>NC_028646.1:28785332-28911756 GCF_001406875.1 Solanum pennellii
AAAAAACAACCAAAATATATGGCAAAAAAATATTTGCAACTTGAATGTTGGAGGAAAATCAGAAAAGATAACCATGAGAGAGAAAAAAAATTAAATGGGAGAGAGAATTAACAATTTGAAAAGATAAATATGAGAGAGAATGATTATTTTTTTTTTAAAAAAAGGATATATAGAATTAATTGAAAAAGAGAGATAAAATAGGAAGAAAATTGGGACACATAAATTTTTTAAAATAATGACATTTTTGACATTATTGCTAATATTTATAAAGTATGGATATTTTTACTAAATATGTTATTTATTTTGACTAGTTTACTAATTTTTCCTTAAATTAATCCTTCAGATTTTGGTTAGAGAGGAAGAGGAGGGAAACAAAGGTTGGGTTTGGGAATAATTTGGGTTGGGAAAGGGAATAAAAGGGAATGGGCTGCTGAAAATTTGAATAAAATGGGCTGAATTTTAAGGAAAGTGGGCTCACTATTGAAGAATAGGCCCAAAATTGAGTTAAGTTGGAAGTTAAAGTTGGGTTAAATTTAATAAATAGCCAAATTGAGTTAAGATAATAAATTCGGCTAAATCTGAAATAAAACGAATTAGTATTAATTAACCAGCGAGCTTCTTTATTTTAGTAATATAATTATTTTGATTGTAAAATAATGATTCAAAATATAACCATAATTTAAACTAAACTAGTTTAATAGAATACTCTACTAAAGATTAAAATATTTTGAGAAATAATCATAAAATATACCAATTATATACATAATTATGAAAAATATATATGTTATCTAAAAATTATAAGAAAATGGCAAAAGTATCCAAAATAACGCAAAATTCATATATTATTTTTTCACAAAATTTGAAAAAAAAACTAATTATTTTAAATTGCTTGGAAAATTAAAGAAACTCGAGAATTAATTTATACCGAGGAGGGTCGAAATTGGGTGTCAACAATTGTCCCTCATTTTACTTGGATTGATGCAAGAAATTTGAGGAAAATGAAATTGACCAAGCCAATTTTGACCGACCACACATTCATCTTTAAGAAAAGGATTTGGCAAAGGGTTTAGGAATTATGGCCGAACCCCGGAAAAGGTTACCTACATATCTCAGGCTATATGAGAATTCAGGTCGCTTGTAGTTCGACACGCTATATTTAACGCACGATTTTGGATGAATTCACGAGCTACCCCGATACCGAGTTATGAAGGTACCGAAATGCTCGAGAATAAGATTCGAGAGCGAAACAGACGAAACTCAAAGGAAAACCCACATGCCTTCTGATAGGGGTGTGGTTTGATTGCGGTGGAAGTCGCTCCTCTGCTCGCGTCGCGGACAAGTTTGACATTCCTCTTTGGACTGTGTCTCAGTTCACTGCTAAGAAAAGTTCCACGTTATGCTGCATCCGTTTTGATGTCGTCCGCACCTGTGGCTTTTGGAGAATTCATCCTTTCGGATGCTCTCGACAAAGACTGAGATAAAAACTCGTCAGCTAAAAAAATGCAATCAGAATGGGAGACAGTGTCTTTTACCATGTCGACACTCAATTGTTCTCCTCGACATTTGACGTCAACTCGATCGGTCTAACATAAAGCAAATAAAGCTTATGTCTGGTGTTTGCAATGTAATCTCCAACGTAATCTTCATTGATGTCGAAATAAATAAATAAATGCTGATGCGATGCCAATATTTCTTTTGACGTCGTCTTCGATGTTTTTCTTGATGTTTACTTTTATCAAAACAAAAAAACGCAGTTGATGTCGGTGGATAAATATTTATCTTGGGATGCACGATCTCCTTTGTTTAACTGTGCATGCCTTCTTGTGGGGCATGGATATCTTCCTGTGATACGTAAATTTCTGCGAGGTATGAAATCTTCCCGCAATGCATAACTTTCTGCAAGGCATGAAATCTTCTCGCGAGGCATAAATTCAATGAGGCATGGAATCTTCTCGTGATACGTAAATTTCAGCGAGGTATGAAATCTTCTCGCTATGTATAAATTTCAACAAGGTATGAAATCTTCTCGCGATGCATAAATTTCAACGAGGCATGGAATCTTCTCGTGATACGTAAATTTCAGCGAGGTATGAAATCTTCTCGCGATATGTGGATATTGACTCGCGATGCATGATCCTCTGCGATGCATGAATTTTTGACTCGCGATGCATGATCTTTCGTGATGCATGGATATTGACTCGCGATGCATGATTTTCCGCGATGCATGAATATTGACTCGCGATGCATGATTTTCCGCGATGCATGGATTTTTGATTCGCAATGCATGAATATTCATATTGTCTCTGTTAATGATAGCGGTAAGACGACCTCTAGATAGTATATCGTCTTGATCGATAATAAAATAACTGACCCCTCTGGGTAATACGTAATATCATGTCTAAAATTATGATGCAAATGACGTCCTTTATGGAAACCGTAAACTCTTCCTTGAGATTTTCGCTTGATTCTCTTTCGAATCTAGCTGGACGTTCTTTGTAAATTTCATGTTGTTTGAAAATTGATTGAAATAAACAATTCATATTCCCAAGTCTCCGACATGAGCAATATAAAATGCTTCCTGCTTCTGGGAAGCTATTAATTTTTGGGTTAGTTTTCTCTCCTTTAACTTCTCCATATTCATCCACCGGAAGAGTTTGCTGATTTCAGAGCAAAGTTATTAACCTGCGCCCACAGAAAATTTGTTAGTTTTAAAGACGAACTAATCTGTGTCGATTTCTTCAGCTGTCTGCTTCTTGTCCCGCTATTTCCGGTTGATTTCCCGATCTCCCAACTCTTAATAGATGAGACAAAATATTTTATGCCAAAATAAATGAAACATAAAAAGGAAAATTTAAGAGAGATAAATTTTTCGAGAAATAGTATCTAAAAAGGGTCTCCGCCAAGTCATGTCATATCAGGCTTAACAAACTTCTTTGAGTTTGATGCTTGAAGGCCTATTTTATTATTCGCTGGGGAGTTTTCAGAGTCGCTCAGGACTTGTAGATAAACCCATGGGGAAATTTCGAGGCCATCCTCAAAATTTCTGTCCCAGTTACAAATCTTGAAATGTCTTCTGCCTTGACTTGCTGAGGAAGAATCTCTTTTTCGAGAATTTTTGAGTCCCTCTCAAAAATTCTGTCCCAGTTTCTATTGTAAAGAGAAATAGAAATCTTACGGGAGACATGACCGAACCCTAGTGGCGCCTACGTATCCCGTTGACGCAGGAATCAGGTCAAACGTAGTTCCCCTTAAAGGTTAACAAAAAATAAAATTTACAAAGAAAACCGACCGAGGCCGACATAGGCCGCCTACGTATCTCATTCTTGAGAATTCAGGTCGAAAGTAGTTCAGATACAAAGAATTATTTAAAGGGGATAAGTGGGGTGACCGAAGCCGACATAGGCCGCCTACGTATCTTATTCTTGAGAATTCAGGTCAGACGTAGTTCATTACAAGAGGGGTAAAATTTTAAGCAAGACAAATACAAGAAAACAGAACGATTACAAGTAACTAACAGAAATGCAAACTGAAGCTTCACACGTAGTATCTCTTGACAACATCTGAGTTGATAGGTTTGGGCCATATAGTGCCATCCATCTCTGACAGGACCAAAGCACCTCCAGATAATACTTTGCGAACCATGTAAGGTCCTTGCCAGTTCGGTGCGAACATTCCTTTGTACTCTTCTTGATGAGGAAAAATACGCTTAAGAACCAACTGACCAACCTCAAAATTTCTGGCTTTTACTCTCTTGTGAAAGGCACGAACCACTCTCTGCCTATACAATTGACCATGACAGACGACAACCATTCTCTTCTTATCAAATTAAATTTAGTTGGTCAATCCGCTTAATAACCCATTCAGCGTTACTCAACTCAGCTTCTTGGATGATTCTCAAAGATGTTCTGACAGTCGTGCGGTACCCCAATAGAGCATATGGTAATATCTCATGCCAACCTCGATGCTTGTCAATCATTTTCCTCAAAATCTTTTTGATATTCTTATTAGCGGCCTCTACAACTCCGTTCATTTGGGGACAATAAGCAGTTGAATTTCGATGGATAATCTTAAATTGCTCACATATCTCTCTCTCCAAGTGACTGTTGAGATTCGCACCATTATCAGTAATGATGGATTCTGGCACTCCAAATCTACATATTGGATTGGTACGAACAAAATCAGTCACCACTTTCTTGGTTACCGACTTGTAAGAAACTTCTTCCACCCACTTGGTGAAAAAATCAATGGTAACCAAGATGAATCTGTGTCCATTAGAAGCGGCTGGCTCTATCGGACCGATGAAATCCATTCCCCAAGCTACAAATGGCCAAGGTGAGCTCGTAGCATTAAGTTCGTGAGGTGGTACTTTGATCAAATCACCGTGTACTTGACATTTGTGGCATTTTTGCACCAACTTGCAACAATCATTCTCCATAGTCAACCAGAAATACCCGGCTTGTAGGATATTTCTCGCCAAAGTGAGCCCGTTCATATGCGTACCACAGACTCTAGCATGTATTTGTTCAATAAGCCTCGCAGCTTCGACGGAATCAACACATCTTAGAAGATCCAAATCTGGAGTCTTCCTATAAAGGACTTCTCCACTTAGAAAGAAATTGAGAGCCACACGACGTATTGACTTCTTTTGGTTGGCTAGCATCTTCAGGATAAGTTCCAGACTCCAAATACTTCTTTATATCAAAACACCAAGGCAAACTGTCTGGTTCTGGTTCAACATGGGAACAATGGACTGGATGTTCTTTCAACTCTATATCCAGAGAATCAATATAATCTGTATTCGGATGTTTAATCGTCGAAGCGATGGTGGCCAGAGCATCGGCTAATTCATTCTATATTCTGGGAGTATGTCTGAACTCGATTTTACGGAATCTTTTGCACAATTTTTGCACATACTGTACGTAAGGTATAATCTTCGGGTTCTTCACAGCCCATTCTCCTTGAACTTGATGAATCAAAAGATCTGAGTCTCCAATAACCAATAACTCGTAAACATTCATCTCGATGGCCATTTTCAAACCAAGAATACAAGCTTCGTATTCAGCCATGTTGTTTGTGCAATTAAACCGGAGCTTAGCCGCCATGGGATAGTGTTGATCAGATTCTGACACTAAGACTGCTCCGATACCTTTACCTTGATGATTTGCCGCTCCATCAAAGAATAATCTCCAACCTGGATACGCTTCAGAAATGTCTTCACCCACAAATGACACTTCTTCATCGTGAAAATAAGTCTTAAGTGGTTCGTATTCTTCAACAACGGGATTTTCTAGCAAGGTAATCAGCCAAAGCCTGTGCCTTTATCGCTTTCTGAGTCACATACACAATGTCAAATTCACTCAACAGCATTTGCCACTTAGCTAACTTTCCGGTCGGCATCGCCTTCTGGAAAATGTACTTCAGTGGATCCATTCTGGATATGAGGTATGTAGTATAGGAAGAAAAATAATGTCTCAGCTTCTGGGCTAGCCACGTCAAAGCACAACATGTTCTCTCCAGCAAAGTGTAACGAGACTCGTATGGAGTAAACTTCTTGCTTATATAATAAATAGCTCTTTCCTCCTTTCCTGTCTCGTCGTGTTGACCAAGTACGCATCCGTATGAGCTATCTAAGACAGACAAGTACAGCGACAAAGGACTCCCTTCTCGCGGAGGAACCAATACCGGTGGAGTGGACAAATAGTTCTTGATAGCATCAAAAGCGGTCTGACACTCTTCGGTCCACTTTGTCGGGGCGTCTTTCTTTAACAGCTTGAAAATAGGCTCACACACCACGGTTGATTGAGCTATGAATCGGCTGATATAGTTTAACCTCCATAAGAAACTCATCACCTCTTCTCTCGTCTTCGGCGGAGGTAACTCTTGAATTGCTTTAATCTTAGAAGGGTCGAGCTCCATACCCCTTCTGCTGACTATAAATCCCAACAACTTCCCGGTTGGAACTCCAAAAGCGCATTTGGCGGGATTTAACTTCAAGTTGTAACGACGCAAACGTCTAAAGAATTTTCTTAGATGTGTCAAGTGATCCGAACTCTCGCGGGATTTGATTATGACGTCAACCACGTACACTTCAATTTCCTTATGAATCATGTCATGAAAAATAGTCGTCATAGCTCTCATGTAAGTGGCACCGGCGTTCTTGAGGCCGAACGGCATCACCCTGTAGTGATATACACCCCAAGGTGTAATGAAAGCCGTTTTTTCTGCGTCTTCTTCATCCATCAAAATTTGGTGATAACCTGCGTAACAGTACACAGATGACTGCATCTCATGTTTGGCACAGTTTTCAATCAAAATATGAATATTCGGCAACGGAAAATTATCCTTCGGACTAGCGTTGTTGAGCAACACAAATCCTGATTTTCCCGTCTTTCTTGGCGACCAGAACAACGTTGGCCAGCCAGGTTGGATATTGTGTCACCTCCACCAATCGGGACTCTATTTGCTTGGTGATCTCTTCCTTTATCTTCAAACTCAGTTCATGCTTCAATTTCGAGTTTTTTGCTTCACCGGGTCAAAACCTGGGTTAATCGGCAGCTTATGAGATATGACATCGGTACTCAACCCTTGCATGTCACCGACTTCCCAAACGAACACATCACTATATTCAGCAAGCAAACGAACTAGGCCCTCTTTCTGAGCTTCATTTAGGTGGGTGCTGACTTTAACCTCTTTAACACATTCCGAATCTCCCAAATTCACCGTTTCCATTTCCTCTAGATTCGGTTTATGCTGATTCTCGAACTGCCGGAATTCCTATGCGACATAATCTGGTTCCCCACTTTCTTCTTCATGATCGTCAGTTTCATCGTCACCTACCTTATTTTGTTTATTTAGCTCGTGACATGACATGACATTGGCAGGTCTGTAACTTATGTTACTGAAATCATAAACAGACAAAATTAGGGAAGTAAGGTATAACAAAAACTAAATAAATAAAGTTAAAAACAAAGAGGCTTTCATTTAAAAACAAAGCAAACTTTGGCCATGGCATGGGGCCATGTAGCCTTTTTGAACATCACAGTGAAAATTTGAACAATTAAGAAAATGCAAAATGGTGGGTCTCGGGCCTCTTCCGGACTACCACCGATTTTAATGTGCATGAAATGATGCCTTTCTACCGCAGAGTTCGGGGTATCAAGATCGGTGTGGAGGTCCAGTTCCGTAGCACCTCCCCTGGTTCAGCATCGCGAATACCAGCTAGATCGACCTCCTCTTCGACAATAACATCGATCTCCTCGAAGAGGTCACAGATTCCTCCCCTAACGTCTTCATGCTCGGCATACTCCTGGATTGGAAAGGATTGATACAAATGTGAAATCGGCCTAGTCAAGGCTTGATCATTTTTCTTCTTCACTTTCATGTCATCATCTATGGGGATGTACCCCAAACCATATCTGGATCCCTTAACAAGGACCGGAACAGGCTCAATAATTCCTTGGGAATCTCTTCCCAATCCGAACCCTGGCTCAAAACTGTTCTGAAGCATCACAGTGGCTATCATCTTGTATACGGCAGGCATGGGGGTCTGTGGGGCCAAGTCGTCATCGGTGGCATTCACCAACTCCAATGTGTAAAAGTCTGTACCTCGCGAAATCTCATCAATGATCGGCACCTGCCTGCCAAGGTGGCTCCCCTCGCCGTGAATAACCAACTCTTCATTCTTCCACACAAGCTTCATCATTTGATGGAGATAAGAGGGGACGGCTCCAGCCATATGGATGAACGGCCTTCCCAAAAGAAGGTTGTAACTGGTATCTATATCCAATACTTGAAATTGCGCGCTGAACTCTGCGGGGCCCGTTTGAAGGGTCAAATTCACTGCCCCTAATGTGTCTCTTTGAACCCCATCAAAAGCTCTCACGTTGACCTGGTTTTGCTCCAGTTTCCCAAGGTCAAACCTCAGCTGCCTTAACGTCGACAATGGGCAGATATTCAAACCGGATCCGTCATCCACTAAGACGCGATTGACAACCTTTTCATGGCATATCACGGTAATGTGCAGCGCTTTGTTGTGTGATCTTCCTTCGACTGGCAGCTCATCGTCACAAAAGCTAATCCGGTGCCCTCGAATGACCTGATGAATCATGGCAGTCACGTTATCACTACTTGTACCTGAGGGTACGTATGTATCATCGAGAGCTTTTATTAAGGCCTGCCTGTGGGACTGAGAGCTCATCAGCAGGGCCCATACGGAGATTTGAGCCGGAGTCTTCTCTAAATGTTTGACGATGGAATAATCCTTTGGTTGCATCCTTCTCCAGAATTCTTCCGCTTCTCCTTCGCTTATCGGCCTCCTAGCCTGGTCCTTCTTGTCCTCCGAGAGCAAGCTCGTCAGTATTGTAACACCTTCCAAACCTGGTCATGCCTTGACCGCAGTAGTTTCAATGACAAATTTAGGCTTGGCGAGAGTTTCTTACGGCACCAAGGCGACAACCTTTGTAGGTGTCAAAATAACAAACTCTTTCTTTTCTTTGACGCTTAAAGAAGCGACAGCCCTTTCCAAATCGTCGTGAATGATGGGAGTAATCATCTTCGTTCCACACCAGTCTTCATCCGTTTTGATCATATTAACGTTGCCACCTCCATGATTCGGCAACAGGTTTGTGTTGACATTTGGCGCCGCCGGTTGGAGAGAAACTACCTCCTGATCGATCAGATCCTGAATTTTGTGCTTAAGGCTTATACAATCTTTCGTATCATGTCCAACACTGTTGGAATGATAAGCACATCTCTGATCGGGCTTGTAGAACTTTGAATTAACATCCACGGGCTTGGGCCCCACAGGGTGGATGTATCCATCCGCAGCCAGTCTCTTATACAATTTGGTCCGGCTTTCAGCAAGTGCAGTAAAGTTCCTTGAGGGCCTCTTTTCAAATCCGGGTTGGGAAGGGTCATAACCGCTTTGTTGAGGGGGAGGCACCTGCTGATAATTTTGGGTATTCAGACGGGGAGCTTGGTTTCTAGGATATGGGTTTGTTTGATAATTTGGCGATGGAGCTTGGTAATTTGGGAGGGTATTTAGGTACAATGGAGCCTGTACTTGATAAATAAGAGGGGGTGCTCGGTAGCTCGACTGTACATTGGCACAGTTGGGAGCAATATTCTGATAGGGAGATGGAATTTGGTAAGATTGAGGGTAATTTGTGTACATGGGAGAAAGATTTTGTGGATTAAGGGGTGGACTCTGGTACAACGGAACTTGGGCGTTCGGATAAGTGGGGGTAGTATTATGGTTATTGGGATGACTGGATTGCGGGTAGTAAGCTTGGTGGGACTTTGGGGAAGGCCTGGAACGACCTTGGGAATACGACGAGCTTCTGGGGTTTTTTCTTCCCCCATACGAGACAGCAGAAACTTCTTCTCTTTTCTTCTTCAGCAATCCTAAAGATCCAGGTGACGTGGATACACGGGCTATCTTCCCCGATTTCAAACTGTCTTCGGTCTCACAAATTTTGACTATCTCAGCAAATTTTGCTCCAACGAGCAACATAATTCTGTCGTAGTATTCTGGCTTCTACACCCGCACAAACACTTCCACGATCTCTTTCTCGGTCATGGGCGGCCTTACTCTTGCTGCTTCCTTCCTCCAACTATAGGCGAACTCCCTATATATTTCAGTTAGTTTTTGCTTCATCTTCTCTAGAGAATACCGATCGGGAACTATTTCGATGTTGTAGGCAAATCGGTCGATGAAGTCTTTGGCCAACGCATTCCAACTGGGCCACTGCCTGGTTTCATGTGAAGTAAACCATTCGAGGGCCTCACCACACAGGCTTCGGCTGAAAAGCCGCATCAACAAGGCCTCATCCCTGCCAACTCCCACAAGCTGGTCACAATAGGCTCTCAAATGAGCCATGGGGTTTCCCACTCCTCCGAAGGTGTCAAACTTCAGAATCTTGAACCCTTCGGGAAGGTTCAAATCTGGGTGGATGCACAAATCCTCGTAACTGACTCCAGCAATGTCTGGGATGCACTGTAGCTCTTTCATGGCCCTTTTGATTTCCTCTTTTATATCGATCTTAGCATCCTCCTTTGCCTTCCATTCCCTTTCCTGTTCTTCATAGTGATCCAACTCGGAACCGTGCACATCGGGCTCGGCAGGAACGGGAACTTGGAAGGTGGCTCTCTTTGGCAGGGGTGGAGCTATAGAGGCACTTGGAACGTTTTGGGCGGTTTGGTAGTTCTGTGGGTAGGCCTGAGGATTGGTGTTCTGATTTAAATGGTGATAAGATGTTTGGGGATTGAAAGCAGTTTGATTTTGGTTTTGGTTTTGATTTTGTGGCGGTGGGGTGGTTTGATGTGAGTATTCTGAGGATGGGGTGGCATTTGAGGATGGTTGTTTTGAAGAGGTGATGGAGTTTGGTAGGATGCAAAAGCATATTGGGGATTTTGGGTCTTTAGATCTATAACCGACGGATTATGAATAGGTGTAGAAGGTTGATTCTGAATTGGATCCATATTAGAGGAAGAGAAGTAGATTGGAGGCCTTCCATCAACAACATTAGGAGCAAATCCAGGTGGAGGCAGATCCTGTCTTTGTTGCATTTCCACTCTCATTTCTGACACCTGTTGCATCAGCTGTATAATCAACTCATTTTGTTCCTCTACGGTGGGCTGAGCCACCACAACGTCGGTAAGACTCACTTCTTCATTGTTATCCCCCATAACTGCTTTTCTTTTGTCTGAGCTTTGTCTAGGGAAGGAATCTGCAGGACCTTTTGATCTGGTGAAATACGGATGATCTGCCAGCTTTCGATCGACACAGATTAGTTTCAAAGTACCTGAGAAGGAAAACAACTCAAAGGAAGATTTGTCAGTGCAGATTCAGAATACAAAATGCATAATATCACACAGAGAGCAGATAAACACACGAGTTGCTTTGTTTGGGGATATCTTCAACCCACGAGTGAGGATGGAAACACATTTTTTAACAAACAGGAGTTTGCTCGTTTTAGTTTTGACGCTATCTCAGGAAGGCTAAGTCACACTGAGCTATGGTCTTCTTGCAGCTGCCTTTTGATGTCTGTTGATCTGATTTTCATACCTTCTCGTAACATGAAGGGGAGAACGAAAATTTTTTAAAGAAAGGGGTCAGGCCTAGGAAGGTTGCCTACGTATCTCACAAGGAAAATTCAGGCCCAACGTAGTTCGAGTTCAGGATAAAATATTTTCATTCATTCGTTCATTACGATTACAAGGAAATTGAAAGACAACGGTAGAATTCTTAAAAGATAACATGACGATGACACGTTAGTCATTTCTCTTCTTATTGCAGCATTATTCTCCTCCTTTCAGACGACCTAGAATGGAGGCTTGTAGACGATTTCCTCGCCGTCATCCTCCTCAGTCACTTCAGGGTGAGCGTTGTCGGGACCACTATTGGCTGCTCCTTGCTCATAGGCAGGGTCTTTTCCGCCCGTCAGGTTGCTGTGGACTGTCAGCTCCTTGTCAAGTAACATACTTTTAGCTAACAGAGCGGCGGTCTCCGAATCTATCATCGCCTCTCTAGCCTCTATTTCTTGCACTTTCATCCGAAGCATGTCCAAGTTCTCTCTCAAGCCCTATGTCTCCCTCTCAACACCTTTCTTTCTCTTCATCTGTGATGCCAGATCCTCATCCAATGTCACAGCTGCAGCTTTGTAAATTGCAGTGGCTATGTCGACTCTGAGCCCTTCTTCTTTGGCTTCTTGAATTTCCTGAGTGATCCGTTCGATCTTTCTCTGTAGTTCTTCTTCAGTGAGTTCCATCTGGATGTTCTTAACCTTGTCCATAGCAGTAATTTTGCCTTTCCTGAGATGGTAGAACAGTATTTTAGGATTTGTGGTATAGGAGGCGTGTTTAGAGTGAGAAACTTGAGACTCAAAAATTTTGGTCGGACATTTTGTAACAGTGGCTTCTGTATATTCTTTGGAAATTTATGGATAGGAGTGAGTTTATGATATCCTCATTCATAGCAACATAACACATAAACAGTAAAACACACATATCGCATCCTAATCATGCGTGTGACCCTTTTGTGCCAAGGTAGGCCTAGCGATCTGAAGGATGTATTGCGCTATTTAAACAAATAGTTGTATCCCCAAAATAAATTTCACTAAAGATCATAGCGATTACATAATTTTAATCAAACGGGGTACATTTTGGGAGGGAGATGTGATGTAAAATACAAATAAAAAACAATCCCGTGCAGGGGAGTCAAAAGGTTGATGGCTCGGCTCCTCCTCTGGCCTTCTCTACTTCTTTGCGGATGATGCACTTGCTGGTAAACACGTATGGCTCAGCGAACACAGCTTTGGAAGATGTTGGTACGGCTTGTAAAGTATTCATCTGCTCGTCCAAAATCGTGTCCAAACGCATCAAACAAGCCCTTGTGTCAGCCAGCTCTTGTGACGTCTCAGCTAAAACCCTCTGATTTTCTAACTCTCGAAATTGGTACTCTCGCTCCCTATGCTGAAATTCTTTCTCTCTCTTCTGGAATTCTTGCTCCCTCTGTTGAAACTCTTGCTCCATTCGGTCCCATTCTTGCTGAAAGTGGTATGCATGGATCTGAAGCCTTGTCTGTACGTCTTCAATTTCTCGACCCGTAGTGGTATCAGATTCACTACACCATGCAGATCATTCTGCAACCATGTCTTGTATTCGTCGACATACCCCGCTTCATATCTGTTCTCGGCCATATCCCACTTCATGTTGACACGTCCGGCCCATTCTTGGAAGATGATCTTAGCGAAAGGTATTTTGCCGTTCTCGTTGTAATCGACAACAAAAGAGCTAGCATCCCCTTGGGCATGTATCATCTGTGTTCTACCAAATTGTCGCATCACTCTTGCTGGGTTGTAGGGCCGCAATCCTCTGATGCCAGGAAGGACTACAAAAGGAAGTTTGCCCCTTGTGCTGCTATCCTCTCGAACTTGAAGTTTGGTAACATCCACTGTATATCCCCCTCTTTCAGATCATAAAATACCCTTGCCCATGCATCCATAGTGGTGTGAATAGAAAATCTGCGGATACTTAGATAGAATTTATAATTATCAAGAGGACTCGTCTAGCTCGGTTTAGCCAACTCCTGTGGCTGGGCGTCGTCCCTTTTACAGAGGTGCTCAATCAACCACCATTGAAGTAGAATGTTGCAACCTTGGAAAAATGGAACCCGTTTTTACACAGACTTAAGGATCGATAAATGTCGGCCAAAATGATCAGGGCCAAACTACAATACTTCTTTTCTTCTGGTTTTCTGCCAATTCCTCTAAACATGGCGTTAACTACCATCACTACCCGGGTGTCGATTTCCTTTACTTCATCTTTAGGGAACACCATAGTTCCTAAAAGGCATGCGGAGAAAGCAATAGTCTGAGTTTTCCTCCTGGTACTGTGATCGTGGAATTCATTCGGGAATAGTCTGAAATAACTGTCATGCCCCAATCTCTCGAAAAATCTCATTTGTGGTATGTCTTGGGTCTCCAACCAGTTTGCGTTTACTAGCAACAATATATCCTTCAATTCTTTACTAGTTGGTCTATCTGGAAGAAGGATGTGATGATTTGGACATTTTTTCCTCTTGCCACATGTCCCAATAGAGTCCAGACAATCCTTAATTTCCTCTAGTGTGGGCGTTATTTCGACATATCCAAATCGAAAAACTATCTTTTCATCGTCCCAGAATCGAGTGATGACCTCGATAAACGCGGGCCATACCTTGAAGTCCATTATTGAAGGTAAATGACCCAGGTGAATCAAGATTTCTCTCTTTTGACAATCTTTGAGGTTGTTCCACCATACGCGGAGAATGTCTGGCGTCTTGGTGACCATGTTGAAATGGAGGAATTGATTCGACATCTACAAAAACATGCAACTAGTTAATTGCTACCCCCCGATACAACAAACATTTAAACACGCAATACATCCTTCAGAACACACAAATATGATCGTCCTATCAAGCCGTGGGCTCTGTGGAATCATGGTGGTCTTTCTAATGGGCCCAACACTCCTTGGGTGTTGGGTCATCTTAGGCAAATGTGTTATTTTCGGGATTGGGTTTCGCTCTATCTTAGTTTAACTAAGAGTTGGGTTGTATTTGGAGTGGAAAGGGTAACCCAAGCGGACTACTTGGGCTGGGACAGTTAACGATCGTGACTACCAAGTAGCCAACTACACTCGTCAGGGTGTCCCGAAAAAATTTTGGTTAACGAACGACTGCGAACCCGCATAATCGTCCTTTAGTGGAAACAAAACAATCGCCGTTTGCAAAAATTATGATATGCCATGAATGCAATGACAATTTATGAAAATTTAAACATATTCGGCACAAACATTATTTTAACCACTAAAAATAATTAGTCAAACAGTCAAATCTCATGGTTAGAACTTAATTAATCCCTAGCGGAGTCGCCATTTCTGTTTTACTTTTAAAAATATATATTTGGTAAAAATAGTGAAAAAAGTGACTAAGTTTCGGAAAATCAATTAATCTTATGATTTAAGAAAAATTGACTTTCCAAATTACGGAGTCGCCACTTGATTTTTGATAAAATCAAGAAAAAATTTAAAATTAATTTTCAAAAAATTTAAAACAGATAAAAATCAACTGAAAAGGGTTTGTAGTTCAAATGTACATTCCGAGAAGGTGTTAGGCCCTCAGGATGCCCGCTAACTTGCGGTTGACCGGCGATTTGACTATATGACTTTTTTTAAAAATAACTTTTCCAATTTTAACTAAATAAAGAGATAATTCGTTTTTATATATATATATATATATATATATATATATATTTCATTTCATTCTTTATTTATCATTATTTCTAAAGGAAGCATTTAGAGGAAATTAACTTAAGGGGATAACCTAAATGTTGACAAAAGTCAATAAAACGAACCAAGTAAATAAAATAGTAGTAAAAATTTATAATTATATAAATATAGTAAGAAATGGCTGTCCCTTTAGAAATTAATAAAATTCCACCAAACGTTAGTCAATCGAACAAATAATAAATAAAGGAGGGAGAGGAAATAGTATTTGAACTTGGGCTAATTGCCCAAATTCATTAAATTGGGCTTTGGCCCACCTGTCCTACACTAAATTATTCAAGAATGTGGGCTTGGGCCCTTTTTAACAATTCAAATCCTGCATGAAAAGATTTAGGAAAAATTACTTATATACACAACATCATTTATCATATTTTCTATTTTTCCCTACTATTTTAAAATATTTCAAAACTCCCTATTTTTCATCCTAAATCCAAATGTGCAGATACATTATTACTCTCCACTGCAGTCACTTCTCCACTCCTATATTCACTCCTTCAGTCTCTCCTATTTTCACTCCCATAATCTGATCAATTATCTTTTTCATTCTAATTTATATTTCAAAAGGTTTCTCTCTCTAGTTAATCAATTTCAAATATTTTCAAAATAGTAGTTCATCATCTTTTAGTTTTGTTGTTTGTCATTTTCTTTTTTTCATAAATAGTTATATATCATGGAATAATCTGTTAAGCATACACAAATTCAAATTTATACTAAATGTATATGATACATAACAATTACCACATGAAACATTTATCCATCAAAGTTATGTATTTCTTCAGCTTTTTTGTATGTTGTATCAATGTATAGTGGATACATTAATAATCTAGACTCTTGTTTCATCACCTCAACAATATATTATGACTTACAATTTTTTTTCTCAATTCATCGATTTATAATTCAGCAGCAATGGACTGATTGAACAATGGTAGCGTGTTATAATTTATCAATTAATGTATTGTTTAAAAACCAAACAATCATGTATCTATCTAAAATCAAATAGTAATGTATCAATATCTTGACCAACAACACTTTTATCACTTTTGTATTGTTCATACCTCACCAAACTTTTTCAGATTTTAAAATGTCTTGACAAGATCGATGAGTTCATGTTGTATTAGTACAATTTGTCGACAGATTTAATTTAAAAACTGAGAGTTTTTGAAAAGAATGAGAAGAAGAATGTTAAACTTTGAATAATGCTAGTATGTTACAATTTTTAAATTGATGTATCTATCGATCTTAAACCGAACACATTATGAGCAATCTTACTACTCTAATGTATCATGTGGGATTACGATACTTATTTTAAAAATACTATATATCATAAATAATATATCCATCTTGAGATCACAAATTAAAAAATCAGACTATAGAACACAATACATGCAATTTCATATATTTCATTTTCAGATATTTTTACCTTAAAGTTAAAGTTATAAATAGTAACGTATCATGCACAATTTTATGGACATGATACATAACTACATAAAAATTGATACATTTAAATTTATCCAGTTACTATATCAATGTTGTGGTCTTCTATTTTGCAGAAGAAGAGAGATTTCGCATTTGAAATTTAGTTCAAGTGTATAGTCAATGTTGATAGAGGAGAAAAGGGTCATAAAGGCAGCAGTGACGCGAAGAGAAAAATGAGAGTTATTGTCGATCATGCACTAATAAACTCGGATGATGGAACAACCTGCAAACATTCAAAAAAGACAATCAGCAAACATTCAAAAGCCTTCATGCTTCATCCACAATCAATCATAAAGCACATTAACACATAGTTATACATTTTTTATCATATTAATGCATCTACCAGACATTTGTAATACATAGCAGTACAATGATTCACAATATCTCAAAGAATGATATACATTAAGGTATCATTCGTAATAATGATTACTACAACTACTTGATACATCTAAATTATTACATTGGTTGTATGTATCATATTCACAGCACTAGCTTGATACACGTTATAGAAATCAGTGTTACTCTCACATAGAGATACAAAATTTATCTGATACATGGTAATTCTTACTCTTTTGAAGTATGTATCACGTACAGTTCATTATGTTTATTTATACTGCTATTTCATGCTTAACTATACACATTCTCTCAAAATGATTTATAGTGTACCACCAAAAAATCAGTAGAAATACTAGGTACAAAATTAATTTTACACTATTGACAATTTACAACTAATATATCATGAATATCTTATCAATATCATATAATCATCAAAAGCAAAAAACAACTATCAACATAATACATCTGGTAATAATAATAATAGTAATGTATCATACTAGATTAGGTATAGAGACTAAAAAAAGTCACGTACCTTTTTTTATCAGATCGCTTTATCAAAGTTATGTGTCCCTCTATCAATATTCTCTGTTGTATTAATACATAAAGGATACATTGCAAATCAAGGGTCGTCTTTTTCACCATCAAATAAAGTTTTACACCTTCAATTGTTTTTAGTTTTCCATGGCGATGAGTTATTACGTGTATCTAATTTGTAAAATTCACCTAGGCTCATTGATCTCCAAGTTAACGGAAGTGACGACTTTGAGATTGAAAATTTCATCACTTTTGTAACCTTCATAACTCATCTTGCTTACAAAATTTTTTGATTCTCTCAACAAAATCGATATAGATTCATATTGTATCAGCCAATATTGTCGAATAATTTGAATTTTTCACGAATTGGACTGCAACGACGGCTTGATGGAGATGATGAAAAATTGAATTTTGAAAGACGTGAATCTGTTACGGATTGGGATGGATTGATAATAATGACTTATGCTTGAATCATGGGATCTAGGACCAATTTTAGATTAATTTTCCTGATAAAGCGCAACAGCCAACTGTTTTCCTTGAACGGTGCAAGTGTCAGCTGTTACAATGTATCACATCTAATGTATCTGCATGAAACTTATGTATCCGGATGACTTCTATTTTAAGGGATTTTTGTAAAATAGAAAAAAGTAGGGATAAAATGTAATTTAGATATTATAATATGGGATTTAATTAAGTTATACAAAGATTTATGGCCTTTGGACCTGTTTAATTAAAATTTGTTGATGGGCCCTGGCCCATTTTTTCCCGAAAAAAAGAAAATTTGGGTATACATTTGAAGTGTACTGCTGTATATGACGTATATCCGGTTGGACTTTTGAATCCTGTATTTTATTTGGATTACGTATTCTCGCGATTCCAGGTGTATTTCCCAGATTACTTCGACGTATTTTGTACCTGTACTGTTTTATACTGTTTTTACTACTGTATCGCTGTATAAAATGTGTATACCAATGTATACGGGCTATATCCTATGCACGTATTCATTCATTGTTCCTGAATTTTACTCGAATTCGACATCCCTGTACGTTAAACCTGCATTTCATATTTTTACACCTATCTGCGGTATAACGCGTCTGTATATCAGTGTATACGGATGGTATATCAATCAGTTCTTCGACTTTCGAAAGCTGGAAAATAATTTCCAACAATATATCTTCACTGTTATCAACCTGTATTTCGAATTTGGTCCCCTGTGCATTTTTTGACCTGTATATTGGTGTATAAAATATGTATACAGCTGGTATACAGCTTCTTCAACACCTGCAAATATAATTTCCAGCAACACATTTGCTGTGTTTCGACCTGTTCTTCAACTTGTCCATCAGTTTACCAATTTCGGAGAGGCTGGACAACTCGAGAGCAGAGGTTTGAGCCTTTACGGCTCAACAAGAGAATGCAACGGAAAGAAATCCATTATGGACTCGGATCGGGTTCATACAAAGAAAGAAAGAGAAAAGAAAAAGTTACGTAAGAGACTTATCCATCCAAGCTAATCAAGATAACACATAATGACATTTTCAAGTAATAAACTAAAATCTACCCTACTGTATACAAACAAGGAGGAATAGCATGTGAACTAGACACCATTAATGATATTGAAAGACTTCGTTATACACTCCATGCACTACAGAGAACTTAAAAGATAGCAATAGACACAAAGGAAACAAGGTCTATGGCAGTGACTATATTATGCAAAGGGTAGCAACAACACATAAATTATTAGCAACTAAAAACATGCTCCAAACAAGGAAGATCATGATTTCCTTTAAGCTGGTGAAGTCAAGAGAAGAAAAGATATCAAGATGAAACAGACACATAGTCCTAAGTTTTAAAAAAAAATGCAGTAATGACAGTGCCTTGAGGATTGTTGAAACAAATTACAGAACTTCCTAATCATTTTTATAAGCTTGAATAACAAGATTAACAAAGTAAGAGGTTTATTAATCAAAACCAAGCGAGAGAACTGAATGTCGAAACAACAAACAACACCAAGCAGCAAACTAGCTAACTTCATAGATGCGAACTCGAACCAATGCACATAACGATCAATATATAATACTAAAGCGACTTCCATTAATACTTGAATCATGCTTAATGCTCAGAATGCACAGAGAACCAACATTGAAGAGAAGACTCTAAAGCAAGGAAACCAAACGTCCTTAATAACGAACTCCATATCAAATGCCGAAAGTGTAGCCAACAGATTCGAATGGCTTTGACCTCCTTAGCAAATATCTACTAGACCAGAGTAAGGAACAAAGACACACATTTTGAAATGTAGATCATGGTATCATTGCCGACCCACAGCCTCCACAAATGACTAGTTGAAACAGTAAGGAAATAAGAAGATTAAAGTAATGCACAGGCCATAGTTCGAAGCCGACGGAAACATCAAAATTTCAACTAAAATGCAGACCCACAACCTCGTGAGCTATTAGGCAGATTGGTCACTGCTTTGCAGCTAACATTGAAATAAAAATTAATACAAGCAAATCACACAGTCAAGAGTCAAGCGAGCAAACTCTCGGAACAAAATACGCTTGAAACGAGATGAGTATTACCTTTCGGGATGCAGCGAGCTAGAGACGATGCGAGCAGGTGATGCGTCTTCACCACACGACTTGAATTCGAACGACAATCAAGAACTGGACAATATCTCTACCTTGAACACGATTTTGATGGATATATATATATATATAGGTGTGCTTATATCTTCCTCTCTTAAGCTGCTGTAAAATCTCTTTATGAACAAATTTTTCTCCCTCGAAAAGAAATTCCTTTCTACAGAGTAGATGATAGCTCTTATAAAAGGGATGGGGCTGAGCTAAAAAGGGGGAAAACGGGCAGATTCTTGAGAGGGAAAAACGGGATAAATCAAAAATTCAAAAATCCTTGGAGGATAAGGCTGCCAGCTAAATCGAGTACAACTCTCCAACGGAACAAACAATCGCAGCCATTGAACTGTGAGTGAAGGACGATGGAGAAAGGGGATTTCTCCACCTGGACCTGTCCTCCAACGTCCTCATACGATTTGCAGTGGAGATGGACGCGCGCGAGGAGTGAAGGATAAGGACAGACACGCGCGAGGAGCGGGCTACTGGGTTGCGAAATCGTTCTGGGAATTTTCTCTGTCTATGGCCGTTTGGAGGAGATGAAGAAGGGGCCGGGTCGGGTCATAAAATAGGTTGGGCAACGGATGAGAAGTGGGCCGGGTCATTGGAGAATTAGGAGTGGGCTGGGAATGTGACTTTGGGCTGGAAATTAAATTAATCCTTCAGATTTTGGTTAGAGAGGAAGAGGAGGGAAACAAAGGTTGGGTTTGGGAATAATTTGGGTTGGGAAAGGGAATAAAAGGGAATGGGCTGCTGAAAATTTGAATAAAATGGGCTGAATTTTAAGGAAAGTGGGCTCACTATTGAAGAATAGGCCCAAAATTGAGTTAAGTTGGAAGTTAAAGTTGGGTTAAATTTAATAAATAGCCAAATTGAGTTAAGATAATAAATACGGCTAAATCTAAAATAAAACGAATTAGTATTAATTAATCAGCGAGCTTCTTTATTTTAGTAATATAATTATTTTGATTGTAAAATAATGATTCAAAATATAACCATAATTTAAACTAAACTAGTTTAATAGAATACTCTACTAAAGATTAAAATATTTTGAGAATAATCATAAAATATACCAATTATATACATAATTATGTAAAATATATATGTTATCTAAAAATTATAAGAAAATGGCAAAAGTATCCAAAATAACGCAAAATTCATATATTATTCTTTCACAAAATTTAAAAAAAAACTAATTATTTTTAAATTGCTTGAAAAATTTAAGAAACTCGAGAACTAATTTATACCGAGGAGGGTCGAAATTGGGTGTCAACAATGGTCACCAAAAAAGTACCTAACAATGAGCAACACAACTACAAGATAACACTAAAAACTAGAGAAATAAGAGAAGCAAAAACACCAAACTGCAGCTACTGTTCACGAGCTAAAATCTGGAGATACAGGACCCAAAATCACCCTCTCTCAGNTAAGTTGGAAGTTAAAGTTGGGTTAAATTTAATAAATAGCCAAATTGAGTTAAGATAATAAATACGGCTAAATCTAAAATAAAACGAATTAGTATTAATTAATCAGCGAGCTTCTTTATTTTAGTAATATAATTATTTTGATTGTAAAATAATGATTCAAAATATAACCATAATTTAAACTAAACTAGTTTAATAGAATACTCTACTAAAGATTAAAATATTTTGAGAATAATCATAAAATATACCAATTATATACATAATTATGTAAAATATATATGTTATCTAAAAATTATAAGAAAATGGCAAAAGTATCCAAAATAACGCAAAATTCATATATTATTCTTTCACAAAATTTAAAAAAAAACTAATTATTTTTAAATTGCTTGAAAAATTTAAGAAACTCGAGAACTAATTTATACCGAGGAGGGTCGAAATTGGGTGTCAACAATGGTCACCAAAAAAGTACCTAACAATGAGCAACACAACTACAAGATAACACTAAAAACTAGAGAAATAAGAGAAGCAAAAACACCAAACTGCAGCTACTGTTCACGAGCTAAAATCTGGAGATACAGGACCCAAAATCACCCTCTCTCAGTTCCCAATCAAATATTTAGTTGAAAGGAACACACTGTCCAAAAATTAGCTCAATCGGACAAAAAACGAATTGGGAATCACGATTTGAAATTGGCTGCTATGGTTTGTGTGAATCTGCCCTTTCTCACTTTTCTCTCTATATTGGCTGCTCTCAACTCTTGTGATTCTCTTCAAATAAGACCTAAAATAAAGTCTTACATATGCACCATAATATTGAGCTTATAGGCAAAAGTGGACTTGTCAAATTTGGGCTAATTTTATCCACAAAGTAAAGGATGGAAGACCTAAAACCTTGGACTTTAATTCATCCACATAGGAAGGGAAAAAGGCCAAAACCCAACACATTTTTGGTTGATAATTATTTAAGAAAAAATAAATTAGACGATAACACGTAGTACTTGTGATGAAAAGTATAGAGAATTATGGTATTCTGCCCTTTTCATGAATTTTATTTACTAGTTTTATAGTTATGACAAAGTGATATATAAGAGAGTATTTAAGTAATAATTGTTGCCAAGGATAGAGTGATAATTAGAAATAATTGGTTAATGAGTGACAATCAATGGATAATGTTTAGGAGGAGATGTATTTTTAAATGCATTAGTTGGAAGCCATTATATTAAAGTTCTGTCATGAGTAATTGCTGAATAATCAATGGTTTTACAAATTCTATTTCTTTTTATCAAGAATTCTCATATTTATTGGTTACAATTTTGATAAATTGAAACTCACTTCTGGGTTTGAAATTTAGGGAACTTCATATATAAATTGACATCAAGATTAAGAACTTGATAATATATTATGAACTTGATTTTAGATTTGTGCTCTATGCCTTATTGATAAATTAAGTATATACTAATTTATATAGTTTTACTAAAATTTCAATTTTTTCATTGTGGGCCTAGATTCGACATTTTTGGAGAGTTTTGGGGTTTAGGAGAGAAGTATAGTAATATGAGTGTCCACATGATTGTTTATTTAAAAAAAAATTGCACATTTAATTGATTAGAAATGTTCTAAAACTTTACCCAAAAAAAGGCGAAATCTTGAGAATTCGTGACACGTGTTCGATATTCGTGGTATGTTAAGACTTTTTAGACTTTGTTGAGGGACAATTCTCTAGTTAATGATTAAAAATGGAATAGACAATGTAATGTCCCTCCCAATTATGTTCTTAATTTTCCAATCTTTTCAGCCTTTTAGAACTTTCCTTTAATGACTCCAAGTCATTTATGACTTGCTCGGATTGATATTTTGATCACCTGGTTGTTTATTTGAGTTTTGTGTAAGTTTCTGTATTTGTAGCTTCTGAATTTGAATGGTCAATTTCGATTAAACCTCAAGCAAGACAATCTTAGAAAGAGATCTTAATGATTGTGTTAGCTTCGAAACGTAGAGTTTGGTCAAGTAGGACCTTTGGTTTGAGTTTCAAGGTTTCCTGGTTCATTTTGAGCTTCCTTGTAGGTTTTAGCTAAGATGGGGCCATGTAGTGTATGACCACTTTATGCCAAGAATCCAATGAAAGTTTTGACAGTTACATTGAGTTTGAAATTGTCATGACCGGGGAGTACAACCTTAGATGCGACACGGCGTACTCAACCTCTCGGAGGTCTTGTACAAGCCTTTAGACACCTTTCACCGCATATATGTAAAAAGTAGTGTAGAATTAAAACTTTTCATCATATAATAGTCAAAATCTTTATAGAATATAAGAAACTAAGTCTCGTCATAATCTTCTTAGACACATATAATATCATAGGGTCACAACCCTTACATCAATTTAAAAAGAAACCATAGTCTATTACAAAGTCTTTGAAAAAGGAAACTAAACATAGTCATGTCCTTGAACATATGAGGACATACCGATCTTGAGAGAATGCTATTCCAAGCTTTAACTTATAAGAATATCCTCACCTTCCACCTACAGTTGTAGAAATAGAAAAAATATGGATTAACACATTCAAAGCACTAAGTATGGTGACATGCAATAAAACCATGTAAAAACGGACATTTACTTTAAAGTATGATTTTCACGCTCTTTTGATAAAAACCTCATAAACAAGTATATAAACCATCTTTAAATCAATCTTCACATATAAGACATATTCAAGTATCCACTTCGCACGTGAGGGGTTATTTCTTGGTTTCGTCCAGTCATTAAATATACAACCATAATCACTTGGAAACCATACAACCATGTAGACTTCCTACCAAAGGTCATCCTATGGCCTACCTAAGTAACATATGAAGCGGTCGCCAATACAACCCTTTCACACACACCTAAGTGTCCCTTAAGACTTCCCAAGGTAAGATTATTCCCTTTTCATCATTTAGACTCCCAACCTAAGGTTACTCTAAGACTCACCTAAGTAAGACATGAAGAGACCGTCCATACACCATCTTCAAGCCCACTAAGAAATCCTCAAAGCTACCCTAGATGAAGATCAATCCTTCAAGTTTCCAACCCAATATCGTGACTTTATCGTCTCTAAGGTATGATTTCTTTCACTCTTGATATGCTTTTCCCAAGAGGTCCCTCCAAAAGATGATTTCTAAATCCCCCAAATCTAGGTTTTTCTTCTACACATAGGTCTTCTTTGGAAAACAAAATTATGAATCAATTTTGGTTAATTGGTGATCTCGTACGAGATTTCTCTAGACCCATGTCTTTTCCCCAATTTCATAAAAACCTTGAATTGATATGGTGAATTTTGAAGATTATGAACATGTAGATTTACTACATTGTTGTTAATTATGTAATTGCTTCTTGAATTTACCTTGTTTACGGATTCTTGGTAATGGAAGTATGAAGGTTCTTGGAAGGGCAATGAGGTATGTTGATTGGTTCTTCTTGGATTCAATTGTAAATTATGAGTTACTTAGATAGGAATGCTTCAATGTCTACTGTGTGGTTGTGGTGTTGATGCTAGAAATTCCTCATCCTTAACCCGAAGACATTTAATTATACATGAATATGTATGTATGTATTTTATGATACGATTATTGTATGAGTGAAAGTAGTTTCTTATGATTACAATAAAGTGTTAACTGAAATGTGTACTCACTTATGAAGTGGTGTCTAAAGTGAAAGGATTGTTCTCACTTGTGATAACCTATGAGCTAGATATGATGAGATGTTTATATAGGGTCTAGAAGACAGTAAGGTGAACTTGTATGAGGAAATAATATGATTACTAAAGGGAATAATTACTTACCACAGAAAAGGCATGTAAATAAGGTGGAGGTCTCACATTAGTAAGTACGACTTCCCACATGGGTTTTTTCACATTAGTAAGTATGAAATCCTTAATTATGTGTTGTCTGATGAGATGGAAACGTCCACGTTAGTAAGTCAAGGTTTTTAGAAACAATCTCCTTGACCCTTAACTATGTACCCACATAGGACTCTAGCTTAGTGGATCCACCTAAATAGCTATGTACGAATAGTTACACCTTAGGCAAGTGTTAACCCTCTCTTCTCGGTGTGGGAATCGAACACCGGATTTCATGTAGCTCACATGGTCTCATGTCGGTTATTGCAGTTCTTTCCCTAATGTAAAATAAATGAACAAGTATGCATGTGAACTCCTATTAGTGTCTTCTTAAAGGCTATTACATAGTGTGATGGAGGGTATGGGCTTCTCTTACACATTCCACATGTGGGATCCTAAGAGATGGTTCTAGTAGTGTTCTTTTATGATTATGATTATGATTATGTTGGTAAGCTATGAGTAGTCTTTATGTATTAATCATGTTATGATGACTTTAAAAGAATATGTTGTAAGTAAGAAGTGGGTTGTTTAATGTGATATTTATCCTTGGATAGGATTATGGAGTTCCATCTTTGGCATTGCACAAGTATTTCTTGAGTGATCTACATTTTGGGTTGCTATTATGTTTAATTGACTTAATATGCTTCTTATATATGCATGTTGAGTTAGATTGATAGAAAGCATTGTTTTGACTAAATTGTCCTTTTTTCATGCATTGATGATTTTTGTGCATAGGAGTCATAAGTACATGTGGTTTGTACTAAACCCATATTTCTTACCTTTTCCCCAAACATTATAGGTTCGGGCCATTGAGGTATCTTGAGGCTAAAACAAGAAGGCTTGGAATAGACTCTCCAAGTTTTTGTAGGCCCTCTAGTTCGAGGATGCTACTACATACTCTACCTTAGTAGTACTTGCGTTGTCTAAAGACCATTCTTTTCTCTCCTATTGTTTAAGTTGTTGATGTAAGCCCTAAGTGGCAACTATGAATTTGTATAAGTGATATGCCCAAATGTTTTACTTCATTTAGATGGTTTAATGTGAGACAAATATTTAGACTAAATTCTTATGTTTTATTATGTTGTTTAAGCGAGAAGACTAACTAAGCTTCCTATGTGAGAGGTCTATGTAAACCTTACTACGTGTGTATACATACACACATACATATATATATATATATAAAGTTGTAGATTTAAAAGCATTTGTGACCTATGATATGTGATGAGTAATGCTAAGAGGCTTGTCTTAGTCCTCTTAGAGGACGATGCCACCGGTTACACTAAGGGGTACTTTGGGTCGTAACATCTATGATCAATAATCATAATGAATCAATAATGCAATATAGGGAAGTCTCTAGAGATAACATAACATGAACGAAATCATACTTCAATTGAGGATAGTTTTGAAAGTTTTCAAGGATAACCAACTCGTTGATAAGTTCAATAAATGTGAATTTTGGTTGAGATCGGTTGTGTTTCTTGGTCACATTGTCTCTAGTGAAGGGGTAGGGGTTGATCCAAGGAAGACGGAAGTAGTCAAAAGTTGGCCTAGATCTTTAAGTCCTACCAACATCCGAAGTTTTCTAGGGTTGGCCAATTACTATAATCGGTTTGTTGAGGGATTCTCGTCTATCAAATCTCCATTAAAGACCTTAACCAAAAAGAAGTCCAAGTTCAAATGGTCGGAATCTTGTGAAAAGAGCTTCCAAGTTTTGAAGGATAGACTCACCTCCGCTCCGGTGTTGACTTTATCGGAGGGAACCAAAGGATTTATGGTTTATTGTGATGCTTCCCGAGTGGGTATAGGATGTATCCTTATGCAACATGTCAAAGTCATAACGTACGCCTCTAGGAAATTAAAGCCACATGAGAATAATAACCCGACTCATGACCTTGAGCTTGCGTCCGTAGTATTTGCCTAGAAAATTTGGAGACACTATCTCTATGAGGTACATGTTGATGTGAAGACACTATCTATATAGGGTACATGTTGATGTGTTCACCGATCATAAGAGCCTACAATATGTATTCACTCAAAAAGACTTGAATCTACACCAAAGAAAATTGTTATAACTTTTAAAGAATTACGATATGAGTGTACTTTACCATTCCGGGAAAGCTAATGTTGTGGCGGATGCCTTAAGTCAAGTATCCATGGGTAGTTTGACTCATGTGGTTGATAATTAGAAAGAATTAGCGAAAGAGGTACATAGATTAGCTCGTTTGGGGGTTCAACTAAAAGACTCTCCAAAGGGTGTTTTCGTGGTTCACCACAACTCCGAGTCATATTTAGTGGTTGGGGTGAAATCCAAGCAACACCTTGATCCTCTATTGATGGAGTTGAAGGAGACAGTCCTTAGTAAATCTAATGATTCTTTCTCTCAAGGAGAAGATGGAGTGCTTAGGCACCCAATAAGGTTGTGTGTGCCGGATGTGGATGGCTTAAGGAAATTGATCATGGAAGAGGCTCATGGTTCCTGTTATTCCATCCATCCAGGTTCAACAAAGATGTACCGCGACTTACGAGAAACTTATTGGTGGAATGGTATGAAAAGGTACATAGAAAATTTTGTTGCTAAGTGTCCAAACTTCCAACAAGTCAAAATGGAGCATCAAAGGCTAGGTGGATTGACTCAAAATATAGATAGTCCTACATGTAAATGGGAGGATATTAACATGGACTTCATAGTAGGGCTGCCTCGTACTAGAAGACAACATGGCTCGATATAGGTCATTGTGGATAGGCTAACCAAGTCCGCACATTTCCTTCCCATCAAAGTCACTTATTCGTCGGAAGATTATGCCAAATTGTACCTCAAATAAATAGTGGAGCTACATGGATCCCTTCATCCATCATTTCGGATAGCGGCACTCAGTTTATCTCTCATTTTGTGAAGGCTTTCCAAAATGGGATTGGTACGAAGGTGAAACTTAGTACCTCTTTTCATCCCAAGACGGATGGACAAGCGGAACACACCATATAAACTCTTGAAGATATGGTGAGGGCATGTGTCATTGACTTTAAGGGTATTTGGGATGACTAGCTTCCTTTGATAGAGTTCTCCTACAACAATAGCTACCATTCGACTATCTCTATGGCGCCCTTCGAAGTAGTCTATGGGAGGAGGTGTAGATCCCCGGTTGGGTGGTATGAGGTAGGTGAGTATGCTTACTTGGTCCCTACTTAGTTTATGTATCCCTCGAGAAGGATCAAATAATAAGAGATAGACTAAAAGCGGCTCAAAGTAGGCAAAAATCTTATGCCGACATTAGAAAGAGGGTCCTTCTATTCGAAGTAAAAGATTGGGTCTATTTGAAAATTTCACCCATGAAAGGAGTGATGAGGTTTGGAAAGAAAGAGAAACTTAGTCCTTAATATGTGGGCTCGTATGAAATGTTGAAGCGAGTTGGAAGTGTTGCCTATGAGTTGAAGTTACCAAATGAGTTGGCCATGATTCATTTGGTGTTCCATGTTTCTATGCTTAAAAAGTGTATAGGTGATCTGGTTTCCATTCTTCCTCTAGAAATTTTGGGGGTAAAAGAGTACCTTTATTATGAAGAGGTCCCGGTTGAGATATTGGATCGCCAAGTTAAGAAATTGAGGAATAAGTAGGTTTCCTCCGTAAAAGTTCTATGGAGGAACCACCTTGTTGAGGGAAAAACATGGGAGGCCGAGGCCGACATGAAGTCCCACTATTCTGATCTTTTTCCCTCTAACTCCTAGCCAAGGTTAATGTTTGTAATTCCTTATATGATTACTGTGAATAATGTTGAACTTATCATGTTTTTCTAATATGTGCATATTGTAGTAGAAATTCATGAAACATGTTTCTTATGGTTATATTTCACTTATGTATGTGTTATGCTATAAGTATTCATGAAAATTGTATTAAGCATGCTTGATGTTTTTATGATAAGAAATCATCATGTAAAACTCTTGATGTTCAAACAGTGCTCATATTGACATGGAGAAGGTAGTTCCTCCTTATATGACATTAAAAAGTTGAGCTTGAGTATATGATATGTTATGAGTTAAGTTCCTATGTGTTGTTTCGATGATTATATGTTGAAAGGAGTGAATGATTCCTCCAATGATCTGTGACTCATTTTATTATATTGTTGTTTGTTGGGCTGCTAGTCTTGAGTCTCTTTTTCCCGTATAGAGGTCTAGAGTGTCATTCGGGGACGAATGTTCCTAAGGGAGGGAGTATTGACACCCCCCCGAAATTTCATGATCTATACTAGAGCCTTATATGTTGAGTAATGATTATTTTATACCTAAATAAGTGTAAATAACTTATTTGAGAAGTTTTGGGGCCATAGCAAAGAAAGGCCTTAACGTTTGAAAACTAGCTAAATTAAACTAGTTAACGTCCCTATGTTTGGTGAAGGTTTCGGAGGGTTATATGAGGTCTAAAACTTGTAAAAAGACTTTAAATAGGTAAACTGTGGTATATAGGGTAAAAACGTACAGTCACGACACCCCAAGTACCACCGGAAGAGTCCTTGGGGAGGACCCGAACTGGGCGAGCAGGATGCCAAAGCAGCCTGCGTGCAGCCGGATTTTGGTGGTTGCTGTGCGATGCACATACATCACGGGAAGATTTGAACTTGGACTCACAATGAGGGGAATACACGATGCTTACTTCCTAAACCCGGATTTCAAAAAGAAATCATGAAATTAACCCGCGAAGCGCTGCCACTTTCCAGATTCGTAAAAGTTGTATTTAACGCATTTTGACTTCACAAAAAGACCCGATTAAGTGACGAGTATTTTGGATAATTTAATGGGTGACTATATAAGGTCTTAGGGTCAGTTTTAGGTCAATTTTAACACCCAAATAAAGTTTCAAAAGTTTAAAATAAAAATCACTATCATCTCTCCCAAATTCTCTCTTCCTCCAAACCTCCATTGAAGACCAATAGAGCTCCAAGAAGAAGATCAAGCCTTCAAGTTTCCAACCCAATTTCGTGTCTTTATCGTCTCTAAGGTATGGTTTCTTTTATTCTTCGTATTCTTTCCCCAAAAGGTCCCTCCAAAAGATGATTTCTAAATCCCCAAATCTAGGTTTTTCTTCTACATATGACTCTTCTTTGAATAATAAAATTATGAAACAATTGTGATAAACAATGATGAATTAAGGTTGTTTAAGTGTATATATATGGTTAATTGATTATTTCCTATGAGATTTCCCTAGACCCATGTCTTTGCCCCAATTTCATGAAAACCTTGAATTGATATGGTGAACTGTGAAGATTATGAACATGTAGATTGACTACATTGTTGTTAATTATGTAATTGCTTCTTGAATTTACCTTGTTTATGCAGTTGGTTATGTAGTTATGAAGGTTCTTTGAAGGGCAATAAGGTATGTTGATTGGTTCTTCTTGGATTCAATTGTGAATTATGAGTTAGATAGTAACGCTCCTATGTCTAATGTGTTGTTGTGGTGTTGATGCTAGAAATTCCTCATCCTTAACACAAAGGAATTGAATTAGACATAATTATGTATGTATGTATTTTATGATAGATTATTGTATGATTGAAAGTAGTTTCTTATGATTACAATAACGTGTTAAATGAAAGGTTTACTCATTTATGAAGTGGTGTCTAAAGTGAAAGGATTGTTCTCACTAGTGATAACCTATGAGCTAGATATGATGACATGTTTACATAGGGGTCGAGAAGACACTAAGGTGAAATTATATAAGGAAATAATATGATTACTAAAGGGAATAATTGGTTAGCATCGAAAGGGAATGTAAATAAGGTGGAGGTCTCACGTTAGTAAGTTCAGTTCCCACATGGGTTCCCTCACGTTAGTAAGTCCGGAATCCCTAATTATGTGTTGTCTGCTGAGATGGAAGCTTCCACGTTAGTAAGTCAAGGTTTCTAGCATCAATCTCCTTGGCCCTTAACTATGTGCCCACATAGGACTTTAGATTAGTGGATCCACCTAATAGCTATGTACGAATAGTTACACCTTAGGCAAGTGTTAACCCTCTCTTTTTGGTGTGGGAGTAGAACACCGGATTCCATGTAGCTCACATGGTCTTATGTCGGTTATTGCACTTCTTTCCCTAATGTAAAATATATTAACAAGCATGCATGTGAACTCCTACTAGGGTCTTCTTAAAGGCTACTACATAGTGTGAGGGAGGGTATGGGCTTCTCTTACACATTGCACATGTGGGATCCTAAGGGATGGTTCTAGTAGTTTCTTTTATAATTATGATTATGATTATGATTATGTTGATAAGATATGAGTAGTATTTATGTATTAATCATGTTATGATGACTTTAAAAGAATATGTTGTAAGTATGAAGTGGGTTGCTTAATGTGATACTTAGACTTGGATAGGATTATGGGGTTCTATCTTTGGCATTGCACAAGTATTTCTTGGGTGATGTACATGTTGGGTTGCTATTATGTTTAATTGATTAATTATGCTTCTTATATATACATGTTGATTTAGGTTGATAGAAAGCATGGTTTTGACTAAATTGTCCTTTTTCATGCACTGATGATTTTTGTGCATAGGAGCCATACTTAGTACATGTGGTTTGTACTAACCCATATTTCTTCGCTTTTTCCCAAACGTTGTAGTTTCGGGCCATTGAGGTATCTTGAGGCTAAAGCAAGAAGGCTTGGAATGGTCTCTCCAACTTTTGGTAGGCCCTCTAGTTCGAGAATGCTGATACATTCTCTACCTTACTCGTACTTGTATTGTCTAAATACCATTCTTTTCTTTCATATTGTTTAAGTTGTTGATGTAAGCCCTAAGTGGTAAGTATGAATTTGTATAAGGGATATGCTCGGATGTTTTACTTCATTTAGATGGTTTAATGTGAAACAAAGATTTAGACTAAATCCTTATGTTTTATTATGTTGTTTAAGCGAGAAGCCTAAGTAAGCTTCCAATGTGAGAGGTCTATGTAAACCTCACTATGTGTATATATATCAGCGTGTTTGACCTATGATATGTGATGACTAATGCTAAGAGGCTTGTCTTAGTCCTCTTAGAGGCCGCCGGCGGCGGTTATGCCTAGGGGGTACTTTGGGTTGTAACATCTATGATCAATACTCATAATGAATCAATACTGCAATATAGGGAAGTATCTAGAGATAACATAACATAAACGAAATCATACTTCAACTATCCTAGAATTGAGATCACATTAAGTACTCTACATTACCAATCGATAGAAGATAGAAGAACATGGGTCAATCTTATTCAAATATTCAATCCTTGATCCACATGGATCAATTTCACATAATTCATCATGAATATATATAATAGGCAGTAGCTAAATCAATTCATCATAATTGAATCTCATTATAATTATTCAAGCATCAAGATCAGAACATACTACAATATTGGTCAAATCGAGATTGGGAGGGATCTTGGGTTCATCATGAAATTGGATCTAATTCAACATGAAAAACAGTAGCTAATCATCAATTTGACATAATCAAGCTTTTGAAAACAAATTGAGAAAGAACCCATGGTTAGATTGTAAGATAGGTGGTTTGATCATGAAATCTTCATTGAAAAGTTTTAAGGACTCCTTAGAAGAAAGGTTGACTAAGGATGAAGGATCACCATAGCTTGTTGTATGAGATAAGCACGAAAACTTGGTGAAGAAATCTTGAGAATCCATCACCATGGATGTTCTTGAGCTTCATCTCCAATGGAGGTTTCTAGAGAGGTTTCTTTTTGAGAGGGAAAAGTCTAATTTGAAGAATGAATTGGGTATGGGGGTTTGATGTTAAAAATCAACTTAAATACCCAAAAATACATGAAATAACCGCCTAGGGTAAGTTTGGGACGTGGGGTGAATTTCCCAATTCACCCATTGCATGGCAGCGTGCATGCATCAGTTGTAGGCTTCTCATCAACGAGTTCATCAACGGACCGTCGTTGGAACGACGGTTCCGTACTATACAATCGTCGTTTGGGAATGAGGGTGCCATTTGGGGCTCAATATGCCATGGTTAAGTATGGGACGATGCCCCCCATGGACGGGGGCGTAGGTGAGGCTATGGGGTGTCGTTCACGGGCGTCGTTTGACACTGCCAAGGCAGTGCCTATGCAGTGTTTGGTTCCTCCTTGAGGGACTTTTACGGGGCCCTTGAGAAGTCGTACTTAGACGTTTGCAATGTAAATACACTCGTATATGAGTTAAGGACCTTCCGTATCAATTTCAACCAAAACGAACATGTTATACATGTCAAGACACACCAAGACACACATGCACGTCTCAAGGCTAAATTTCAAACGTCACAGGAGGTTCTTGGACGTTTGACCTCCAAATGACTTCAAATTAAGCATGCATACTGTAAAACACTTATTTAACATGTTTTAAACCTTTTTAGACACATGTGAGACTCTAAGAACCTTAATTCCTTTTTGAGGGTCTTACAAGTATTGATCTTAAAATATTCAACTAACATTAATCACTTCATAAAACATTGATTTAAATCCTTTCATGCAATAACCCTTGCTTTGAATTCAAAATATAACTTTATGGTTTTATAAAGTCTTAGAGAAGCCTTTGGATTTTTGCTCCATAAAATGGAAGAAGAATCAAGAATGAAACACCATACCATTATTGAAGAAAATCCACGAAATTTGGTGGAGAAATCAATGAAGAACTTCAATCCTAGCTTCACCTTGAGTTCTAGCTTCTGTGGATTCTTAAGAGAGTTTTTCTTGGGTGGGAGGTTTTGATTTTGAATATTGAATTCTAAATTAGGTTTTAGGCTTATAAAATAACTTAAATTACATAAAAAGTACCTAAAATAACTGCCCCTGACTTAATTAGGATGCTAGGTGAATTTACAAACTACCCCCAACTTGGCCGAGATATATAGAAAAATTGCAGCCCTCAATCAACGGATGCCACCTACGAGGCATCGTCCAACCAAAGAACCTTCTTGCTGGTCCCTGGTTTTGGTCAGAGACTGTCAAAATGGGGAATAATCTCACACAAATAAGTGTGGATCCACTCCCCCAAATGAAGGAGCGTCGTTTGATCAATGGTGCGTTGGTTGAAGGTCGTCGATTGGACTGCCTTTTGGTTGCTTTCTTGCTAATGTTTGGGTCCTCTTCAAGGACCCTTAAGGTGTTCATTGGGGAATTGTGCGCAGAATTTTCGACCCTAAATAGGTTCATTTAGATGTTAGGGTCCTCTCCTATCAATATAGACACCAAACAACACATAAAACATGTCAAGACACACTATAACACACACAAGCCTATTTACGGGACGTCTTGGTCGTCCTCTGACGTTTCTCTTCCAAACTCTTCAACCTGACTTCAAATACTATAATTAATCATTTTCATATCTTAGCAACTCATGACACACATGTTATGCTCTAGTTTTACCTAGTTCGTTGGTGAGGGTTGTTACAGAAAATATTGACTTTGGTGAAGTAGAGTAGTTTGTTTTTGCCCACAAGGTCCCAAATAAATCTAGAAAACCCAATCCAACATTAGAACCTTGATTAGTTTTTTCGGTTTTGATGGACCTCAACATTTTTTCATCATGATCGCGAACCTTGGCCTCACCATAATGATGCAATTTTTTCTGAACATCATTTATTCTTAGCCGTCACAATCAATTGGGCTCAGAATAACAATGAACAATCTTTTAACATCAGTCCCCTATGATTTTCATCTTTTCTCCTCATTTTCAAAATGAGATTCTGAAAAATCTAGACCTTTGTTTTGGTTTATTTGTCCATAATTGACGTGGCTACATATTGAAGTGATTGAGAAAGTGCAAGGATGAGAGTTAAGGTTATTTATGATCCAAAGGGATGCCCAAGCTCTTTAATGATGATTTAACTGAGCTTTTGATACATGTCATTGTTTGCTGCCTTCCAAGAATCGTGTTGTGTCTCATTTTAAAAGAAAAGTCCATTAAGTTTATTAAGACCTTTTGATAGAGTAAATTTTGAGAATTTTGGTGCCGATCCCACATGCAATTGCGAGGTCTTCAATTTTAATTGACTGCAATTATGACCTTTTGCCCACGTGGCCGCGATGCCTAAACAACTGTGCGTTCAAATTTCAATTTTTTTAATTTTCTTTTTGCCTTAATTTCACTTGGTTTCTTCAATTATTTTCTAAATCAACTCTTCACTCCATTTTCTACAAATATATAAAGAAAATCACATCAAAAGCACCAATTCTCATCCAAATAAGCCAAAAATGTGAGCTTTAAGACAAGATAAGTTGGTAAAAATTCCCACTTAATACCCATAAACATAAAATATTGCTTGTCCTCAAGCAAGTTTGAAACAAAGAGTCAAGAACCTATTCAATTCAAGCGCACCAATTTTTTGTTAAGCTCCACGAACATGACTTCTGTTGGTACCAACAAATAGTCACCACATGCAAAATATTCACAAAAGAACTCCCCTCATTCTCATACCACACTTTCAAGAACCAAGAATAATTAAGTGTCAACAACTCAAACTCAAGAAGCGAATCAATTTTTTAGTTCCTTCACACGCTCATTTGATCCAATTGACATTTTCCAAAATCACCACTATATCAATTTACATGCCCTCATAAGGAAGGAAATGTCCCAAAATCCTTATAAAGTATTTAAAAAACAAGGTAGGAAGGAACAAACACACATTCATAAATAAAAATCTCATGAATACAAAAACCACAACATTGGCTTGCTGTTATTTCCAATTATCATTTATTCAAAATTATTTGGTCGGAGATCACAAAAAAATTTATCAAGTTTGTAAATGTTAGAATATTATTTAAATAAAAGTGACTACACCCTCCTTGAACACTATACACTTTTAAACCGCACCACTTTAACTACTGCAAACTTTTTCTCCTTTTCACTCAATACGCCTCACATGCAACAATTTTTTTTACCTTAGAGGAATCACTTTTCTTTTTTTCTCATCTTTCCTACTTTTTCAAGACTTTTATTTCTTCAAAACGTTTTCCTCCATTTTTTTATATTGCTCAAAATCAAACCCTTATAGGATAGGATCCCTTCTATAGATTTCCAACAACACCCAAACTTAGCTTTTAGCCTCAACTTTCTCAATTCTCATGTTCAAAGAGGGAAGGTTTCATAAGAGAATTACTTTTCCAAAAAGGGTAAGGCTTGTAATGAGGCTGTCCAGACAATGACATTAAGCTCAAAGGAGACAACTTAGAGATACATTTAGTGCAAAAATGAGACTTTTAAGTCAAGTGGTCTTAAATCCTACCGATATGCTCAACTTTTCACAATGTATGGCTATATCACTAGTACCAACCGAGTCACATACTTCAAAAAATACGATGATTTTCCCTTAAGAAAGACGTCAACAAATCTAACATTGGTCAAATTCATGCATCTCATCGAGACATGGCTACTCATACTTTATTGCATATGCCTCCCATCAGTGCACTCACAATTAACCTATGATTTTAACATAAAAAAATTATCAATGTATCTATCATTGGGAATCATCACTAAATAACTCCATATCAAAATCAAAATAAAGAATCTATAATACACATAATATAGTCATATCGAGGATACATAGACCCTTCATATATGAAGATTACTTAGTCTTCTACTTTTATTGAATATATATATATATATATATATATATATATATATACACACACACACACACACACAGCCATATAATCGGATGTCTCATCTCATGTCCATCTAAACAAGAATATCACAATTAGGCATAACCCATATATAAATACAATAAGAGCCATATATCGACTATACAACCTTTAGTACTCAAATGAAAAGGAAAGAACAGAGAAGTCTTAAAACTAGAACAACTTCATTAGCTTGATAGTGGCATTACCCTCGGAAAGTGAGGACCTACCCAACTTGGATGAGTGAGACTTCCAAGTCTTCCTTCAAAGTCGTCTCAAAATCCCTTAAATGACTGAAACCTAAAATGTTGGGGAAAAAAAGGAGAAAATGGAGTTAGCACATCACTTGTACTAAGTATGATACCATATGCACAAACATCATACAATCATTATAAAAAGGGACATTTCATTAAAGTATGCAATTTTCTTTGAAAAGCCATATGCACATTCAAGAATACCAGACCAATCAATAAGACACATTCATTAAGTCAAGAGTATATATATCACAAGACCAACAATACTAAGTCTCGTCAAATCAACATGCTTATCCACATAATTTGAAAACATAGTCAAGACAACCCTATTATAAAGCTATAAAATCAACAAGCATGAATAAGAGTTTATTACAACATAACCAAAGCAAGACAATTACTCATGAACCCTCATAAATCCCACTAGTGCAATGACTAGGCAAAGACACATAACCTAACCCAATTAAGTAAACTTAACAAGAACCATAACAAATGTCCAACTTCACATATCATGACATTAAGAATGCCAAACATCATACTTTAGCAATATAGACCAAACATGTATTCATAAGTGAGTTCAACATCATAAAATAGCATCAACTTGTAACATCATCATATCCATCTTATTTACACTTATAAGTATATACATACATAAGGACACCCTCCCAAGGCTTCCCTCAAGGCAAACTAGTGCAAGTCATAGGTAGAATCCCATACCCCTACCTAAGCTTAGTCAAACCTCTTAAGTCACCCTAGTTGGTTTGTAGTTCATTAATTCATTTTATTTTAGCGAACACTTACCTTAACCGACATAGACCAAAAGAGCTAAGTGTGGAATCCGGTCTTGTAAAATCTTACACCGATGGAAGGTGGTCTACCAACCAAAGTTGGACCAAATATAAACGTAGTTTTCTAGGTGGTTCCACTAGCTAGTCTTCATATGGGGGAAACATAGTTAAGGAACTAGGATATTAGTATGAACCCTCTATATGCCATTCGGCAATTGGAGCCTCATCTTTTGAGAATCCTTAGGGTGAGTATCCCTCATAGGGGAGTCAATACCTCATGTGGAACTATAGGCTGAATCTTCCTCTATGAAAAGTCAACACCTCCCATTGTCAAGTTCTATCGGTGCTAGGCTAATGTCCCTTTTTGAAATGTCTTTAGTGTCTGTATTATTTATCATAGCTTAGTGTAGGTCATAGGGTCAAACCCATATATAATCATAATCATCATAGCTCAACAAGAATTGCATGAGTATTTTTCTTTCATTACAAATCATATAATTAAGGTTAGCACATTTACATAATTACATCATGATAAGGCAATTGGTAGGTTATCACCATTCTTATAACATTTACATCTTAGCCAACAACTCAGAATCCATAGTTCAAGACATTTCAATTCAACATCATACAACCCCTATCAATCTTAACATTAGGTGTACTTCAATACAACATCATCACTTAATCACAAGTAACCACAATTGAAGTAAAGAATAGGAATCATAAGACTTACTAAATCTCCTTCACAATGCCATTCATCAAGGTCTTACCATCAACCTCCAAATCAATCCAACAATGGTATAATAGAATCATATAATCTTAACAAACATATAACAAGACCAATGAAATCATTATACAACAATTCATCATTAGTTTATAGCCTAGAATTTGAGACTTAAATCAAGTTCATAGTCTACTTCACTATCTAGGTCAATTACTTAAGAATTAGAATAATTGGTTTACAATGTATCAAAATAAAATCATATCTAGCATAATAACACCATAGGATAGTAATTCACACACTAACCAAGTCAATTGAATCAATATTATACCATTCAATTCAAAATTACAACATAGGGTTAAGGGGAATAAGTCATCGTTTACAAACTAGACCAATACATCAAGAAGTAACATAATTGATTTACAATACATGTTAATCTATTCATAATATCCAAAAGAAATCATAAACAAAGAAATTCACAAGATCAATTTCGTATTGGATGACAACCCACTTGAATTTCATACTTTTGAAATCAATTTGATGGAACCCTTTGGGGAAAGAAGTCCCAAAGATGAAAGAAATCCCATACCTTAATATTTGATGAATATTGATGGAGAAAATTTGGTTATTGCATCCCTAGAACCTACCTTGACCTTATCTTCTATGGTGTTTTTCAACTTGGGAGAGAGAAAGAAGAGAATTTGGGTTTGGGAATTATGAGGGCTTAGGTTAGTTAAATTGGCTTAGGGTCTTTATATAGGTTGTTAACTAACTTAATTAAACTACCCTTAACCCCTAATTAATTAAATAAACACTTAATTAATTGACTTGTCTAACTTAAAATCGTGCAGCAAAACAGTCCCTCACAGACGACCACGACAAACGGTCTGTTTGTTAAACGACAGCCAAGGGACCAACCATCCTGTTGCTCCGTCGTTATGGTATTAGACTTGTACAAAGAAGGATTCCAAGGATTTGACTAAGTTTCCATCGACGGTAGCAGTACACGCCCCGTCGATTGGACAATGGATCGTTGAATTCATCATTTGGTGGACACTGCCTTGGGCATCCCTAGACCCCAAAATGCAAGGCTCCTCCTCAAGGGCCCTTGGTTGGTCCTTGGGAGTCGTGCCCAGACATTTCAATTTTGAATCAACTCTAATACGTTTTAGACACCCTTCTACCAAAATTCATCAATTTCAAACTTTAAAAACTTAGTCAAATAGGCTAAGGCATACTAATACCTCATTGAACTAATTTCCAAACGTCATGGACGTTCCTTGACGTTTTGATTTGTAAACTTCCTAAATGACTTATATACGTTATTTATGACCTTAAAACGTGTCTAGAACTTCTAACACCTATGTTAGACTATAGAATACATCTTAGACTTTTAAAGTGTTACAAACAGGGCTTTCTAAAATGAACTCACTTAGAAATGGGTCTATCAGGGTTTGTAGGACATCATCAAAATCATCGTCTGACCATAGAAACTCTAGAGCATATCCATTATCTTGTCCAATATTTGTCCTTCTTCTTCCATGATCCTTCATTTTCTTTTGCCTTCTTTCAATCTTGACCATTCTTTCCTTGAGAAGCTGCTAATCATACTAAATTGGACAAGGTAGAAGAAGCAATACGTAAGACCAAAGTTCTCTTTCAAGGGATAGTGGAGAGGCCCTGTGTTAGTTCCTAAAATCTATGAATGAGTCCCCGCATCCATGCAATATAATTGTTTCTGATATATAAACTAGTGCGAGAGTTCCACTAATTAGTGGCCAAACCAAAGTGGAGGTAAAGTCTAAACAAAGTGAAACACTATACTCGGTGAATGTACACAACGCAAGATCTCACACATCAATCTTTTTCTTCTTTGGTACATGTCATGGAACCTCCTTCTTGAGTAGATGCATCAAATTTTAAGGATCTCTCATGATATATCTCTGCTTTTGGTCAACCCCATATGTGTAATACAACTAAGTGATCAAAGAGGAAAACGAAAGACTCTTTGTACCTTCAATGACTACCTCCTGCATGTGCTGTATAATAATATGGACAACATCGATAGAAGTCCCTCCATAATAGGACATATAAATAAATTTCTGTCCAAAAAAACATCAATCGCATTTGTTGAAGGAAATACTCGACTACATATGACAGAATTCCAAGTCTTCGCCTCGACGGTGAACTCAGAGAACTCTATCTAGTGTTTATTCTTTATCTATTTTGCCCCGTGACAATCGTGAAGCTGCCTCAAATCTCTTATTTTGGTCCCCTTGCCTTGTGAACCTCATTACAAACATCCGGAATACTGTAGTATGTTTTATTCGTGGCTGGGTCAAAACAAACTTGTTTGCCCCGTACTGTGACTACAAAATTTTTGACAAACTTGTTTTCAATGGCGTTGGCATAGAACTCGTGCACCAATGTAAAATTAGACTTGATAGGCTCAGTATCAAGGTATATCCATCCACTCGTCTTCAACGTCCATGAAGGTTCGCATTCTTGAAGATTATAAAAAAGAATTCCCCTCTCCTTTTGTAATATTTTTGTGAGGAGGAAGTCATTCAATTGATGCCATTTTTTTTGGAACAAACAACTCACGTTTGAAGAATTCGTCTCCAACAACATATCTACCACTCTTTCCTTAACTCAGTTAACATTGTTGGCCTATTCTTTGCAAATAAAGTACCTATAAAGATGCAAAAATGTTATGAGTGTTAAGAATTCATCACCAACTTAATTATTTACTTAAGATAAATCAAGAAAAATCTAGAATATTTCTGAGTTGTAGAAAATTGAAGGAAGATCTCTAAATCAAGTATTCTAGAGAGAATAGTCTAGAAATGTTATAGAAAAGGTAGTTCTACAAAAAGATAACTAGGAATATTCTAGAATAAAGTAGTATGTATATCTTTAGATTATTCCATCACCTTTTATAAATAGAGGAGGTCCATTTTTGTTGTAAAAAAGAACAACCCAGTCTGCTTCCATAAGCAAGTTCGCCTTTCTAACTTCCTCTTCATTAGTTGAATCTTTCGATCTTAGTTAACGATCATGGGCTAGATGAAGGTCTCCCTGATTATATTTTTCTTCTGTTATTCTCTACATGACATTAGAGGCTGGTGTATAAACAAAGGTAGAAACTCAAAGGAAAGGATATCCTACAAGTTACTATCGAAGGCTTCAAATTGTGAGACACTAATCAATGAAGGATTTTCGCAAGTACTCTTAATAGCATTGAGAATCTCAACGCAAGAAACTATAAATCATCGAGCACAAGCATGAAATATTAGTTTCTCGGCCAGGAATTATATGATATCATCGGTGGATCAAAGACCATACCAAAATATGCTGAAGCAAGAAAAGGTAGAAGGTCAAAACTGGAAAGGCCATGTTTGTTCTTATTGTAACCATTGAGGATAAGTTCTTGCAATGAATTAAGAATGCCAAGACACATAAAGAAGCTTAGAACACCTTGGCAATGATTCTTACAAAGAAGAATGATGCAAGATTATGAATGTAACAACCCTAAAAATGGCTATGCTAAATAATGCTTAATGTGTCTAGAATGCCTACGATTAGACCGGGTTCACATGGATTGATGCGCGTACAACCAGACCTATGAACCCTTGTGAAAGCCAAGCCAACTAACTTGGGGAGTTAATTCAGCTAGTAAAGGTTGGGTCCAGCCATGTAGGGCTCCCTAGTATGAAGATTTACCCGGATGAGTCTTTATCAGACTTAAAAAGGAAAATCTTAAGATTGGAGGTTCTAGGGGTAAAATGGTCTTTTTCCAAGCTAAATGTAGTATTGTAATTACCCTAAATATATAATTAATTATTTAATTAATAAGTTGGAGGGGTATTTTGGGGAGACAGGGCCAAAAATTGGCTCTTAGAGTGAAGTCTTGCTCCACCCGGGTTCAAACCTAGGTGGAAGCAGTGAATTAAATTTGTTTTAATTTAAGTTAATAAATTAATGTAATTAATTAATATTTATTATTTATTAGCTGATTTAAAATAAAAGGGAAATTAGATTTTTTTATCATTTAATAAAAACCTTATTTGACTAAGTCCTAAACTAGACTTCTAAGCCTAATAAAACTCTCACTCTCTCACGTCTATTTCCTCAACATTCACGATGATTCTCTCTTCCCATTCCATCGAGTGGGGTTTTGAACTTTCGGTGTTGGACATCTGTTTGGAGAAGTTTTTGGGAAGCAAGTCGAGGTTTGAATCTCAAATAGGTATGTGTTCTCTTCTCTCTTTGTCCCTTTCCCAAGAGACCCCTAAGGTTCAATAAATTCAATTCGAAAACTAAGATTGTTCCACGTTGCAAGTCCCTGTCACTAGCTCCCAATGATTCGTAGGTTGGATATGTTTGCTGGTAGATATTAGGCGTGTGTTGTGTTTTCGTGATGAATATGTTCATGTATGTGTGTTTGAAATCGTATGAACGATCACCTATGTGATCTGAAACTATGTGTACGTGTGTGCAATGTGAACCATGAGTATGTGCCTCAGGTTTTAGCCTCTAAAATGTGATGTTAGTTCTTCGTATTTCATGTACACATGTTTATGTAAATCGTGATGTTCATAAGTGATGTAAAGATGCTGATTTGTGTGCAATTTTTTATCGAATGAAATCTTGAAAATGCACCTAAAGAACTCACTAGAAACTACATAAAACGTCTAAACATTTAATGTTAAAGAAGTGAGAAAATAGGCTGCAAAAATTTCCAGCATCTTGTTAATGAGTTTCGGCCAAACTAAGGGGATTTTCATGCTATAAAAAATGAATTAAAATATGTGAGATCACTGGGGATTGAACCCATGACCTCCCCATGTTAAAAATCAATGAAATAAGATGAGAAAAAGGGAATGTGAAATGTGGGATTTGAACCCATCACCTTGGCTGGAAAATGAATTATGAAAATAAGAAATGAGAGGATTGGAATTTGAACCCACCACCTCTCAGTAATCTTAAGAAAATTAATAGAAAAAGTAAAGGGTGAGGCACGTGGGAATCAAACCCACGACCTCTATGTAGAACCAAGGGAAATTAAGGAGAAGAAATTAAAGTGGGGCGTGGGGGTTCGAACCCACACCCACTCGGCCAAAGGAGAGAAATTGAAAGAATTGGAAACTAAAAGTAAATGAGGTCGTGGGGGTTAGATCCCACATCCTCTCAGTCCAATTGAGTGAATAATGAAGGGAAAAATTATGGGAAAAATAAAATGAAGGCATTGGTGGTCAATCTTGGGTCCTCAAGCCGCATGGATCAAATCAAAATGAATAATAAAATGTAAGTGTTTTCCAAGGAATTTGAAACCGGTTTACCGTTTCCAAATACTGTATTGATACATAAGTCCTACATGAATTAAATATTCAAGAATAATGTCGCCTACTTAGATCGAAATTGAGATCTTGGCATACATACAAGATGCATAAGTCTTGTACCACATAATCTTAGGAATATATGATTCACTTAAATGAAATATGAACGAAGACTCATGGATTGTATGTATAGACCCATAAATCTAGCATATGTTTCAAAATAAGTGAACCTAAGATGTATGTAATGAAATGATGTAACACTAGAAGGTTTAAGTAAGAGTGTAAAACACACTAAATGACCAAGTGCATTGGAAAATGATGGAATGAACAATGCAATAATGAAATTAACAATGAAATGATGAAATGAACAATGAAATGATGAAACCCTAGAAGGGTTAAGTAAGAGTGTGAAACACACTAAATGTCCAAGTGCATTGACATATGATGAAATGAACATTCACGTAAAAAGGGGTGAGTAATTATGAAGAGAAAATGTGCTAATGTTAATGAATGTGGTGACAAAAGGATATGAGGCTAATGTAAAAGATGAGAGCAATCTCAAATGAGCCTAAGAAAATGTTACCAAAACGTACTCACCCATGAGAGTGTAAAGTTAACGAAGAGACTAGTCTCTATGAACACTCTAATGAAAGTATTGAGATTAACACACTTAATACTAATGATGAGATGAGAAATTATCTATTGATCTATGATGTCCTCATACTAGAAGCCAGCTTCCATGACGTATGAGTTTAAGGTAATGGAACTTTATACTGAGCACCGATAGACTAGCTATGAGTGGTGATGCCTTCTTTCGGGAAGGGCGGAGGTTCACGTAACTCTCATGAGATGAGAATGTCCGGATGCTGGGTATGGGTCTCCTTATATCTCCTAGTCTTTGAACCTATACTGCCAATATAGGGACCTGGCGGGGTTCAATCCCCATGTACGCTAGCATATTTTGGGTCAATTTGGCCGGTGATTCCACCTCTTTTTAGTGTAGGGAGACACTGGATTTTGTGATGCTCACATGATCTATGTCGATTAAAGTTAAAGTTCCCAATGAATGAATGAGGCCAACCTCAAATGATGTACATAATGAAATGAATGATACCAAAGGTGTTAGGAATAGGATAATAAAGAGGTGAGCTAGACTTAAGTAATGACACTAGGTCATTCTTGATCATTGCACAACGAACCCGATGAAAGTCTTAAACTACATCCTAGGTATAGCTGGTGTTCACACTAGCCTATGAATGAAATGAAATGAAGTACGTATGAATGAATGAAGCAGACTCTGTGTTTGCTAAAGAAGGATCCCTAGTTGAGGTCCCATATGTTGAGCCCTCATTTTGGGAAGTCTTGATGTCAAGTCCATGGTTCCAATGTCTCATGGCATATGAACGAATGATATGAAAAATGTTATGTGCTATATGCAATATGTTATGTGCTATGTGTAAGATGTTATGTGCTGTGTGCAATATGATAAGTAAGATGATGCATGTTACTCTCATGGCATGAATTTCCTAATCTAAATTTAGAAAGCTCACTCACTTTCCTAATCCAAATTTAAAAAGCTCACTAACTTTCCTAATTCCATTTGGCAAGTCCACTTACTTGAATTTCCATAATCATGTTGTTAGGAAAGAGCTATTCTTACTCATGCATGTCCTTGGTGTGTGCTTGCATATACCCATACATAGTACAATTGTGTACTAATCCCATACAACTCTATATTTTTAGGTGCAGGCACAGGTGGACGCTAGAGGTTACAGGTTGACGTTGCACCTATCCGGAGTGAAGCTTTCATCCGTACTTGGTAGGCCCTCATGCGTTCGAGGATGTCTACCGTTATTATCTAGATTAGATGTAGGCTTTAGCTAGTGGAGCATGTTTCACTAATGTTTCTTTCACTTTCATTTCAGACTTTGTATTGGTGTTGTTTATGCAAGAATACATTTAATGTAATTATGAATTGTTTTCTTTCATTTCATTATCTCTATATTTGATGGTTGATTTGTGAACGCCTATGATGTTAAGTTTAAAATGTTTAGAATGAAATAAGAAAACAAAAAGTTCAAATTTTCTGCTAAAATTAACCTAGACGAAGTAAGAATGACGTATGTAGGATTGTCTGCGACCTCTGAGAGGTCAACGATGCCGGTCTCGTCTGGTTCTAGATTCTAGTCTTGACAAAGTTGGTATCAGAGCACTAGTTTAAATTCTGAGGATAAGTTCACATCAACCACATCGAGTAGTTTCTAAGTCATGATAGTGAAGTACATCACTATCCCGAATTAGAGACTGCATGACGCATAGGAAAAATTCCCTTCTTCTGATCTTATCATGCCTTTCCTAATATCTGATTTTCTTGATGTTATGAGCGTGTATAACATCAATACTTGTTGTTTTTAGAGAATGAATACTAGGATAACCCTTGGTCAGAGGAGAGGAGGAGCAGCTGCTGGGGACAATCAGGTTCTACCCCAAGCTTCAGTTGAAGGAGTGTCTATATCGGTTAACCTTGCTGGGTTGACTGATACTGAGGTGGGTAATCTCTGGCCTAGATGGCACAAGCCATCACTATGCAGGCCCAGGCCATGACTAACCAGGTCAACCGACAGAATGTTTAGAGGGAGAACCCACCGATTTGCAGTATGGCTGACAGGCTGAGAGACTTTACGAGGATGAATCCTTCTATTTTCACAGGGTATAAGACTTCATAGGATCCTCAGGAGTTTGTGGATAAGGTGCATAAGATCTTGGGGTCTATGGGGGCCACAGATACTGTGAAAGCAGAGTTGGCTTCCTATCAACACAAGGATGTTGCACAGACTTGGTGCAAGATGTGGCAAGATAGACGAGTTTTGGGTGGAGTTCCGGTCACTTGGGAGCTGTTTAAGATAGCCTTTTTGGAGAGATTCTTTCCCAGAGAGATGAGGGAGGCCAAGGTTGAGGACTTAAGAAGGGATCCAAGACAGTCAGGAAGTATTCCCTGAAGTTTGTTAGACTATCCAGGTATGCTACTTCCCTTGTATCTAACCACAGGGATGGGATGAAAAGGTTCCTCACAAGAATCAACGGAGATTTGGAGAAGGAGTGTTGGTCTGTGATGCTCCACGATAACATAGATCTCTCCAGGTTGATAGTGCATGTCCTGGAAGTAGAGGACAACCGCAAGAAGAGGGGCGTTCGTGATGCTAGGAGGCCTAAGCCTCAAGATCAGGTAGGTCTCACCATGGAGGCCACAGAAACAATTTTGGCATTCGTGAGCAGCCCAGGTTTAAAAAGGGGCAACAGAGTTCAGGGAACTCTAACTCTCAGAGGAGTACAACACCTAGAGGAGGCAGAACCGAGCCCATGAAGGGCAGTGTAGGTGAGATGCAGCATCCCAAAAAAGAATTTTCTAAGTGTGGCCGTGCTCACAGTGGAGAGTGCAGATAAGACACTAATTCCTACTTAGGTTGTGGTAAGAGCGGGCACATGGTTAAGGACTACCCACAAAAGAGAGGTCAGGATGGAGGTGATGCTCAGCCTTGGCCTGATCCACAAGATGCAGCAGCAGTCGAGCCTCTTAAGAGGAACAGGTTCTACGCCCTAAAGGGCATGGAGGAGAAGGAGAAGTCCGCTAATGTGGTCACAGGTATACTGCAAGTATTGTTAACTTTTATTTATGCTTTACTTGATCCAGGGTCTATGCTTTCCTTTGTAACTCCTTTGCTTGCTCGCACTTTTGAGATATTGCCTAAAGTTCTGCATGATCCTATAATGGTTAGTACACCTTTAGGAGAAAATGTAAGAACTGATAGAGTATACAAGGATTTCCCAAAAGTTGTAAGTGGTAAGACTATGTGTGCAGACTTGATTGAGTTACCCATGCATGATTTTGATGTTATTCTTGGCATGGACTGGCTTCATAGCTGTTTTGCTTGTATGGATTGCCGTAGTAGGGTTGTGAGATTTCGTTTCCCTAATGAAGAAGAGCTAGTCTGGGAGGGGTACAACTCGAGTTTTCCTAATCCCTTGATTTCAAATCTTAAGGCCAATAAAATGATGTCCAAAGGGTTATTATGTCATCTGGTGAGTGTTAAATAATTTAGATCATGACATTCCTTCCATAGACTCAGTGCCTGTAGTTAATGAGTCCCAAGATTTATTTCCTGATGATTTGCCTGGAGTTCGTCCCCCTCGAGAGATTGACTTTGGTATCGACTTAGAACCTGATACTAAACCAATTTCAATTCCTCCTTATAGAATGGCTCCAGCTGAACTCAAAGAGTTGAAGCTGCAGTTGAAAGATCTCATTGATAAGGGTTTCACTCAGCTGAGTATATCCCCTTGGGGCGCTCTAATGTTGTTTGTGAAAAAGAAGGATGGAACCCTTAGAATATGCATCGATTATCGGCAACTCAACAAAGTCACTATTAAGAACAAGTATTCACTTCCCATAATAAGTGACTTGTTCGACCAACTCCAAGGGTCTAGTTTCTTCTCAAAGATTGATCTTCGTTCAGGGTACCATCAGCTTAGGGTTAGGGATGGAGATATCCAAAAGACAGCCTTTCATACCCGTTATGTTCATTATGAGTTCCTAATTATGTCATTTAGTCTCACGAATGCACCTACTGCATTTATGGATCTCATGAACAGGGTCTTCCATGAATACCTTGACTCTTTCGTCATAGTATTCATTGATGACATTCTCATCTACTCTAATACACGGGAAGAGCATGAACAACATTTAAGACTAACTTTGCAGGAACTTAGACAACATCAGGTGTATGCCAAATTCAGCAAGTGTGAATTCTAAACTAGAAATGCTTTTTCTTGGCTAAAGAAACAGATTACTCGATCTATTTCCGTATCGCTCATGATATATATCTTAACTCGGACGTCTATTTCAAGTGCTTAGATCAGTGACCTTCCTAGGTCATGTTGTATCCTACAAAGGTGTGGAGGTAGATCCCAGGAAGACTGAGGTTGTTAAGAACTGGACACAACCTCTTACTCCCACAGATATTCGTAGCTTCTTGGGATCGGCTGGTTATTATCGCAGGTTCGTGGAGGGTTTTTCTTCCATTGCTGTCTGACTGACAGCATTGACTAAGAATAAGGCCAAGTTTGAATGGACGGAGGCTTGTGAGAAGAGTTTCCAGGAGCTCAAGGATAAACTCACTTCAGCCCCGGTGCTTACTTTGCCTAAGAGTGGGGAAAATAACAATGTGTATTGTGATGCATCTAGGGTTTGTTTGGGTTGTGTTCTTATGTAGGGTGGTATGGTGATAGCTTATGCGTCCAGACAGCTCAAGGTTCATGAGATGAATTATCCCACTCATGACCTGGAGTTGGCAGGTGTGGTGTTTGCATTGAAGGTGTGAAGGCACTACTTGTATGGGGTGCATGTGGATGTGTTCACAGACCACAAGAGTCTCCAGTACGTGGTCACACAGAGAGAGTTTTATGAGATGGTTGGAGCTGTTCATTGATATGCCATGAATGTCCACTACTATCCAGGTAAAGATAATGTTGTAGCTGATGCTTTGAGTAGGATGAGCATGGGAAGTACAACCCACATTGAGGATTAGAAAAAGGATTAGGTGAAAGATATACACAGACTGGCCAGATTGGGTGTGTAGTTAGTTGACTCTACTAGTGGGGGTGTTTCAATTCTAACTAGTTCTGAATCGTTCTTAGTAGTTGAAGTCAAGGAGGGTCAGCATCTTCATTCTGTGTTGATGGAGCTGAAGGACTCAGTATTGGTTAAGATGAATGAGTCTTTTGCTTTGGGAGATGATGGCATACTTAGGTACCAGGACAGGATGTGTGTACCAGATGTGGATGATTTGCGGACCAGGATCATTGCAGAGGCCCATGATTCCAGATATTCCATACATCCAGGTTCCACCAAGATGTATCATGATCTAAAACAGATCTATTGGTGGGATGGCATGAAGAAGGACATTGCATATTATGTGGCCAAGCGTCCTAATTGTCAACAGGTTAAGGAAGAACATCGTTAAGCCTGGCGGTCTTAATCATATTATTGAGGTTCCGACTTGGAAATGGGAGACCATTAATATGGACTTCGTAATCGGTCTTTTGAAGACTAGGAGACAGCATGAGTCCATATGGGTTATTGTTGATAGGATGACTAAGTCTTCCCACTTTATCCCTGTGAAGTCTACTTACAGAGCCAAGGATTATGTGAAACTCTACATTGATGAGATTGTGAGATGGCATGGGATTCCCTTGTCTATCATTTAAGATAGAGGAGCTCTGTTCACTTCACATTTCTGGAGATCCTTCAAGAAGATCTTAGGCACACAGGTGAATCTTAGTACTGCCTTTCATCCTCAGACTGATGGGAAGACAAAGCTCACCGTTCATACATTGGAGGACATGTTGAGGCTGGTGTGATTGACTTCAAGGGTAGTTGGTACGACTGTCTGCCTTTGATAGAGCTCTCGTATAGTAATAGCTATCAATCCAGCATTGGGATGGCACCGTTTGAGGCTCTATATGGTAGAAGGTGTAGGTTTTCAAATGTGTGGTTCGAGGTTGGAGAGTCATCCGCCTTGGGTCCAAAGATCATTCATGAGGCCTTAGAGAAGGTCAGGGTGATTAGGGACAGGTTGGCTACTGCTTACAGTCGGCAGAAGTCTTATGCAGACAACAAAAAACGACCCTTAGAGTTTGATGTTGGTGACTAAGTCTATTTGAAGATATCACCTATGAAGGGGGCGATGATGTTTGGCAGGAAAGGGAAGTTTAGTTCGATGTATGTTGGGCCATATCAGATCCTACAGCATGTGGGTGAGGTAGCCTATGAGTTGGCATTGCCTGCGGAGCTAGCTTCTGTTCGTCCAGTCTTCATGTCTCAATGTTAAATAAGTGCCTAGGTAATCCAACATCGATTTTACTTGTTGAAGGTTTGGGGGTTGATGAAAATTTGTCCTATGAGGAGGTACTTGTTGAGATTTTAGAAAAATAGGTCAAGTGGCTGAGGAACAAGGAGATCGCCACAGTGAATGCATTGTGGAGGAATCACCTTGTTGAGGGTGCTACATGGGAGGCCGAGGTCGATATGAGATCCCGCTACCCTCATCTTTTCAGATCTTGAGGTTAGACTTCCTACTCTTAAGTCTAAGGTTCCTTATCTCTCCACTCTTTGTTGCTATTGCTTATTTATGAATAGTATTTATGTTATGATCTGACTGGAATAACGCTAGATAGTTAGTAGTGTCATTCGGTGACGAATGTTCCTAAGGGGGGGGGGATAATGTAACAACCCTAAAAATGGCTATGCTAAATAATTCTTAATGTGTCTAGAATGCCTACGATTAGACCAGATTCACACAGATTGATGCGCGTACAACCAGACCTCTGAACCCTTGTGACAGCCAAGCCAACTAACTTGGGGAGTTAGTTGAGCTAGTAAAGGTTTGTTCCAGCCATGTAGGGCTCCCTAATATGAAGATTTACCCGGATGAGTCTTTATCGGACTTAAAAAGGGGAAATGTTAAGTTTGGAGGGTCTAGGAGTAAAATGGTCTTTTTCCAGGATAAGGGTAGTATCTTAATTACCCTAAATATATAATTAATTATTTAATTAATAAGGTGGAGGGGTATTTTGGGGAGACAGGGCCAAAAATTGTCTCTTAGAGTGAAGTCTTGCTCCACCCGTGTTCGAACCTAGGTGGAAGCAATGAAGTATATTTGTTTTAATTTAAGTTGGTAAATTAATGTAATTAATTAATATTTATTATTTATTAGATGATTTAAGATAAAAGTGAAATCAGATTTTTTATCATTTAATAAAAACCTTATTTGATTAAGTCTTAAACTAGACTTCTAAGCCTAATAAAACTCTCACTCTCTCACGTCTATCTCCTCAACATTCACGATGGTTCTCTCTTCTCATTCTTGTTTCTCTCTTCCAAATAACATTCAAGAACAGAAAATTTACCAAGGTTCTTCACACCTGAAGAAGTCACACGAAAATATAAAAAAACAAACGTCAATCAATCACGTAGGCAAAGAAAGATTTTCCGTTGAGTGGGGTGTTGAATTTTCGGTTTGGACATGTGTTTGGAGAAGTTTTTGGGCAGAAAGTCGAGGTTTGAATGTCAAATAGGTATTGGTTCTCTTCTTTCTTGGCACCTTTCCAAAGAGACCCCTAAGGTTCAGTACATTCAATCCGAAAACTAGGGTTGTTCCCCGTTGTATGTCCTTGACACTAGCTCCCAATGATTCGTAGGTTGGATATGTTTGCTGGAAGATATTAGGCATGTATTATATTTTCGTGATGTATATGTTCATGTATGTGTGTTTGAAATCGTATTAAGGATCACCTATGTGATCCGAAACTATGTATACGTGTGTGCAATGTGAACCATGAGTATGTGCCTCGGGTTTAAGGCTCTAAAACGTGATGTTAGTACATTGTATTTCATGTAAACATGTTTATGTAAATCGTGATGTTCATAAGTGATGTAAAGATGCTGATTTGAGTGCGATTTTTTTATCGAATGAAATCTTGAAAATGCACCTAAAGAACTCACTAAAAACTACTTAAAACGTCTAAACATTTAATGTTAAAGAAGTGAGAAAATAGGCTGCAAAAATTTCCAGCATCTTTGTTAATAAGTTTCGGCCAAACCAAGGAGATTTTCATGCTATGAAAAAATGAATTAAAATATGTGAGATCACTGGGGATCGAACCCATGACCTCCCTATGTTAAAAATCAATGAAATAAGATGAGAAAAAGAAAATGTGACATGTGGGATTCGAACCCATGACCTTGGCTGGAAAATGAATTACGAAAATAAGAAATGAGAGGAGTGGGATTCGAACCCACCACCTATTAGTAAAATTAAGAAAATTAAATGAAAAAATAGAGGGTGAGGCGCGTGGGAATCGAACCTACGACCTCTAGGCAGAACCAAGATAAATTAAGGAGAAGAAATTAAAGTGGGGCTGTAAAGATTCAAACCCACACCCCCTCGGCCAAAGGAGAGAAATTAAAAGAATTGGAAACTAAAAGTAAATGAGGTTGTGGGGGTTCGATCCCACATCGTCTCAGTCCCATTGAGCGACAAATGAAGAGAAAAATTAAGGGAAAAATAAAATGAAGGTGTTGGGGCTCGATCTTGGGTCCCCAAGCCGCATGGATCAAATCAAAATAAATAATATGTAAGTGTTGTCCAAGGGATTCGAAACCGGGTTCCCTTCTCCGATACCGTATTGATACGTAAGTCATACGTGAATTAAATAATCAAGAATAATGCTGCCTACTTAGATCGAAATCGAGATCTTGACATACATACAAGATGCAAAAGTCTTGTACCACATAATCTTAGGAAGATATGAATCACTTAAAATAACTATGAATGAAGCCTCATGGCTTGTATGTATAGACCCATAAGTCTAACATACGTTTAAAAATAAGTAAACCTAAGATGTATGTAATGAAATGATGTAACCCTAGAAGGGTTAAGTAAGAGTGTAAAACAGACTAAATGACCAAGTGCATTGGCTCATGATGAAATGAACAATGAAATGATGAAATGAAAAATGAAATGATGAAACCCTAAAAGGGTTAAGTAAGAGTGTGAAACAAAGTAAATGACCAAGTGCATTGACATATGATGAAATGAACATTCACGTAAAAAGGGGTGAGTAATTATAAAGAGCAAATGTATTAATGTTAATGAATGTGGTGACAACATGATATGAGGTTAATGTAAAAGATGAGAGCAATCTCAAATGAGCCTAGGTAAATGTTACCAAAACGTACTTACCCATGAGAGTGTAAAGTTAACGAAGAGACTAGTCTCTATGAACACTCTAATGAAAGTATTGAGATTAACACACTTAATACTGATAATGAGATGAGAAATTATCTATTGAGCTATGATGTCCTCATACTAAAAGCAAGCTTCCATGACGTATGAGTTGAATCTAATGGAACTTTATACTAAGCACCGATACACTAGCTATGAGCGGTGATGCTTTCTTTGGGGAAGGGCGGAGGTTCACGTAACTCTCATGAGATGAGACTATTCGGCATGCCGGGTATGGGTCTCCTTATATATCCTAGTCTTTGAACCTATACTTCCAATATAGGGATCTGGCGGTGTTCAATTCCCATGTATGCTAGCATGTTTTGGGTCACTTTGGCCGGTGATTCAACCTCTTTTCGGTGTGGGATTTCATGACACTGGATTTAATGATACTCACATGATCTATGTCGGTTAAAGTTACAGTTCCCAATGAATGAAGGAGGCCAGCCTGAAATGATGCACATAATGAAATGGATGATACCAAAGGTGTTAGGATAGGATAATCAAATGGTGAGTTAGATTCAAGTAATGACATTAGGTCTTTCTTGGTCATTGCACAAGGAACCCGATGAAAGTCTTAAACTACATCCTAGGTATAACAGGTATTTACACTGGACCATGAATGAAATGAAATGGAGTACGTATGAATGAACGAAGCAGACTCTGTGTTTTCTAAAGCAGACTCCCTAGTTGAGATCCCTATTGAGCCCTCATTTCTGGAAAGTCTTAATGTTAAGTTCATGATCTCCAAGGTCTCATGGCATATGAATGAATGATATGAAAGATATTATGTTCTATATGTGACATTATATGTGAAATATGTTATGTGCTGTTTGCAAAATGATAAGTTTGATGATGCATGTTACACTCATGGCATGACTTTCCAAATCCAAATTTCGCAAGTCCATTGACTTTCCTAATCCAAATTTGGCAAGTCCACTTACTTGACTTTCCGTAAATCATGTTGTTAGGAAAGAGCTATCCTTTCTTATGCATGTCGTTGGTGTGTGCTTGCATATACCTATACTTAGTACAAGTGTGTACTAATTCCATACAACTCTATATTTTTAGGTGCAAGCACAGGTGGATGCTAGATGCTTACAGGTTGACGTTGCAGCTATCCGGACGTGGAGCTTTCATCCGGAATTGGTAGGCCCTCATGCTTTCGAGGCTGTTTACTGTTATTATCTAACTTAGATGTAGGCTTTAGCTAGTGGAGCATTTTCACTATCATTTCAGACTTTGTATTGGTGCCGTTTTGGCAAGTACACATTTAATGAAGTTATGAACTATTTCATTCATTTGATGATCTTAATGTTAGATGGTTGATGGTGAACAATTATGCATGAAATAGAATGTTTAGTAAGCATGTTAGGAAACAAAAAGTTTCAAATTTTCCGCTAAAATTAATCTAGATGAAGTAAGAATGACGTATATAGGCTTGTCTGCGACCTCTGAGAGGTCAACGACGCCGGTCTCGTCTGGGGTCTAGACTCCGGTCGTGACAATTCCTATGGTGGCAACATAGTTCAATAACTAGGAGATATATTAAAGACCCATAGTTCCACATTACATGGAAGCCTCTATATCATGAGAGTCATTGTGAACCTACCGTCCAACTTGGGAAGGGACACCTCTCATATATAGTTCACTCGATGCTAAGATTAAGTCCCTTTTTGAATTGCATTTAAGTTATCATTAGTCATCAATCTTAACATAGGCCATAGGAGATTAAATCCTTGTATAAACATGATAATTAGATCAGTAGGTTAAGGATGATAATTTCCTTTCATGACAGCCCTTCATTAGTGAGATTTACATATCATAGTCATATTATGTAAGGCATACAAAAGAATATCATGAACCTTGCATTATCATATCCTTACCATGATCCCACATTTAACATATTCATAGACCAACACATATGCATAGCAACATCATACATGCTTCAATCTCAGAATAACATCAATTATAGGCCAACATCAACATAATGGAATGATCATGATTTTAGAAGACTTACCTAATTGCTTCCAAGAATCTTCATTAAGAACTTACTCTTAATTCACTAGATTCATACAATAATATAGTGAAATACATAATAACATAACCAATCCCAACGATTTTAGTCATATATAAAACCAATTCATAGTTAGGGTTAAGAGAAAGGATTCATTTATGAGTTCATTAAAGCTATAGTTCCAACCCCAACATCCACATTGCATAAGTGATAGATATAACATAATTTAATCCATGAATTAGGGAGAGAACATGCTTCACACAAAAACGAACAATACCATATCAATAATTCAACAATACATATTTAATTAGCCGTAGAAAATCATAATTCATTATCATTAGTCATAAACTTCGAGTTTGGAGGAAAACTCATTTAATAGAGTAAAAACTCTAGGCGTTGAATTGTTAGAAATTGCCTTTGAAAAGACCTCTTGGGGAACGGAATCCCAAGAGTGAAGAACCCATACTTTATTGAATATAAATCCACAAATTTTGAATGAAAATCTTGGAGACTTTATCTTCTTCCGCAAACTTTCTTTTTCTTCGAAAGTGGTTGAATAATGAGAAAGTTTTATGAGAGATGAGAGTGATTTATAAATCTGACTTGGAGTGCGTGGATGTGGTTTATAACTGACCTAAAACCAATATAAACTCGTCCCTTAAATTTCTCAAATGACTCCTCACTTAAATTGCCTTTTTAATGAAGCCAAACTTAAATTCAAAATTTCAGATTTTCGTCGGGGAACAAGTCCACGATGCAAAGCTGCTCCCACAAGATTTTCTTAAAATAATTTTTGAACCAGAAGAATCCGCGAACTATACGCGAAGCCGACTTAAATTTTTGCCCAAGGTCCTACCAAGTCCACGAAGCGAACACATTCCCCCTATGTGTATTTTGGTTGCTACTTTGGCAGCTTGCCAGGCCAAGTTTAAGGTCCACGTCATTTTCACTCTATATACATGGTTTTACCTATTCAAAAGTCATTTTGGAAGTTCCAGACCCCATACAACACCACAAAACCTTCACGAAACCTAAGGATGTTTTACTAATTCAATTACACTAGCTTCCGGACGTCTTGGACGTTTCTTGACGTCTTGAATCTAAAACTTCCTTATTGGTTTAGAAATATTATTAAGACTTAGAAACAGTGCTACACACATTAGACCAACATGTGAGGCTCTAGATTAGGTCATGGACTTTCGGAGTGTTACATTATCCCCCCCTTAGGAACATTCGTCCCCGAATGACATTAAAATCTTTTGTAGGGAAAGAATAGACTCAAGACTAGCAGCACAACCAACAACAAGATACAATCATAATGACTCACAGTTCATAGGAGTACTTCACAACTCCTTTCAACACATACCACAACATTACACATAGCAACTCAAGTAATGATTCACAATATATAAGAGATCAACATTTCATAACACATAATGACGAATTACTTTCTCAACATCAACATGAGCTCAAAACACATCAAAGAGGTACCATGCGATCATTCTTCTCAAGATAACAACAAAACAACAAAATTTCAAGAAGATTACATTCATATACATTTCATATAAGTGCAAGAATATAGTATGTAGGCATTTTCTTAAAACTCAAGTGGTACAAATTTTACTAAAACATGCACCTATTTAGAAAACAAGTCAATTTTATACTATTCATTATTTTTATTAAGAGGAATGTCTGACCTCAAGGAGTAAAAAGATGAGGGTAGCGGGACTTCATGTCGGCTTTTGCCTCCCATGGTGCACCCTCAACTAGATGGTTCCTCCATATGACTTTCACGGAGGCAACCTCATTGTTCTCAACTTCTTGACTTGGCGATCTAGGATCTCAACCGGAACCTCTTAATAGGAGAGGTTCTCATCCAACCCTAAACCTTCCATAGGCAGAAAAAACACCGGGTCGCCTATGCATTTCTTGAGCATACAAACATGAAACACCGGATGAACCGAAGCTAGCTCACTAGGTAGTTTCAGCTCATAGGAAACCTTTCCAACCCATTGTAAAACCTCATAAGGAATAATATATCGGGGACTTAACTTCCCCTTTTTACCGAATCTCATCCCCCTTTCGTAGGTAAGATATTCAAATAAACGTGATCACATATTTAAAACTCAAGATCTCTTCTCCTACTTTTGGCATAAGACTTTTGCCGACTATACGCTGTCTTAAATCTATCTCTTATGACTCAAACATTCTCTATAGCCTTATAGATTATCTCGGGACCAAGGAGTGGGTACTCACCAACCTCGAAACATCCAACCGAAGGCCTACATCTACTACCATAAAGAGCTTCAAAAGGTGCCATGGAGATGCTAGAATGGAAACTATTGTTGTAGGAGAATTCAATCAATTGTAGGTGATCATCCCAACTTCCTTTGAAATCAATAAAATAGGATCTTAACATATCTTCTAGAGTTTGAATGGTACGTTCCGCTTGACCATCTATCTGAGGATGAAAAGGGGTGCTAAGTTTCACTTGAGTACCTAAACCCTTTTGAAATTTTTTCAAAAAACGAGAAGTGAATTGGGCTCCTCTTTCAAAAATGATGGTCAAAGGAATCCCATGAAGTCTCACAATTTCATTAAGTAGATTCTTGAAATATCTTTGATAATATATGTAGACTTAACGGGAATAAAGTGGGAAGATTTGGTTAAACTATAAACGATAACCCATATGGAATCATTATGCCTCCGGGTTCAAGGCAACCCAACAACAAAGTCCATATTGATGTGTTCCCACTTCCAAGTAGGAACATCCATGATTTGGGTTAAACCACCTAGTTTTAGATGCTCAGATTTAACTTGTTGGCAATATGGACACTTAGAAACGAAATCCGCTATGTCCTTTTTTAAACCATCCCACCAATAGACCTCCCTAAGGTCATGATACATTTTGGTGGCACCTAGATATATAGAATAACAGGAACACATAACCTCCACATCCGGTACACAAAACCTCCTTTGGTACCTAAGTACACCATTTTTCCATGGGAGAATGACTCATTGAGCTTACCAAGTACCGATTCCTTCAACTCCATCAATAGAGGATCAAGATATTGCTTAGATTTCACCTCAACTACTAATGATGACTCGGAGTTATGATGGACCATAAAACCACCATTCGGAGAATCTTGTAGCCGCACACCTAAGCGAGCCAACCTAAATCTTTCAGTAGTTCTTTCTTTTCTTGATCCACATGAGATACACTATCCATATTCATATGACTCAAAGCATCCGCAACCATGTTGGCCTTCCGGGGTGGTAAAGGACACTCATGTCATAATCCTTAAAAAGTTCTAACCATCTTCTCTGTCGGAGATTCAACTCCTTCTCTGTAAACATATATTAAAGACTTTTATGGTCAATAAACATATCAACATGAACACCATACAAGTTTTGTATCCATATCTTTAAAGCAAAAACTATTGCCGCTAACTTAAGGTCATGAGTTGGATAATTCTTCTCATGAACTTTGAGTTGCCTAGAGGCATAGGCTATCACTTTGCCAAGATGCATGAGGATACATCCTAAGACCTCTAGGGAAGCATGAAAAAACACTACAAAACCTTCATTACCCTCCGGTAAAGTCAATATCAGAGGTAAGCTTATCTTTCAACTCTTGGAAACCTTTTTCACAAGCTTCCAACTACTCAGCTTCAACTTATTTTGGGTCATGGATGTCAAAGGAGAAGCAATATATGAAAATCAATCAACATCCCTTCAATAGTACCCAGCTAGACCCAAGAAAGTTTTTATGTTGTTGGAATCAAAGGTCTCGGCCAATTTCTAACCGCATCCATCTTCTTCGGATCGACCTCTACACCCTCACCAGAGATTACATGGCCAAGAAAAGAAACCGACCTCAAACAATATTCATCAGTCCATAGATGAATTATAATTGATAAAACAAGTCTAACAATAAATACATTCATCAATTCCCATCATTTCTAAGTAAAATCCAATATTTAGGGAAATTGGGGAAAGTGACATGATCTACATGAAATTTCATCAATTAACATCAATTAACCAACAATCTACACTTAATTAGTCATAGGAAATCACAATTTATCATCAATTTGAAGTTTAGAAGAAACCCATCAAAATAAGAAAACCCTTGGAATTGGGTGATTTAGAAATCATCTTTGAAAGGACCTCTTGGAGAAAGGAATCCCAAGAGTGAAGAACCCATACATTAATGAAGATTAATCCATAAAATTAAAATGAAATACCAGAGAAATTAGTCTTATTCTTCAAGTTTTTTGGCTTCTCCAATGGAGGATTTAGGGAGAGAGAAAGTAGAGAGAGATGAGAGCTTTTCGGTTTTGTTTTGGGAATTTTGTTTAGGTGAGTGAAAAATGACTTAAAACTGACCCTTAGGTTATATATAATCACCCCTAAATTACCCAAAAGACTTCTCACTTAAATGGGCCTTTTTGTGAAGTCAAAATGCCTAAAATACGATTTTGATGAATCTGGGAAGTGGTTGTGCATCGTAGGGTGAATTTCAGATTTTATTTTTGATATCCGGATTGAGGAAGTGGACCTCGTGGATTGCACACATTACGAGGCAAATTTTGCCAAGCTGCGTGTCAGATGAACGTCACGCAGTAACTCCCAAATTCTGGCTTCCTCAAGGTGCTTTGGCAGCTTGCTCGCCAAGGTTTGGGTCCTCCTCCCAAACCCTTCGGGGGGGGGGGAGGGGGTATTCGTGGAGCCGTTTCTAGTTGTTTGGACCCTTTGTACTACATTATACCTATTTAATGAAGTTTTACAAGTTTTAGACTTCATTTGGCCCTCCCAATCCTTCACCAAACATAGAGACATCAACTAGTTCAATTTAGCTAGTTTCCGGACGTCATGGACGTTTCTTGACACCTTGACTCTAAAACATCCTTAAGGGTTTATAAACATTATTTTAGGCTTAGGAACAGTGTTTAAGGTTTATTTCATCATGTGAGGCTCTAGCTTAGGTCATGGACTTTCAAAGTATTTCATTATTACCCCTTAGGAACATTCGTCCCCGAATGACACTAAAATCTTTGAAAGGGAAAGGATAGACTCAATAGTAGCAGCCCAACCAACAACATGCATTTAATCATCATGAGTCACAACTCATTGGAGTACTTCACTACTCCATTCAACACATAGTCATGACATTACAAATAACAGTTCAAATCACAAGTCATTTCACATAAGAGCTCAACTTTCATAACACATATAGCGGAAATACCTTCTCAACATCAATCTTAAGCTCAAAATGATATCAAAGAGTTACCATGCTATTCTTCTCAAGAAAAAATCAAGGGACCAAAAAAATATCAACATGGTAAAAGCATATATTTCATATAAGTGCAAGTTAACACAAAAAGCTTCTTTCATGAAAACTCATTTTAACACAACCTTTATCAAAATAAGCACATCATTGCAAAGCAAGACAAATTCAATTTATTCATTATTTTTATTATTAATAGGAAAAACTAACCTTGATTAGCAAATAGATGAGGATATCGGGACTTCATGTCGGCCTCGGCCTCCCATGTTGCTTCCACAATAAGGTGGTTCTTCCATAAAACCTTTACGGAGGACAACTCCCTGTTCCTCAACCTCTTCACTTGTCTATCAAGGATTTCAACCGGAACCTCCTCATAAGAGAGGTTATATTACAAACCTAGACCCTCTATAGGAAGTATGGACTTGGGATCATTAATGCACTTCTTAAGCAAAGATACATGGAAAACCGTATGAACAAAACATAGCTCACTAGGTAATTTCAAATCGTATGCCACCTTTCCAATCCTTTGAAAAATTTCATATAGAACCACATAATGAGGACTCAATTTTCCTTTCTTGCCAAATCTCACCACTCCCTTCATGGGTGAAATATTTTAGATACATTTTATAACATTCTACAAACATAAGTCTCTTCTCCTATGGTCGTCATAAGACTTTTGCTCGCTATAGGTTGTTTTCAACCGGTTACTTAGTATATGAACTTTCTCTAAAGTCATATAAATCAATTCGGGACCCAAAAGTGAAGACTCGACCACTTCAAAAATCCAATCGGATATCTACATCTCATACCATATAAGGCTTCGGAAGGAGCCATAGATATAGACGAATGGTAACTATTATTATACGAAAACTCAACCAAAGGAAAATATCTATCCTAATTTCCCTTGAAATCAATGATGAAAGATCTAAGCATATCCTCATGGGTTTGAATAGTGTCTTTGTTTGACCATTCGTTTGGGGATGAAAAATGGTGCTTAGCTTCACCTTGGTACCCAACCCTTTTTAAAACGACCTTCAAAACCTAGATGTGAGTTGTGAATCCCTATCTGATATGATGGATAACGGAATTCATGGTGACACACAATCTCATCTATGAAGATCCTTGCATAATCTTCCGACGTGTATGTGAACTTGACGGGAATAATATGAGCGAATTTTGTCAACCTATCCACAACCACCCATATAGACTCTTTTGCTTTTGTTGTGTCATAGGAAATCCCAAAAAATCCTTATTTTTGTCTTCCCACTTCAAAGTGGGAACTTGTATTTATTGAAGTAAACCACTTGGCTTTTGGTGCTCGGCTTTCACTTGTTGGCAATTTGGAAATTTTGCAACAAATTCCGTTATGTGCTTTTTCATGCCATCCCACCAAAACACCTCTCTAAGGTCATGATACATCTTTATAGAGCCCGAATGGATGGAGTAACGGGACCAATGAACTTCCTCAAGAATCCGGTTCCTCAAACCATCTACATTGGGAACACACAACCTTCTTTGATACCTCAAGACACCATCCCCCCTAAGGAGAATCACTCATTAAGCATACCAAGAACCGATTCCTTCAACTCCATCAATGGTTCATCAAGGTGTTGTTTAGACTTCACCTCAACCACTAAAGATGATTCAGATTTATGATGGACAATAAAAGTACCATTTGGAGCATCTTCCAATCTAACACCCAATCTAGCTACCCTATGAACTGTTCATCTTTCACTAGGTCTTTCTTGGCTTCATCTAGATAAGACACACTACCCATGGTCATACGACTTAGAGCATCCGCAACCACATTGGCCTTACCGCGGTGGTAGAGAACACTCGTGTAATAATTTTTCAACAATTCCAACTACCTTCTTTGTCGGAGATTTAACTCCTTTTATGTTAACACATACTGAAGACTCTTGTGGTCGGTATACACATAAACATGGACACCATACAAATAATGCCTCCATATTTTCAAAGCAAACACCATGGCCGCTAACTAAAGATCAAGAGTTGGGTAGTTCTTCTCATGCACCTTAAGTTGTCTAGAAGAATAAACTACTACTTTCCCATATTTCATAAGGACACACCCTAAGCTTACTCGGGATAAATCAAAATATACTACGAAGCCCTTGGTACCCACTACTAAAATCAACACCGGAGCGGAGGTAAGCCTATTCTCAAGATTTGGAAACTCCTTTCACATGCCTCCGAGCACTCAAATTTCACACTCTTTTGGGTCAAGGTAGTCAAGGGAGATGTAATGGACGCAAAACCATCCACAAACCTCCTATAGTATCCAACTAGACCCAATAAGCTTCTAATGTTGGTTGGAGTCAATGGTCTATGCTAGTTCTTGACCGCTTTAGTTTTCCTTGTATCAACCTTAATTCCCTCACTAGAGAAGATATGACCAAGAAATGCTACCGACCTCAACTAAAACTCACATTTGTTATACTTGTCCATTAGTTGGTTTTCCTTAAGCACTTGCAACACCATTCTCAAATGATTCATGTGTTCACCCACATTTTTCGAATATACCAAAATGTCGTCAATGAAGACAATGACAAATGAATTTAGGTAACTTCGAAACACCCTATTCATGATATCCACAAACACCGCTGGGGCATTACTGAGACCAAAGGACATTACTAAGAACTCATAGTGACCATATATAGCTGGAAATGCTATTTTTTTGTATATCTTCCCCTCTCACCCAAAGTTGGTGATACCTCAATCTTGAGTCAATGTTAGAAAAGTAGCTTGCCCCTTAGAGTTGATCAAACAAGTTGTCAATCCGAGGGAGAGGATACTTGTTCTTAATAGTGACTTTATTGAGTTGGTGATAATCAATACACATTATAAGGGACCCATCCTTCTTCTTCACAAACAATACCGAAGAACCCCATGGAGAAATACTACGTCTAATGAAGCCTTTATCTAGTAAGTCTTTAATTTGAGCCTTTAACTCTTTCAATTCGGCCGGAGCCATCCGATAAGGAGAAACTGAAATGGGGTTGGTATCCGGTAGCAAGTCAATACGAAAATCAATTTCCCGTTCGGAAGGAATACCGGGAAGATATTGGAAAAGACCTCCGGAAATTCCCTTACTACAGGGACCTACTCAATTGGAGGAACTTCGGAGTCTAAATCTTTGACTCTCACGATGTGGTATAAACACCCTTTGGAAATCATGTTACAAGCCTTTAGATGAGAAATGATGCGACCTCTAGGAATAGATTTCCCCCCTTCCACTCTAAGACGGGTTCATTTGGAAAATTGAACTTGCCAACTCTTATTCTACAATCAATGGAAAAACAATTATGCAACCAATCCATTCCAAAAATGACATCAATATCAACCATATCAAGTTCTACATTCACCATGATTAACTCTAATGGGCAACATTATAGGACAATTTCTATATACCCTTTTTGCAACCACCGCATCACCTACCGGGGTAGTTACCATAAATGGTTCATTTACGACATCGGGCAAAATATCAAACTTACTAGCTATCGAGGGAGTAACAATACCATAAATGGTTCATTTACGACATCGGGCAAAATATCAAACTTACTAGCTATCGAGGGAGTAACAAAAGATAATGTATCACCCGGGTCAAGTAAAGCATAAACATCAATAGAGAAGACTTGTAACATACCGATCACCACCTCAGGAGAACTCTCTTGTTCACCTCTAGAGCGAAGTGCATAAAAACGAATCTTCTTTGGAGCATCAACATTTGAACCACTTGCTTGTCCACTCCCTTTGTATTCATGTTCAAATTAGGGAAATCTCTAACCTTGCGACCATTCTTTCCACAACTAAATTAATTACCCGTTCCAACTAAAAACTCACCCACATGACCTTACCACACTTGGTTCAAGTAGTCTTTTCGCTAGGTGAGTTTTCACTCTTTCCCTTTTGGGACTTAGGGTTAGACGCCCTATCATCACGAGCCTTGGGAAATTTGGAAGGGACATGATTAGGGAACCTCTTTTTGAACCTTGGTTTGTCTTGGATATCAAGCGTACCCTTTGAAGAACCACCATCATATGACCTTGCCTTATTGGCATCCCTACTCTTCCTCTTAACCCTTGTCTCTTCCACTTTTTGATCATGAACCATGAGACTAGAAATGATCATATTATCATGTAGCATAGTGGAACAACATTCTTTTTTCAAGTTATCCGACAACCACGTCACAAACCGGCTCATTTCATCCCTTTGGTCGGAAACCAAAGAAGGAGCATACTTTGACAACTTAGTAAATTTCAAAGAGTAGTCAAGTACAAACATACCTCCTTGACGAAGGTTGATGAATTCTTCCATTTTAGTTTTCCTCTTTTCTCTTGGAAAGAACCTATCAAGAAAAGCCTTCTCGAAAATCTCCCATTTCACTGGACCACCCCTACAAAGGCCTATTGTCTCTTCATTGGATGTACCAAGTTTGAGCCACGTCCTTGAGTTGGTAGGTGGATAACTCGGCCTTTTCACTAGTAGTCAACCCCATAGCATAGAGGATTTTGTAGACTTCATAAATGAACTCTTGGGGGTCTTCCTCCACTTTGGACCCACAGAAAGTAGGGGGATTCACCCTTGTGAAATCCCTCAAACGGGAGGCCAGAGGGCTAACATGTTGGAAACCTTGGGGTACCACCTCCCGGTTAGCTTGGGTCATCATGGCTTGAGCTTGAGTAGTGACGACTTGTGCTTGAGTAGTAATGGCTTGGGCCATTTGGAGAAAGGCTGCCCTTATGTCCCCATCCGACAAGGCCAGAAGATTGGACGGAGCTTGATCATCATTGCCAACTTCTTCAAAAGGAGGATCTTGATTGCCACGGGGAGGACCTCCCGCATTAGCAATCTCTTCATCAATTCTTCGTGTGTCTTCCCTGGAGTATTCGTACCTATAACAACAATACAAGGTTTAAGTGAAAGCACACATAAAGTAGACTCGAGAGACACAACTTTGAATATCCAAGAGAATGAGAATTTCCAAAGCATTATATAGCTTTTCACTCATAAGTGTGGCACGCTTCACAATTATGAATAAGAACCTATATAGATGTGGTTTGATGAGACATCAATCATAAAGGTATTAAACCTTAGCTCTGATACCAAGTTTGTCACATCCGGGTGAGCACCCCCTAGATGTAACCGTCGTCGTCGTCCTCAAAGAGGACTAAGACTAGCCTCTTAGCATTCGTCATTACATTTCATAGGTTAAATTAGGGGAAATTTCAAACTTATTAAATACTTCTATAGTGAGGTTTACTTAGACCTCTCTTTTATACATAGTATATAATTAGCGAGTATACATAGACTCCTCGTATAAGAAGCAATACATAGGCTTCTACTTTTATTTCACATGCATAATATAGAAATATATATTTATAAGAAGTCTAGAATACGTCTCATATTAAAACACGTAAAATGAGTACTACGTTGGGCGTAGCCTATTCTTCATTACAATAAAGGCCTCATATAGGCATATATAAAGTCAACAAAGAAAGAGAAAGAACTAAATTGTCTTAAAGACTAAACAATATCTAATAGCAAGATAATGAGATCGTCCTCGGAAGGTGAGGACCTATCAAACACTTGGGAAATATCCAAGTAGTCTTCAAAGTCCTTTTACAAGCTCAACGGCCGGACCCTACATTTGTAGTAAACATAACACATGGGTTAGTACAGACTTGTACTAAGTATGAGTATATGCACATAAAACAATTGAAATCATGGTAAAGAGGACATTTGTTCAAAACCATGCTAATGTAATTTGAAAAGCCTTATGCACAATCATGAACCCATATAGACCAATAATTACATAATACATAAGTCAAACCCATGTAGAACACAATACCAACATTATAAAGTAATAGTCAAGTCAACATGTATAGAGTCATAACTACATCACATAAGCGAGACTCTTACTCATAACCCCACATCAAGTCTACAAGTGCAATGACCAAGTAAAACCCCATAACCTTACTCAACCAAGAAACCCAATTAAGGGATCATAAACAATGCCTAACATCAGATAATATAGAATCAACAGTAGTCATCATCATGTTTAGAAATTTAGAACAATGACATGTTCATAAATGAAACTAACATCATATAGGATCATCAATGTGTAAAGTCAACATATGCATAACATTCACTTCATAAGATCATAAGAACATAAGAACAAAAGAACAACCTCCTAAGGCTTCCCTCAAGGCAAACTAGTGCAAGGCATAGGTAGAGTCCTATATCCCTACCTAGGATAAGTCAAACCTCTTAAGTCACCCTAGTTAGTGTTTACTTCATTACTTCATTATACTTTCACAAACACTTGCCTTAACCGATATAGACCACAAGAGGTAAGTGCGGAATACGGTGTTGTAAAACCTTACACTGATGGAAGGTGGTCTACCAGCCAAAGTAGTACAAAACATTAACATAGCATCTAGGTGGATCCAATAGCTAGTATTCCTATAGTGGCAACATAGTTTATGGAGCTTGGGGGTGTTATGGAAATATCACTTTATGCCCGTTTTGGACTATGAGGCTATCCACCCCGTGAGGACTATGGTGATCCCTACCTTCCCTCCTTGGGAAGGCGCCACCCCTCATCTACAAGTTCACTCGGTGCTAAGCTAGAGTCCCTTTTTAAATGTCTTTAAGACTTTATTAATCATCATAACTTAATTTTAAGTCATAGGTTCTATCCGTTATATAGTCATCATCATAGCTCAATAAGAAATGCATGAGTATTGTCCTTTCATTATAGTTCACACATGTGAGGTTAGCACAATTACATAATCACATTATGATAAGACACATAGGTAAGTTATCACCATCCTTATATCATTACATCTTAGACAATAACTCACAAGCCATAAATCAAGACATTTCAATTCAACATCATACCAACCCTAAGCAATCTTATCATAAGGTATTCTTCAATATAACTTAATCATTAAACACAAGTAATCATAATTGAAGTAAAGGATTGAGATCAAAAGACTTACCCCAATCTCCTTCACAAGACATCATCAAAGGTTTTATCATCAACCATCCAATTCAACCCAATAATAGGTGTAATATCATCACACAATAGTAATTAACACAATAAGGAAGTCAATTACATCATCACTGCCCCAATTAACTTCAATTCACAACGTAGGATTGGGGAAATATGGTTCATCATGAATTCTTCAAGAAATAGATCCAATCCCAACAATACATTACCCTAGGCAGACCATAGATGAAGTAGAATCGATTAAACAAGTCTAACAATCAAAATATTCATCAATTCCCATCAATTTCTAACCAAGATCCAAGATTTAGGAAAACTATGGAAAGAGACATGATCTACATGAAATTGCATCAATTAACCAACAATCTACACTTAATTAGTCATAGGCGATCACAATTTATCATCAATTTGAAGTTTAGAAGAAACCCATTAGAATAGGAAAATCCTTGGAATTGGATGATTTATAAATCAACTTTGAAAGGACATCTTGGGTTAAGGAATGACAAGAGTGAAGAACCCATACCTTAATGAATATTAATACGCGAAATTGAAGTGAAATCCCAAAGAAATTGGTCTTCTTCTTCAAGCTTTCTTGCTTCTTCAATTGAGGATTTAGGGAGAGATAAAGTAGAGAGAGATGAGAGATTTTGGGTTTTGTTTTGGGAATTTTGTTTAGCTGAGTGAAAAATGACTTAAAATTGACCCTTAGGCTACATATAATCACCCCTTTAATTACTGAAAAGACCCTTCACTTAAATGGGTCTTTTTGTGAAGTCAAAATACTTAAAATATGATTTCAATGATCTGGGAAGTGGCTGCGCATCGCGAGGCTAATTTCATATTTTATTTTGGAAATCCGGGTTGAGACAGTGGGCATCATGGAGTGCACCTGTCGTGAGGCAACTTTTTCCAAGCTGCAGGTCAGATGCCCATCGCGCAGTGACTCCCAAATTCTGGCTACCGCATGCTGATTTGGAAGCTTGCTCGCCAAGGTTTGGGTCCTTCTCCCAAACCCTTTAGGGTTACTCGAGGAGTCGTTACTGGTGGTTTGGACCCTTTGTAAAACATTCTAACTATTTATAGTCTTTTTACAATTTTTAGACTATATTTGACCCTCCCATACCTTCACCAAACATAGGGACGTCAACTGGTTTAATTTTTCTATTTTTCGGACGTCATTGACATTTCTTGACGCCTTGACTCTAAAACATACTATAGGGTTTGTAAGCATTATTTTAGGCTTAGAAAGAGTGTTTTATGATTTCAACACGTAAGTCTCTAGATTAGGTCATGGACTTTCGGAGTATTACAATATGATAAGTGAGAAGTCTAAGTATATTTCACTATGTAAACGTTTTAGTTTTCCACATTTTCGACCTATGATATGTAATGATAAATGCCAAGGGCTAGTCCAAGTCGTCATCATGGACGAAGACGTCGGTTACGCCTAGGGAATGCTTCCCGATCGTGATAGATCCCCACTTGTCGAAGGTAGGGTCATTTGTTTAGCCTTGACGTGGAAATCAACTATCTAATCCTATGCAGACGCATAGTTAAGGGATAACGAGATTGATTTTACATGCTACACCTCTACTAACTGAGAGTACCCATCTGAAGATGTTGTTTTAAGAGTATCCACCCCATTTCATATCCTCTCGGTGCTAATCAATAATCCCACGGAGTGTTAGGCATTCGTTACATTCATTAACTATAAGTTAAGGGATTGCTACTAAGTACTCTACCTCTACTCACGAAAAGAATACTCATCCAACGTATCATTCATTCATTGGAAAGCTCTTAGGAATATTCATATTTCTTCTAGATACTAAACCTCTACTAACAGAGAGTACTCATCTAAACACCCCATTCATTCATTCATTACAGTTCTATTGAGAAAACCTTTCAATAGACCCACATTCATGACATTTTCATTAGCTTCATTCATTCTTTCATGTGTGTGCATATGTGTGAAGACTTTCACATAACTACCATCATTTATGACATGGTCTTCTAAACATGATCATACTACATTCATCATAATCCACACACAAACATACTTAACATTCACATTATACTCCCATAGTCATGCTATCTTCATTAATCACATACATAACTTCATAATACATATCTATACATATGAATCATAACATTAATTTTCTTAACATTAAATGCCTTCAAGTCCATAGTCACAATATACACATATATATACACAATAGCTAAACACCTCCACCATAAGTTGAACATACCACACAAAGGCAATTCAATAAGAACCAGAGCAATTTAAATCAACTTACCATTCATCCAAGCCATGATAATCCGTTCTCTATTCTCCATGAATTCAGCATAATTAGGCGTGGATAGCAATAGATAACAACAATACAACACAATATAAACACAATTCTAATAATATCCAATCACATTCATCAAACCCGCTTGTAAGCCAATTTAGGAGATTAGGACAAAACATGGATTTTTCAAGGAATTCCATTAAAATCATCTTTAAAACCTCGATTCGACATTGTTATATCAATATCATGACTTAGAAAACGTTTTAACAATGAACCCATGCATTAAATAGAAATTGGGAAAATTGATCATTGATACATTGTAACAACCCTAGAGTACTCCTAGGCGTCAACGGCGTACTTGACCTATTATAGGTCTTGTACAATCCTCTTAGCGTCATTACATAACATCACTTAAAATGGAGGGAATTAAAAACTTTTCATTAAACATAATACATAAATTATTTTATAACAACGAAAGTCTTTCTAATATGTATCTCAAAACCATCTACGAAATACATGAGTAATAATGTCATGGGACGCAGCCCACAAAAGTCTAAAACATACTAAACGATATAAAGGGAACATAAGGGTGGTGTCCTCGGAATCTATGAGGAGTCACCAATATTCAATCTTCTCCAAACTTAGAAACCTATCCTTAAGTACTCAATCTCCCAAAATCCCCTACATTTGGTTAGAGTTGTAGGCAATATAGGTTTGTACAAAATGTACCAAGTATGAAAGATAAATATATAAAAACATATATATCACAAAGGAATAGTAAATAAGAGACATAATCATAAGAGATAATAACATAGTCATAACATAAAATAAATATAGGCATTGTAACATAGTAATTCAAAATAAGACATGCATAAGTTCATACTTCAACTATTTGTCCTTCTTACCCAAGTTGACTACATCACAAGTCACCTCCAAGCATACTTGTGCAAGGCCAAAGTAGCATCCCATACTACTACCTTAGCTAAGTATATGTCTTTGGTCATTCTTTCTCATAGTCCACCTTCATAATTAAGATCTAAGTTCTTCATAACATATGAGCACTATTCCCTTAGGTGACCTCATGTCACACTTGTGCAGTGCATGTGGGGCATCCCATTCTACCTCACACACTAAGAATATCTTGAAGTCACCCTATTCATATTAACCATCTTTAGGTGTCGTCTTAGACCTACTTAATATTAATAAGGCACTACAAACCAAAGGTAATCATATCATGGAAGGCAACTAAAACAACTGTTCAAGCTAAGCACACATCACATAAGAGGACCTTTCATAAGTAGCTTCAAGTCATACTAGTGCCATGTTTGAATGACATCCTATTCCACCATTTATACTAAGTACTCATTTACTCTAGCTTACTCAATGCTAACTATCTTTCTTACAAGTTTGTCAAGGAATAACACATTATCATGCTAGACCTATGTACCATGGAATATATCATATCATGCAATCCAAGCTATCATAAGGAGGTTACAAGTATACAACGTAGACATTATGCACCCACTTATCAAGATGCAAACTATCCATAAGAGAGTATGAATCCTCAACCCGAAGCTACCATGAGAATCCTATCCTAAGCTATTCCATGAAATGCACCTTGCATGCAAGTCAATCTATCATTAGGTGAGTATAAGTCATTTCCCCTAAATCCACCATGAAATGGTTTTGGCCTAACCAAGTCAAGCTACCATGAAGGCATTCTAGTAATGCTACTTCAAGCTAATCCTAGAAGAGTATCGATCCTCCATCATAGGCTACCTTGCCTCATACTAATGAAAGCTACCATGAACAAGCATTCTATCAATGCAAGATCAAGCTAACCATTGGAGAGCTTAACTCCTCCAACCCAAGCTACAATGAGATTCACCATCCCAAGCTACAATGAGATTTACCATCTCAAGCTACCATGAGATCTACCATATCAATCTACCATGAATCTACCATATCAAGCTACATAATTCAACTATCTATGAAAGAGCCATGAAACTCAAGTTCAAGCTATTCTATCTTGGTCTTATCTTGAAAAGTCAACTAAAAAGGAAGTGATTATACAATACAACTTCAATCTATTCTAGTCTATAATGCTTTGATTCATTTTCGGTTCTTAAATAAACCTAGTATCCATATATGTGAGAGAACTTGCTTCTCCTAGCTTGTTCATGTCTAAGTATATAAGAGGAAAGGAATAACTCATCAGAATCCCCTCATAATGACTTCACCCCCAAATCCCTAACAACAATGGCGACAAGACTTATTTTCATTACTAGCTTCATTCTATCATGATCCATATCTAATTACAAGCTTTTCCAATTTACTTTGATCATTAATTCTAGTCATGCTTAATCAGATAGGCTCAATTATAACTTTACAAGTGAAGATTCTTCTCAATCAATTAGGCCTACTTCAATTCATATCTAGATTATCCTATCTATGATCAATTAGTATTCAAGACAATTGATTTATGAAGATCAATCTAGAACCTTCAACCTTGCCTCCAATGGCCTAAACCAATCATGATCACCTTCATTATCATATATTAGATTTAATCAAATAAATCACATAAAAATATCATATAATCATTATATAAACATAATTGAATGCTACCCACTTGTTTGGGATCACAAACAAGTGTTACCCATAATGTAATCACAACCCTAGCTAAATTAGGGTATCTTGGATTCACAATTGAGGGATATCTATGGGGGATTCATAGATGATAGAATCCATGGATGAACAAGATTCACATAAATTTGATTAGAGACTTAACATAATATTTAAACCATGTTGAAATTCGTCTTAGAAGCTTCCTCTTTTTTCTCTTCTTTTGCAATAGTGATCTTGCGAGAGTTTTAGAGAGTGAAAGGTTTTTGTTTGGTGTATTCAATCTAAATGGCTACTTAATTGATTAAGTATAATAAAAATGCCTAAAAAAACTAAAAATAACCGCCCGTGACTTAATTGGAACGTGGGGTGAATTTCCCAATTCACCTCTTACTTGGTCAAGACTACTGCAGAATTACAGGTGCCAAATGGTGGTTCTAATTGAAGGGGCGTCGTCTGGACGATGGATCGTCATGATAGTCATTTTTTTGGGTCAGAGACTCCCCATTTTTGGTCTAATCTCCCACAACTAAATGTGGAGCCACGCCCCCTTTTGACGGGGCGTCAATGGTTCAAAGGGGCATCATTCGGGGGCGTCAATGACCTGTTTTGGAAGATTTTTCCAAACATTTGGGTCCTCTTGAAGGACCCCTAGGGTGTTCCTTGGGGAATCATACCTGGACATTTCGACCCTACACATGACCATCTATATAGTAGGATACCCTCCTATCATTTTAGTCCTCAAACGACACATCAAAAAAACATGAAACATGCGAAAGCACACTAGCACACACCAGACTAATTCCAGGACGTCTTGGTCGTTCTTAGATGTTTGACCTCAAGCCTCTTCAAACACACAATTACTAGATGTGACACTCTTTACAAACAAGTTATTAACTCTTAAACACGTGTGAGGCTGTAATTTACCTTATTTCATTTTGGGGTCATAACAATATCTCCCACTGGGGAACATTCATCCTCGACTGACACCTTCCTAAACACTTCTTAAAGGACCAAGTTTAAACTAGAAGCCCACCGTGTATGCATCATTCCTAAATGAACACACCCAACCAAGGAAACTCCCATTCCAAGCTATACATACTGAATGGAACTCACGATGCATGAAGGAAACATATTTATTAAATTCCAAGGAGAAACTAAAATCTCCTAGCTACAACTTGCTCAACCTAACTGTATGGAGTAGTGCTCATTGACTCAATAATATCACAAAAGAGACAACTCCAGGCAATTAGGTCAATTCTAACAAGCTCTACACACCTTCATAACATTCAAGGGAAACCATGGCTACATATAATAACCTTATGGAAATGGCCCACTATCCCCCACTTTGGACTAAATCCCTCACATGTCTAACATCAAAATTCATCATAATAAGGAAAACATAAAGTCTAACAAAGCAATTCATAAGATAAACAAACAAATCTGGAAATTTTCATAAATCGTCAAAGAAGCCCTTATCGGAAAGGGACATGAGGAGATCACTCTTGATCTTCTCTAGATTGGAGAGCATAAAACATATTATTATTTTTAGAACCATCTACCAAATCACTAGGAGCAACTTTGTTGCCTTTCGTCACATTAGCCTTTACCTTAGGACAATCCTTCTTTATGTGGACACTCTTACCACACCCCTAACAACCATCCCTACCGGCCAAACACCTATCCTCATGTATCTTACCACACCTAGAGAAAGTGGGATATGAGGACTCATTGCTTTTGACTTAAGGTCTAGGGTTAGATACCCACTCTCCTTATACTTAGGAGCATTATAATAACCTTGTTTGGAAAATTTTTGTCGATTCTTAAAACGACCATGCCCATCGGACCCCATCATTGTCCATCCTAATCCTATTTTTATCATTCTTAAGATTAGATTCTTATATTTTTTGGGCACACACCACGAGACGTAAGATATCCATGTCATCAACAAGCATTTCCATAATACATTCTTCTTCTACTAGTTTGGACACCCCTGTCATGAACCTATATATCAAATCCCTAGGACTTGATACTAAGTATGGAGAATACTTAGACAAAAGAGTGAACTTCAAGGCATAATCCTTAACACTCAAATTTCCTTGCTTAAGGTTATGAATTCCTCCAACTTAGCCTCCCTCAATTCTCTATGAAAGAACTATCAAGGAAACCTAACTTAAAAGTATCCCACTCCGTTGGACCCGCCTCTGCCGGCCTAGGATCTTTCCATTGCTCATATCAAATTAGGGCCACATCTCTCAATATATACACGGCTAGTTCCGCTTTCTCCTTAGAAGTTAATCCCATAATAGATAGAGTCGTATAAACCTTATTAATGAACCTGTTTGGATCCTCTTCCACCTTAGAGTTACTAAACTCCGGAGTTTTCATTCTTAAGAACTCCCTGATCCTATAAGCACTGATTCGTCCTATAGGTTTTGCGGAGCTAGCAGTTCCCTATTGGCTTAAGCCGTCAAGGCTTGAGCTAAAAAATTCATAGAAGACCTAAAATTCTCTAGAGTGACATTCCCCATTGGAGGGTCATTATGAACTTGTTCTTCTTGGGGAGGAACTTGATCTTGCACTTAGGGCGGAATATGTAGATCCGCATCGCCATCTCCTTCTTTTGTAGCATTAGCCCTGGTGTTAGCAATAACCTGGACAAAATAATAGGCAAACATTAGAAAAAGAACTACTAAACCAAACTCTATGGCACGACTAGGAGAATGAATAAGTCAGACTTTCTTAAGCATCCCATACCCTCCTACTCATAGATGTGTCATGACTCACACTAATGAATAAGACTCTACTAGACGTGGTTTTTGAGACATCCTAAAACCATTTCATATCCTTATGCTCTGATACCAAGTTTGTAATGACCCAGGATTACCCCTTAGGCGTCACTCGGCGTACTTGACCTCTCAGAGGTCTTGTACAAGCTTCTTAGATTCATAACATCATGTAAAAATGGAGGGAATTAAAAATGTTTATTTAAACGTAATACGAAAATCATTTCATATCAATGAAAATCTTTCTAACATATGTCTCAAAACCATCTACGAAATACATGAGTAATTATGTCTTGGGAAAAGCCCAAAAAAGTCTAAAACATGATAAATGACATAAAGGGAACATAAGGGTGGTATTCTCGATGCTATGAGGACTCACCAATCATCAATCTTCTCAAACTTAGGAACGTAGCATCCAATCACTCAATCAAACAAATGCACCTACTTTTGATTAGAATTGTAGGCAATATGTGTTAGCACAAAATGTACCAAGTATGAAAACTAACATATAAAAACCTAAGATATCTCAAAGAGTAGTCAATAAGAGACATAATCATAAAAAATAATAGCATAGTCATAACATAAAACCAACATATGCATTTTAACATAGTAATTAAACATAAGACATGCATAAGTTGATACTTTAACTATTTGTCTTAACTCAAGTGAACTACATCACACGCCACGTCCAAGTATATTTGTGCAAGGCCAAGGTAGCATCCAATACTACTACCTTAGCTATGTATATATCTTTGGTCATTCTTGATCATAGTCCACCTGAATAATTAAGATCTAAATTCTTCATAACATATGAGCACTATTCCCCAAGGTCACCTCATGTCACACTTGTTCAATGCATGTGGGGCATGCCATTCTACCTCACACACTAAGCATATCTTGAAGTCACCCTATTCATATTGACAATCTTTAGGTGTCATCTTATACTTAATTCATAATTACAAGTAAATACCAACCTAAGTCAATCGTATCATGGAAGGCAACTAAAGAAACTATCCAAGCTAAGCATACATCATATAAGAGGAATTTTCATAAGTAGCTTCAGGCATACTTGTGCCATGTATGAATGTCATCCATTCTACCATTCATACTAAGTACTCTTTTATGCTAACTTACTCAATGCTAACTATCTTTCATACTAGTTCGTCAAGGAATAACATACTATCATGATAGACCTAACTATCACGGAAAACATCATATCATGCAATCCAAGATATCATAAGGAGGTTACAAGCATACTAACCAAGCCACCATGCATCCACTTATCAATATGCAAGATATCCATGGTGGAGTATGAATCCTCAACCCTAAGCTTCCATGAGAATCATATACCAAGAAATTCCATGAAATGCACGTTGCATGAAAGTCAAGCTACCATTCAGAGAGTATACATCATCTCCCCTAAAGCTACCGTGAAATGGTTTTGGCCTAACGAAGTCAATCTACCATGAAGACATTCTAGTCATGCTATTTCAAGCTAATCCTAGGAGAGTATCGATCCTCCATCCTAGGATACCTTGGCTACTACTAAAGCAAGCTACCATGAACAAACATTCAATCAATGCAAGATCAAGCTAACCATGGGAGAGATTAACTCCTCCAACCAGAGCTACCATGAGATTCGTCATGCCAAGCTACCATGAATTCTCCATATCAAGCTACAATGAGATCTACTATCTCAAGTTACATAATTCATCTATCCATGAAGGAGACGTGAGACTCAACTTCAAGATATTATATCTTGGTCTTATCTTACCAAGTCAACTACACAGGAAGTGATTATACGTTACAACTTCAAGTTATTCTAGTGTATCATGCTTTGATCCATTTTCGGTTTATAGGTCAATCTAGAATCCATCTATGTGAGGGAACTTGCTTCTCCTTGCTTGTTCACGTATAGTGTGTAAGTGGAAGGGAATAACGCATCACAATCCCCTTATAATACCTTCACCCGCAAACCCCTTACAACAATGGCTACAATCCTTATTTTCTATACTAGCTTCATTCTATCATGATCCATGTCTATTACAAGATATTCTTATTTACTTAGATCATTAGAAAGTAATGCTAGCCATGCTTGATCACATAGGTTAAATTATAACTTTACAAGTGAAGATCCTTATCAATCAATTAGGCCTAGTTCAATTCATATGTAGATGATCCTATCTATGATCAGTTAGTATTCAACACAATTGAATTAAGAAGATCAATCTAGAACCTTCAACCTTGCCTCTAATGGCCTAAACACACCATGATCACCTTCATCATCATAGATTAGAATTCATCAAAGAAATCACATAAAAACATCATATAATAATCATACAAACATACACTTGATTGGGATCACAACAAGCCTTACCCACAATGTAATCACAATCCTACTAAATTTGGGTATCTTGAATTCACAATTCAGGGATATCTATGGGGACAACATGTATGAAAAAGCTTCACATACCTTTGATTAGAGCATTAACCTAAGCTTGAAACCTTGGAAAATTCTTCCTAGAAGTTGCCTCCTTTTTCTCTTCCTGTTCAATGGTGATCTTGATAAAGTTTTTGGAAAGAAATTGTTTTTTTTGGAGTACGAAATCTAAATGGCTACTTAATTGATTAAATATACTTAAAATACCTAAAAACACTAAAAATAATCGTTGATGACTTAATTGGAATGTTGTGTGAATTTGCCAATTCACCCCTCACTTGGCCGAGTCTACTTCAGAATTGCAGGAGCCAAACGACGGTTCGCATTGACGGGGCGTCATCGGGACGATGGACCATCCTGCTGTTCCGTTGTTTGGGTCAGAGAATCCCCATTTTGGGGTCTAATCTCCCACAAATTAGTGTAAAGCTATTCCCCATTTTGACAGGGCGTCAATGGATCAAAGGGTCGTCGTTTGGGGGGTAACTTTTTCGCAAACATTTGGGTCCTCCTCAAAGACCCTTAGGGTGGTCCTTGGAAGTCGTACCTAGACTTTTTGACCCTAATCATGACCATATAGATAAAAGGGTCACCTCCTATCATTTTAGACCTCAAATGACACATCAAAACATATGAAACATGTGAACGCATAGCACACACACAAGACTAGTTCCCAGACATCTTGGTCTTCCTTTGACATTTGACCTAAAACCTATTCAAACAAACTATTAAGAGATGTGACACAATTTATAAACAAGTTATTAACACTTAAAGTATGTGTGTGTCTCTAGGTTATCTTATTTCGTTTTGGGGTCATAACATACACAATTGAAAACCTTTGAATTGGACTCCTTGAATGAGAGGTTATTCAATAATGAAGGATCACCATACCTTAGGGTTAGGAAACCCACGAAAAGTGAACAATAAATCACTTTTAATTCCTTCTCCTAGATTGAATCTGACGTAGACCTTCAATGGTGTTCTTGAGAGAATATATATGGGAGGGAAGAGTTGATTTCGATTTTGAGTCTAAATGAGGGTTTAATTTTTTTTATATACTTAAAATACCTAAAAACACAAAAAATAATCGTTCCCGTAATTAATTATCCAAGGGTCGAATATACAAAAATACCCTTGGCTTGGTCGAAACTTTGGATAGTTTACAGGTGACCATTGACAGCCACCATTGATGGATTGTCAATCAATTAATGCCCCATCCTGGCAGTCCGTCAATGGTGACTGAGAGGGTTCAAATGGACCTAAGATCCATAATTATAAGTGTCAACTGAGGGATCCCATTGACGGCCCGTCAATCGATTGACGGTCCATCAATTGGATCCATCAATGGTGTTGTTTTCTGATAGCTTTTTGTCAAACGTTTGGGTCCTCATCAAGACCCTTAAAGTGGTCTTTTGGGAGTAGTACCAGAACGTTTTGAACCTAAACATTATCATCTAGATTCTAGGGTCTCCTAATCTCATTTTAGACTCCTAATGACACACCACAACATGAGCAACATACAAGGTCACAAAAGACTAGTTTTCGAACATCTTGGTCGTTCCTTGATGTTTGACTTCAAAACACTCAAGACTGCCCTTGGATACTATTTCTCATTAATTTAGAAAGTAATTAACTCAAGAAAATCATATGAAGCTCTAGTTTATCCTAGTTCATTTTGAGGGTGTAACAATTGCTAGTCTTTCATTTATATGTATATACATTGTTAGATCCAGGGGCTATGCTCTCTTTTGTCACTCCCTCTATAGGAGTAAAATTTTGTGTCACTTCATAAACTTTCTTAGAACCCTTCTTAGTCCCTACTCTAGTCGGTGACCCAATTATAACTATAGGGGTATACAAAAATTGTTGTTTGATCATTTTATAGAAAGTCCCCTCAGCAAACCTTGTACAGTTTGAAATTGTATATTTTGATATCTTTCATGCATGGATTGATAACATTCCTGTTATAACTTAATCTATTGTAGAACAAAGATCATTCAATTTGATTTTCCAAATAAGCCTATCTTAGTGTAACAACTTGTATCCTTGACATACTAGAATACAAATTTAAAAAGTTGTAGGTGCCTTCAATGAAAACCACCAACGAAGCCTAGGTGGACCAACAAACCATAGGTGGGGTCCATGGATGGATATCCGCAGCTCCCTCCCAAAGACAAGGAGAAAAATATTCTAAGGGGCGACCCATGGCCGAACTTACGGACCGTAGGTAAAACCATGGGGCGTGGTCTTCAGATCAAGACCCTAATTCACCCTTCTCTGAAAGCTAACGCCGATTGATAGGACTGACCATGCGTCAGTTGATGGTCCATCGGTTGGCCCTACAACTTTTAAGTCAAGGGTCGTTTCATATTTTTTCTATGTGTTGGACCCGTAAACTACGTTGTTTAACCCCTAAACTACACCGTTTTATTCAGATTTAGCCTAGTAACTCTATTAGAACATACCCTAGTCAACTAATTCTCCAAAAATTCATCAAGTTGAATGCAAAGAAGAAGAAGCCTGTACTAGAATCTTCAGTTCCAGCCCCAAGATCAAAGGATTTCTTTGTAGTACTACAAGAAAATTGTGAATTATATGGGGATTTTCGGGGGGATTAGTATGAAAATCCGCCTAAAACGTATTTTTTTTACAAATTTTCATACTAATCTCTCATAAAATCCCATGTAATCCACACTTTTCTAGTATTGTAGATTTCTTCACCAGACATGTGGGGTCTCACTAGTGGGTTCCTTTCACCCATAAGGTCCCTAGAATTCAGTTATATTCTTGATTCTCTATATCATGTTTAGACCTAGGGTTTTTGGAACTTCATATTATAGTTGTGATTCAGCTTTTAGATTATTCCAGTCATATTATCAGATTTTTGAGGAATTGTTGATTAACTTCATTCATGAAACTCAAAAGACTAGTTGTGTATATTGGTTTAGTTCATAAATTACACTAGCTAGGTAAGTTTATCAGATATACATACCCCAGTTAAGAATGTTTCATTATCCATATATTAATGTTGTATTTTTCAGTTAGTATGTCAATATTTTGAGCTATCAGTGTTATAAGACTTCAGTTATAATGTGTTATTTAGATAATATGTTTGGAGTAGGCTTAATATCCAGTGGACTAAGGTTCAGTCACCCTCATAGTCACAACTACGTGCCTTTGTAGGATAAGTCCCCTCATTGGGCAACATATTTAGTGATCATGTAAATCATGCCTTTATATCCTTGTCAAGGTATATTCGGTCCTCTCAATAGGGAGATACATCAGAATCCACAATAGATCTCGTGGTTTTATGTCAGATAATAATAGCTCCCTCATTCAAATTCTCGTTTATTGACCATGTTTAGTTGTAGTTCAATATTTAGTACTTGGTCAATGCATTGACTTTGCTCAATATCAAGTATATTTCAATATTTACATCACGTTCAAATTATACCATTGCTCTTATTGCTTTGTTAAGTTATGTATATGTTGTTCAACTTTATCCTATCTTCCTTGCTAAGTACCTTCCAAAGGAATTGAAAGAGTAGTTGAAATATACGCAACCTTTTTTGATTCCTCCTTATAAAATATCTCCAGCTAAGCTAAAGAAATAAAAAAATAGTTGAAAGACCTTCTAGATAAGGGCTTCATCAGACCCAGTATCTCTTAATTGGTGTCCTAGTGTTGTTCATGTAGAAAAAAATGGTTCTCTCAAAATGTGCATTGACTACCATTAGTTAAACAAAGTCAAAATAAGAAATAAATATCCCATCTCCAGGATTGATGGCTTATTCGACCAACTTCAGGGTACTAGTTTACAATCAACTCAAACTAAGAGATAGTGACATCCCGAAGATAACATTCAAGACTCGGTATGGTCAATATGAATTTCAGTTATGTATTTTGGACTAATAAATGCTTATGCACATTTCATCGACTAAATGAACATAATGTTCAAATATTATTTGGACTTTTTCATCATCGTTGATGATATGCTCATTTACTCTTGGAGTGAGGAAGAGCATGCAACTCAACTGAGATTTGTTTTGCCCACCCTCAATGATTGGTAGCTATTTGCTAAGGTTAGCAAATTCCAATCATTGTTACAGTCGGCTTCTTTGCTTGTTCGTGTGGTATCCAGAAAAATCGATCTGAGTGGATTCTCAAAAATTTGAGGCACAAAAAAACTGGATCAACCACCTCTCTGACCCATATCGAAAGTTTCCTAGGTTTGTTTGGCCACTATCAGAGGTTGCTGAATGATTTTCATCCATAATTTCCCCTTTAAACAAATTGACTTAGACGAAGGTCAAGTTTGAATGGTCAGATGAGTGTGAGGAAATTTTCTCAGAACTAAAAACCAGGTTGAGTACAGATCATGTCTTAACTCTACTAAGTACGACGATTATTTTGTTTATTATGATGCATCTAGGGTCGGGCAAGGTTGTGTGTTGAAGAAACACTAGACAACTTAAAGACTATGAGAAGAACTACCCAACTCATGACCTCGAGCTTGCAGAGGTAGTGTTTGCCCTAAATATTTATAGACATCACTTTTATGGTGTCCATGTTGATACGTTCACATATCATAAGTGCCTCTAACATGTGTTCACAAAAAAGAGTTGAATCTTTGTTAGAGGGGATGGCTTGAATTCCTTATAGACTATGACATGAATGTACTCTATTATGTGGGTAAGTCCAGTGCAGTGTTTCACACCCTCAGCAGATTATCCATGGGGGAGTGCAACACATGCAAAGAAAGAGAAGAAATAATTAGCCAAAGATGTTCACCAGCTTGCTTTTTTAGGAGTTTGATTGATAGACACGTCAAATGGTGATATGATACTTCAGAATGGGTAAGAATCTTAATTGATAGAGAAGGTTAAGGAAAACACGATAGTGATTCTATATTTAATTCAATTGATAGGTCTAGTTCTTTAGAAAAGAGTTGATGTTTTTTCCTAGTAGGGAGATGGTGTGTTTCGTTGCCAGGGTTGCCTATGTGTTGTAATGCGGGTGAGTTGAGAAAGAAGATCTTGATTCTTCACCTGTTAAAGAGCAGCCAACTAAACAAAAAAAGAAACAACACCTTAAGTTCACAATGAAACTTTACAAAAGAATTCTAAACACCCTCCCCAATGTGGTGCAATTTTTATAAGGCTCAACTACACTTCATCTGATTCGAAGTGTAGGCGGACGAAATCAATAATAAACCCAACGAAGAGTTAGGGTCGATCCCATAGGGAGCGGTACCGTAACGAATTCAATTACGAAGTGAAATAGTGGTCTAATCATTGTAGATGTAAACATTTTCAAATCAATTAAAGTAAATGGAAGGGGTTTGACTATTAATATCAATTGGGGGAGGGGGATAGAGTGAAAAATTAATAACTAAGAACACATGAGGGTAATCAAGTAGAGAGGGATCCTTGGGAGTGTGATCGATTAAACGCCAATTTGCTATTTGGGTTATTATCACTTACTATCAGTTGTTGAATATTAGTGGGTAGGCTAGGATTTCAGTGTAATAGCCGTTACTCAATCAACTATTACAAATCAAGTGAATTCTCTCGAACCACGACAAACATAATTAATATAAACAACCCAATACCTTAATTAATCTACTTTTTCAAGCTATATTGGTAGGACTGAATTTAGACCCACTTTGTCAAGCTAACTCTACGATAATCCAATCACTACAATCATCAATTAATAGTTTTAACTCTAAAACCTCCTTCTCAAGCAAGCATAGAATACTAGACTAGATCTTCATTGTCAACTACAATTCATCAATTAAAACTCAACTACTAACTAAAACCACTTTAACACATAGTAAAATTTGTAAATACCAACACACATATGCTCCACCCCCTAAAAAATGAGGTTTTAGTCACACATATAAAGCAAGAAAATAGATATCAACTATATTTTCCATTAGCTTGGTAACAATACACAAGTCTTCAAAGTGCAAAAATTGAATTCCAAATCAAATAAACTGTAATTCTCTAATAAAAAACTTAAAGAACAGTGTTAGGGATAAAAAAACCAATGTATGAACTCTCCAAAACTCTTTTGAAAAATCGAATTATACGCTTACAGATTTTCAGTTTGGGAGCCACTTGGGGAAGTAAGTAGAGCTTCGATGACCAAGTTGGCGTGTCACCAAGTGCTCCATTACATTACCTTCTTTGCTTGGCTTTTCCAGACTTTCCTTCTGTGACTTAAGGCAATCAGAATTCCCATCACCAATCTAGTTGGCGCTTCACCGTATTACCCTTTTTGTTACCGAGTTGGCTTTGTCCATGGGCTGGTCAGCTGGAACTTTTGGCGAGCTAGAGATCCACTCGGCGAATTACCGTGTGTTTTTGGCAAGCATCAACGTTGCTTTATTTAACTTTTTCTCTCTTTTTTGCCTAGTATTCTCCTTGCCTTGCTCTTTTTCTTTCTCTGCTGCAAATTAACATTTATCAGTCTATATCATAAAATAGGTGTTGAGGACACTAAAACTCTGAATATTAAGCACCTAAATGAGTCAAAAATCCCTGATTCATCATCTTGTCACTACTTCCATCATTGTATTTAGAGGCTTCTTAGAAAGTTGTAGTTGAGGCATCTTTTCCATATTCTTTTTGATGACTGAAAGCCTTCAGTTGAACAGTTATTTTATTGAGTATTTTAGTGTATATTGAGTTAAACTATTGGTAGTAGTGATATCCTTATGATATGAGGTTATATTTGAGCTTCTTATATTTTTGAGTTTGTCTTCTGTTGAGAATTCAATTAGGCCAAAGGTATGCTTGGTGACCAAGAATGGTTCTTAAGTGTCGGCCACATCCAAGGTGTAAACTCGGGGGGTAACAAACTTAGTATCAGAGCATAAATTCCAAGAGTCCTAGGGTGTCTATGAATTCATGTTTGTAGAGTCTTGTTTATCAGTGTGAAATGCTCAACATCAACAATTAGGAAGCTACAACATTTAGGAAAAGTTTCACTTCCTTCTTACTTTTTTCGTGCAGTAGAGTTCAACTCAATATAAGTTCTCTTCTAATTCATTCTTGTGAGTATCTTTTCAGATCAGGAATGCACGAAGAGATATTTGAGGTCGTTGTGAAAGGAGATATATTTATTCACAAGACCAAAGGGTACCCAATGCACCAGAAGTAAAACCCCCTTAATGAGAGGTGACTAATGCTTAGTTCTGATATACTATATGGATGTTCATTAAAGTTGTAATCAACCAAGATGGTCAAAAAGAGGGGTTCGTCATTATGTGGCTGATACATCAATGATCGAAGAGTTCTTGAGAATGAATCCTCTGTAATTGCAGGGTATTCATTGAGGATTAGGAGAACTTGGTGGAGGAGCTGGAGAAGGTGTTTGAGGTTTTGTATGTTATAGATGTTGAGCAAGTAGAAATAGATGCATACCAAATCAAGGGTTTTTCTTGGATTTATTAATACCAATGGAAGAAGAACAAGGCTGAAGGATCACCAATTGTGAGTTAAGTTATGATTGAAAGTTCCTTCATGGGGTGTTTCTTTCCCTACGAGCTGTGACAGGCAAAGGTAAGAAAATTTCTCACTCTTAAGTAGGAGTCCATAAGTGTGCATGACTACAACCTCAAGTGCATTCAACTTTACCATTATGCTCTAGAGATTGTTGCTGAAATGAGGTCTATGATAGGTTTGTCTGTGCCTTGATTATCTCGCTTGTCAAGTAAGGAGGGTAAGGCAACTATGTTGATATAGGAAAGCGAAATACCAAATCTTATGTTCCATGTGTAGCAGGTTAAGGAAGACAAGTTAAGAGACAGGGAATAGTTTCCAGCAAGAAGTTTAAGACAAAAAAATGAGTCTAATAGCACGAGACCAGAAACACGACCGACCATCTTTTCAATAAAGGTCAATAGGATATGCTCGATCATCTGCTAGTGCACCTTCACCAAAGAACAGAGGTTAGTTTAGGAATTGAAAATTCATAGAACTTCAAAGCTTACCTGCTCAATACCAGGATAGTGTGGGAAAAGGGCCAATTGGACTCCTACATGTGCTAAGTATAGTGCAAACCACCCAAAAGAATGTCGTGATAGCTCCAGTGGTAGATTCAAGTGTGTTCAGCGAGGTCACTTTTTGAGATATTGCCCTAAATATAGGCAAGGTAATGGTAATGGGGGCAATAGACCCCAATTTTCTTTAGAGGTTCTAGTAGATAGTGTTTCTCCAAGAGGATCTACTTCAAGGATACACGGAGAGGCAAACATTCTATATGCTATCACCGTCGTCAAGAGCAAGAAAATTCCCCATATGTTAACACTGGTAAGACCAAAGTCGTTACTTTTGATTTATATACATTAGATGATCTAAGTGTGAGTCTATCTTTTGTGACTTAGTATATTTCTATGAGGTTTGATATTCTTCTTGAAAGACTTCTTCATCCCTCGGTGTTACAACACCTATTGGTGAGTCTATTATAGCATAGAGAGGTTATTGTGAATCTGTCATGCATCTTTGTCAATCCTAAGGACACATGGCTGAGTTAGTAGAGTTACACATGGTGGACTTTGATGTAATTATAGGTATGGACTAGCTTCATTCTTGTTATGCCTCAGTTGATTGTAGAACTCAATTAGTCAAGCTACAACTTCCAGTTATGGAGTGCATAAATAGTTCACTAGTGCCCAAGGCTCATTTCAATTCAGACCTTAAGTCCATAAAGTTAGTCTCTAAGGGATGAATCTATCACTTAGTCTAAGTTAATGAATCTAGTGTTGAGGCATCGCCTATTCGGTTAGTTTTAGTTCTGAATGTGTTATCAAAGGTTTTTTCATATGATATTCCCAAAAGCCCTCCTGAGAGAGAAATCGACTTTGACATAGATATTCTTCCTGATACTCAAGCTATCTCTATTCCTTCATATAGAATGGATCCATCAGAGTTAAAAAGGTTAAAAGAGTAGTTGAATGATCTTCTTGAGAAGGGTCTCATTCGACCTAGTGTCTTACCTAAGGGGAGTTTGGTGTATTGACTACTGCTAGTTCAATAGGGTCCCCTTCTAATAATTGATGATCTAGTTGATCAACTCCAGGGTTCCACTTGCTTTTCGAAGATAGACCTCATATTTAGCTTCATTAGTTGAGATTAAGAGAAACTTACACCTTGAAGATAACATTCAGGACCCATTATAATGAATAAGAGTTTCTTGTTATATCTTTTATCTTGGCTAATAATCCTACAATGTTGATGGATCTTATGAACAGAGTATTTAAGACCTATCTTTAAATGTTTGTTATCATATTTATTGATCACATTCTGATTTATTCGAGTTATAAGAAGGATCATGTTAGTCATCTTAGAATAGTTTACTAAACTCTCCAAAAAAGAATGTTGTATGCCAAATTTTCCAAGTGTGTGTTTTTTCTTGAGTTTGTGGCGTTCTTAGGCCACACTATATATGGAGAAGGGATTATTGTTGATACTCAAAATATTGAAGTAGTGGAGAATTCACCCAGACCCACATCTTCAAGTGACATAAGGAGTTTCTCGGGATTGGACGGTTATTATAGAAGGTTTGTCGAGGGGTTCTCATTTATTTGGTCCCTATTGGCAAAGTTGACTGAAACGACATTTAAATTTCAATGGACCGAAGCTTTTGGGAAAAATAATTAAGAATTAAAAACCTAGTTAACTAATGCCCCTATGATGAACCTACCAGAAGGTAAACAAGGCCTTGTTGTGTATTGTGATGCGTCCAAAGTTGGACTAGATTGTGTATTGGTGCAGAATAGTAAGGTTATAGCATGTGCCTCAAGACAACTTAAGATTCATGAGAAGAATTACCCCACTCATGATATTGAGCTACCAATGGTAGTATTTACTTTGAAAATATGTTGTCACTATCTCTATTGTGTCCATATATATAAATGTGTTCAATAATCACAAGATTCTTCAATAAGTTTTTCAAATCAAAAAGATCTTAACCTTACACAAATGAGGTGGTTAGAATAACTCAAGGATTATCTATCACCCAAGTAAGGCTAATCTAAATACTGATCTCTCGAGTAGGTTATCTATGAAAAGTACTACCCATGTCGAGAAAGGCAAGAGAAAAAATTGGCCTAAGATGTGCACAGACTTGCACGATTTGGATCTCGGTTGTTGGATTACATGAAGGTGGAGTAGTGGTGATTAATAGGGGTGAATAATAACTAGTATTTGTAGTGAAGGAGAAACAAGACTAAGACACTTTTTTCTTGAATTGAAGGCAAAAGTTCACAAGCAGAAAGTTATGGCTTTAGAACAAGGGGGAGATGATGTGTACCAATGGTGGATGAACTACAAGAAAGGATCATGGAGGAAGTTCATAGTTCCAGATATTCAATCCACTAAGGTTCCATAAAGATGTATCATGATTGTAGGGAAGTCTATTACTGGAGTACTATGAAGAAGTGTATTGTAGAGTTCGATGCTAAGTGCCCAATTTTCCAACAAGTCAAGGTAGAACACCAAAGGCCCGGTTGTACTACTCAGAATATATATATATATATATATATATATATATATATATATATATATATATTGAAATGGAAGTTGGAGATGATGAATATCGATTTCATTACCGGCTTGTCGTGATCTAGAAGGCAACATGCTTAAATTTGAGTGATTGTAGATTATATGACTATATCAGCCCACTTCTTGCCGGTAAAGACTACTTATTCAGCAGAAGATTATGAAAGATTATATATTTAAGAGATAGTGCAACTTCATGGAAATCTTGTGTCTATTAATTCAGATAGAGGTGCACAATTCACTACATAATTTTGGAAGTCCTTCCATAAATATTTGGGTTCGAAGATAAACTTGAGTATTGTTTTCCATCATCAAACTGATGATAAAGTAGAGCGCACAATTCACACTTTAGAGGATATGTTGAGAGCTTGCGTGATTGATTTTAAAGGTAATTGGGATGATCACTTACCTGTCATAGAGTTTGCTTACAATAATAACTATCACTCTAGTATCCATATGGCTCCTTATGAAACTTTTTATGGGTTAAGATCTAGATCTCCTACTGGGTGGTTTGAGGTTGGTGTCGATCTATGGAGAAAGTGAATATCATTATGGAAAGGGTGAAAACAACACAAAGTCATCAGAAATCCTATACCAATGTTATGAGAAGAGACATAGATTTCAAGGTTGATGATTGGGTCTAATGGAAGGTTTCACCGTTGAGAGGCTTTATGAGATTTTCCAAGAAGGTGAAGCTTAGTGCCCGGTATATTGGTCCATACATGAAAGTGTATAGAATTTGAAATCTAGCTTATGAGTTGGAGCTACCGTCAAAGTTAACAACAGTAAATCGGTATTCCACATTTCTATGTTGAAGAAGTGTATAGGCGATCCTTCACTTATTATACTTACTGAGAATATTGGTATTAAGGAGAACTTATATTATGAAAAGATACCCTTTCAAATTCATGATTATTAGGTTTGTAAGTTGAGGACCAAGGAGGTTGCATTAGTTGAAGTCTTATAGAGAAATCAATTTGTTGAGGAAGCTACTTGGGAGGATGAGGAGAATATGCATAAGAGATACCCACATCTCTTTGCTTCCGGATAAATTCCAAACAAACGCTTGGTATTCTTTAAGTGGATATATTAAGTTTATGTGAATTTCATGTCGGGTGTTAAAGTTGGGTTTAAATGTTCCCAAGGGGGAGATATGTATTGTAACGCCTTGAACTTTAATTATACTTTACATTTTGGGTCAACTTCAAATGAAAATAACTTTCAGCACAATATGAGTGAGGTGAGCCATGAGATGTCAAATTGAAGGTTGTTGACTTGTTTTTCCAATGTCATTGAGTTTGCTATATTTTGACTTAGGATAAATGAGATATGTCCGTTTGAGTGTAGCCAATCTAGTTAAGGCAATTCATTTGTTTAAGGAGGGGTATTTTGGTCTTATCCTCATACCACTAGACTAACACGTTTTAACCTCCAAAGTTAAGGGGTATAATCATATCAAGTTAATTTTCTTTGTTCTAAAACGTTTGGCATGTTAGGGAAAAGTTCAAAAGGAGAACATAAGAGGATTCAAGAAGTTTTGTAGGAATTTGGGGAAAACGCCAAGAACTTAATTATTATAAGGTTAAGAATTCACAATGTAGGGTTTGTTCACCCTCACGCCAATCATAAGTTTCAGTTTATGAGTTCTTCCATGAAATTGAGTATATTCAGATTCTTTATAAAGCTCTTAAGGTTTCATGCTTCATTCTTTAACAATGGAGTTTTTGTTTAGTTCTTGAGGTGTAGGTCTTGCAAATAAGTGTTTTACTTGAGGTATTTTGAGTATAAATATATTAATTGTGTTGGGTTTATGAATCTACGAGAGTTTGGAAGAAATAAATCGATTAAAGATGAATTAGGATTAGAAATCAAGAAGAAAAAATAGTCAAAATGCCATGGGATTGGGCTGGGCGGCATGACCTCTTAGAACCAAAGAGGTCGGTACCCTGCGCTTGCATTGAACCCAAAATAAGACCCAGTAATTAAAGGGTTGGCGCAGCTCGCCACTGATGCGCTAGGGGTGTCAATACCCTTCCACCTCCCTTCTTCATCCCCTATGTGTTCCTTTGAATCATTTCTTGGTTATCGTTTTTATGACCAACTATCGATGTCTTCTTTAAATGGAGATATACTATACATCCTAATCATAACTCTTTAATTGAATTTCCAAATTCAAGGTATAGTTAAGAGAAAGTCCTTTCGAGAAGTCTTATACAATTATTCATAACTTGTTTTAAGACTTGATGAAATGAGTATGAGGATCAAAAGAGTTGAGTTGACTTTCATATTTCAAAATAGGTACAAGGGAACTAAGTGTTCCCAACTGTAAACACTTTTACTTTTTCAACAAAAGGAAACCTTGATTTCTAAATGAGTTCATGAGGATATATTGAGTACTCTCTTTTGAGAGTCTCTTTGAGAACCTATATGGGATAAATTATCATACTTCTTAGATGATCCCTTATTGCCTTTTAGTGTTGCTTAGTGGATCTATTTAGTTAAGGATTTCCTATACTTCGTCAAGGTGTAGAACTGTTATGGCAGCGTGGGCAAGTTGTTGTATCATCACGTACCTTATAGTGATTGTTGTTGGTCATAGAATCTCCCAAAAAGAGTAAAAATTATATTAGTGTATTTGTATATGCATTAAGGTATTACATATTACTTTATAAGCATTATATATGTTTCATCTTTAATGGTTGTATTCATTTTGAGTTGATTTGAGTTCAAATGTGTCGGGGGGAGTATGTTTTCCTTTCTATAATTTAATATATGTATCTACATGTTCAGTATTCCCCTTACATGCTCATACATTCAATGTAGTAACACCATTTGACTTGCATCGCTTCATGATGCGGACATATGTATTTAGGATCATTAGTCGGTGCTTTGTTGATCCCGTTGCATTCTAGCTAGCTTTGGTGAACCTTCTTTCTTTCTGGAGGGCTTCACATTTTGGATTTTGTTTGTTAGAATGTCATGATTCTAGTCCCGACTTCCCTTCTATAATTTAGAGGTATCATAGACAGTCTTTTCCATCTTCTTTGTGATATTTTAAAGACTTAAGTTGAACAGTTATGTTATTGAGTATTTTAGAGTATATTGAGTTAAAATATTTTTCGTAATGATATCCTTATGAGTTTAGTTTAAATTTAAGGTTCCTAATTTCTATAGTAAGTAAGGCCATGGTTCCCTTATGGACCAACAATGGTCGAAAGCCAGCCACATCCACGGTGTAGACTTGGGGTGTGACTATTCAACCATACAAAATATGGGTATTTATGGTAAAAACAAGGGTAACAGTATTATCTTAATCAACTTACTTCCTCAAATATAAGAAAATATGACCTATCTCCAAAATGGAAGGATTCAAGACTTTTTTAAACCTCACACCTCAATTTTCTACTCTAACTCAAGTATCACGTACTTATTCTTTATAATAATTGAAAACTGACTCCAAATTAATTATTTGGGACATGAATCCTAACCTCAATTCAAGATCTAACTCTCATGTTTCAGGTCATATCGAGATCAAATATCAATTTGGTTATTATATATTAGGTAAGGATTCAAGGTTGGATCCCGGGTTGGTACTAAGGTTAAACCTTGACTCAGATATCGAGATAAAGTTCCAAGTCAGGTTTTGAGTCGAGAGTCGAGGATAAGTTCCGGTCCTAAATAGTTGTAGAGGTTCGTTGTCGGATCTGATTCTTATGTTAGTTCCCTTGTCGGCTGTCGAAGTTGGTTCCTAATTCAAAATTTTGTTTCTAAATTAGGTACCAAGGTTAGGTATGGAAATCATCATTGAGGTCTACTATCAGGGTCAAATCTACATTTTTAAGTCAGGTCCCAAAATAGATGTCTAGGTTGGATGTCGATTTGAAATAAGGTCTAAAATCATGAGTCTAAATCAGATACTAGGTTAGAAGGTGGTTCTAGTTTAGGTCTTGAGTTGAGGTCAAATACCAACATAAGAGTGCTGGTTGGTTCCTAAATCTGGGGCCGGGTTTGATTTTATGATTGATCATCAAGGGCAGGTGTTGGGGTTGAGTATCTTGTTCAAATATCGGTTTGGAGTTGGGTCTCAAATTAAGTGTCAAAGTCAGGGTCCCATTTAGGTGTTGGGGTCAAATCCAAATTCAAATATCGTATCCGAGTCAGATGTCATGGTCGCGTCCCAAGTTGAAAGTCATATCTTGATTCAAGAGTTTGGGTTAGGTTCCAATTCAGAAAAAAGTGACTCAGATTGGGTCTCAATTTTGAAGTCGGATCCCTCATAGATGTCGTATTTATATTTATGATACAATAAAACTAAATAAAACAATTTCAACATTTTTCAAATAAAAAAGAATTATTTTTCTCCATATTGAATTCTAAAGTTGAATACTATTTACTCATGAAAATATGGGTCACCATATTTTCTCAGCCCTTTTTTATGCATATTAAATATGTACAAGTTGAATTATTATCATTTTATGTTGACCTATTTCCAACCTGCACAAAGTTGACCCAACTTTCTCACCACTAGAAACAACCAAGATAAATATTTGGAAATCTAAATATAGATTGGGAGATATCGTTTAAAATAATAAAGTGATTTTTCTCATCAACAGAAGTAAATACGCGAAATATTCTTTTTTCGGTAATCAAGCCTTCATCCCACTGAATTTTTCTGGTGATATATTTAATGAGGCTTCAAACAATATATATTATAAATATCTGAGTACACCTTTTTTCTACATCGACATCTAAGAGGTAACATTTTAAACAACTGGAGGATGCGGATGTTTGATGGTCTAAATCTACTATAGTATGTTCTAGATTTTCAAGTTTGATACTATGTCGAGATCTCCAAGTATGAACACTTATAAAAGGGCCTTGTGTTTCAAATGGAAGAGATACCAAAATAATAGAAAAAAAAGTTATTACTACTACCACTACTTTATGTTTTTCTTTATTTTTTTCTCTGCTCTTCTTAAGTTCAGTACACAGTATTTATTTTATAAAGTTGCTTAGATATCTTTGAAATTCTTGTTCTTAAGATTTTACCATGAAGGAATATTGCTAAGGAACTGAAATGATTCATATTACAAAATAATAAAATGAATTAAAGTATCTTATCATTTTGTAGGAACATAAATTTCCTTTTTCTTCACCCTCTCTAGCAAGACCACTACTGCCCGAACATATCTTTAGCACAAAGAACGAAGGCCAGACTTTTGAGGCTCCCCACCAAGTTCAATTGTTCCTATTCTTCTCTTAATTTTTTTTATTTTAAGTAGTGATCTTCATAAAATCTTTTGTGGGTTGTTATCTTTCTTGTTCTATCTAAAATTCATGTGTTGGTTGTTGAGATTTTAGTCTTATAGTTTCTGTTCAATTTTTGTTCTTTTTCTTCTTAATTGGTCCTTATTGTTGCATTTTTTCTATTTTTTTGTTGACTCTTGCTTACTGATTCTAATTCTTGGCCTTTAATATTGCTATACCTCCGTTACTTTAGTTATTCCTTTTAGTTTGCATATATTTTAGTAACTTTGGTGAACAATGTTGGACTAGGGTTATGTCCTTGATTGGAAGTAGTAGTGAAGGGTGCGGTAAGAGGTAAGGTTAGGGTCTTAGAGCATAGGGTCACTGATGGGGAAATTCATAGACCTAGTTGATCTCCTAAAGAAAAGGAAGATTACTATAACTTGTATACAGGAGACTAGATGAGTAGGTGTCAAAGGCACAAGATGTGAATGATAAGTTGTCGTACTCAAGAGGATCAAGGGATAGAAAGGAAGTAGGTGTTTTAGTACATTGGTACTTTAGGGGTCAATTGTCAGAGTTTAGGAGGACTTATGAACACTTATAGGATGATGATGATGATAGTCATTGGAAGGCTTAATTAGAACATTATTAGTGTTTACGTGCCTCAAATGTGCTTGGACAAGGTAAAGAAACTTTTTTAGAGGATTTAAATGAGGTTGGGAGGAGTTTATCGCACTTAGAAGATATTCACTGGTAAATATTTTATGTCCATATTGGGGCAATATCTAGTTGTCGTGGTTTTAGGGATAGAAATGGAAGTGGAGCCTCACTCTTAGGTCTTTCTTGATCTTTTAAGTTGGTGATAAAAAACTATTGATTTCCAAATATGTAGAACCATTTGATTTCCTTTGTAGCACAGTGGTCAAAATTCAGATAGATTATTTACTCATAAGGAAAGGTGATAGAGGCCTTTGTATGGGGTGCAAGGTTACCACTAGTAATAATAATACTATCCAACGTAAGCTTTTGGTGATGGACCTAGAAATTAAGCAACAGAGGGGGGAAGAACATAGTATAAGACAATTGAGGATTAGATAGGGTGGATTTACCTCTCCCATCAATGGTAAGATGGGAGAAAAGTTGCTAACAGTGAGGGAGTGGAGGAGTAGTGGGTATGCAAACTATATATGTGTAATGACTCAAAAGTTCATTCTCGGAACATTTCATAAAGTACCATTTTACCCGTTATGATAGTCACCCTGAGTCATTTCTATTCAGTTTGTGAAGTAGGTTTGAAAATATTATTCAAATGCTATGATTTTTCGAAGATGTAAAGTGAAAAGTGGTTTTGGTAAATATCAAAGTTTTGAGTCTCGTGATTAAATTTCATACGTTCCAATAGATCTGAAATAAGAAATTTGGTCTAGGACATTACTTGATTTCAGGTTTGGATTTTTTTTTTGTGGATTTGAGCCCTTGGGTTGGAAGTTTGGGTGATGTAAGACCAAAGGCTTACTTTGGACAATGTTTGGAGTTAGGAGGCTCAAATTAGATTTTTGATTATTTCATTGGATTCAGGGAAATTTCTAGGCTAAAGAGAGATCTTGGTTGATTTGTTAGAGGTTCGATGTAAGTTTGGTCTTTCTAAGTGTTAAGTTAGTTTATTATGACTTTCATGGGTTTTGGGTCAAAAAGACCTCATATTCATATTTCTATTGTTGCATTACGTCATAAACATTGATTTCAGTTAAGTAGTATATATGGTTTGTGTACTCAAGGTTCAAAACTAAATCTCGAGGGTTCATTTGGTGTTTTGTACCTAGTATGAACTGTTGGTTTATGATCTCTAGTATCTCATAGTTTTACATTGTGTTTTTGAGGCTATCATTATCACGTCTAGGGTTTTGATGATCGCACATAGTCAATTTCATGGTCATCACGATCGCGCGTATTCTATTTGCAACCACATTGGTCAACTTTAATGAGTTGACCTACTTAGTGATCCCAATTACAAGCCTTAGGTTATGATGATAAGAGTATTTGATGCATGAATAGGGTTTTCTTTAAAAAATTGGGATTCCTTCCCTTTTATCCTATTGATGAACCCTAGTAGCTATGTATAAACTATTTCAAAAGGGATTTTCGAGTTTCTTTTATTGGGTAACAATTTCTAACTTCCTATCTCTTTGCCCATCAATTATTTTAATGTTTTGAGGATTAAACTTCATATTTGAGTGTAAAATATGAATTTTTTGTAAAGGTTAATGCTTTTGGATAAAATGATGTTTTTAGATTTAATTACACTTTGTTTTTTAAATGATTTTCACTAGTGGGCTTCAACTTTATTGGATAACGCAATTTTGTATTTATTTGCAAAGTCAAACCTCATTTTTGTAATTCAGTCTTTTGGGTCGATTTGACCCCATTGTCAATAAACCTTGGGTGTTTTTATATTTTATTGCTTATTAGAATTACTTATTTTAATAGATTGTATTTATTTGGAGACCCAATGAAAATTAAAAGCTCAAGTCTCGGAGTTATTGTTTGATTGTATGAGGCAAGTGAACCTCTTAACCTTTGTTAAGTACATGTTGGGGAGTTATGGGGTTTTTTGATGGCATTGAACTGTTCATATTGAGTAATTATAATATGGAAAGAAGGTAATAAAAACACAACTTAATGATATAGACGTGTAAAGTGTTTTTAATAAATTTGAATGTTTTGATTGATTCACTATTTGGGTTTTATCATGATTGTGTTGATAAGGTCTATGAATTGATATGAAATTCATCATATTCTCATGATTTGTGTGAACATGCCTATTTGCATTGGCTCTGAAATAATGTGATGAGCTTTATTATGATGATGATGCTGAGGTAAATGGTTTTGACGACACTGAAGGAAAATGGTTTTGGTGATTGAGATATGTCCAAGGGAAACATTTACGATGAATACATGGACCTTGAAAGTCCCCCAGGAATATTAGAATTTATTTAACATATGTATATCGTAGGACAGACATGCATGAAACACTATATTTGATATTTAGTCTTATTTCATTGCATATTAGAATTTTCATGAACCTTATGATTGTTTGTGTTCGATATTGTGATTAAATCTTATGAATTGTGTGTTGAGGAGTTGTATGCGATGAAGGGTTGATATTCGTGTTGTGTGGTGTATTAATTATGTACTTCTAGGTTGGGATGATCTGTGCAGGTTGTAATTGTAGAGGTTCAATTGGAGTGTTTGGAGTACCTGTACTCTATATTGCTTTCCTTCATGTTTAGTGTTTTGCTTGTTGAGTACCATGTTTTATGGTAACCACTCCTTTCTTCTACGCTTGTGTAGATTAGGAGCAATAATTTTCATGATTATTCTTCTCTAGTTCGTTTTAGGCTTATTGTGGAGAGGTTAGAGGTAGTTTTTTTGTTTCTCTGTGGAATTTCTTACTCATTTATATGGACTTGTTCTATTATAGATACAATTATATTGAGACTTGTATTACTTTATTTTTATTATAATACATTAGAGGTTTGTACACTTGACAATTTGATTTTGGAGATTTCTGTAAGTTGATTTTGATTTCCACATTTATTTATGGTGTTAGACTATTTTTCTTACTTTACTTCTGCATTTATCTTGTTACTGGGTTTTAGACTGACTTGTCTTGGTAATATAAAAGGACTTCTATTACGCCCAAATATGGGTCATGACAATGTGAGATAACACAACTAGTTGCACTGAGAAACAACTAGAGAAGTTCTAGGGGTAATGTGGTCATCGAGGGGATTGGTGGTGGAATAGAGAAGTTCATGGTAATGGAAGCGAAGAAGGATGCTTATGTAAATTTGGTGAACTCCAAGGATGAGTAGGAGAAGTGAAAAAATATGGCAATATGTAAGGAGACAAAGGTAGAGTCTAAGTTACAAGCTGTGATGGCTAAAAGGACAACTTTTTGAATACATGTATTTAAGATGAAGATGAGAAAATTATACATGCTCGCAAAGGTAAGAGAGAAAGATAAAAAAAGAGAGAGGAAGGCTCGAGACCTTGATCAAGTGATGTGTATAAAGTACGAAGAAGGTATCTTTTTGATGAAAGACAACCTCATTCGGTAAAATGAAAAAAAAATACTTTCATAAGCTCTTAAATCAAGAAGGATACATAGGTATTATGTTGGGGGATCTGGAGAGCTCTGAGATACATCAAGATTTTGGGTGTTGTTGGTGTATTAAGGTTGAGGAGGTTAAGCGTGCTATTTATACAATAATCAAGGGAGGATCATCAAGACTAGATGAGATTCTAGTGGAATTTTGGAAGAGCACAGACATAATAGGCATAGAGTGGTTGAAGAAGTTATTTAATGACATTTTTAAAATGGAAAAATTCCTAACGAACAAACGTGTAGAACAATGTCATGTTGTAAAATAAAAAGAGTGATATCCAAAATTATAACAATTACAAGGGAATCAAAATTTAAGTGATACAAAGAAAATATAGGAGAGGGTGATAGAAATGAGGGTAAAGAGGGGTATATCAATTTATGAGAACCCATTTTATCTCATGTCAAGGTGATTAACTCTAAAAACATCCATTTTTAAGGAGATCGATGGATGTATAAAAGAACGACTTTCATATGGTGTTCATTCTCTTTGAAAATGATTATGAAAAAGTATCGAGGGATATCTTTTTGAGATGCATGAGGCTGAGTGTGTACTTGTTACTTACATTAAAGGTTATAAGGACACGTGTAATGGATCCACGGCATGATTAGAACAGTGGAATAGACTTTGATATTCCTTATTGAGATGGGGTTACACCAAGGATCAGTTATCTCGTTCCTATTTTCCTTGCTGATGGAAAAGTTTACAAGGTGTATCCAGGTTGAGGTGTCATGGTGTATGCTATTTGCGATTAACATATAACTGATTGATAAGTCAAGTTGGATTCAATGCTAATTTGGAGGTCATGAGACAAACTCTGGATTCTAAAGGGTTTAAGTTGAGAAGGACTAAAGGAAAAAGTTTGAAGTATAACAGTGCATAACAGTGGCATGGAAGAAAGGATTGAAACTTAAGTTATCGATAAGAGAGATAGTTTCATGTATCTTTGTTTGTGATATAGTGAGTTTGATATGTAGATGATGATGTCCGTCATTGTATTAGTGTTGTGCGGATGAATTGAAGGCTTGCCTTTGGAGACTTCTGTGATAAGAAGGTACCACCTAAACATAAAGGTAAGTTCTACAAAGTAGTTGTTAAATTGACATTGTTGTATGGGATGGAGTGTTGGCCAGTCAAGAACTCTCATGTGATGAATATTCAAGTCAAGTAAATGAGGATGGTTATATGGTTGTATGTTCACACTAGAAGTTATAAGATTAGGTACAAAGATATATGTGATAAGGTGGGAATGGCCTCCCTAGTGGAAAGGTGGGGGAAGCAAGACAAAGATTATTCCGACATGTGAAGGACACAATATATGAGAAGAGGTATATGTAGGCCGAAAAAGTATTAGATAGAGGTCATTAGATAGGATATGACAAGCACTATTATCGAGGACATGAGATTAGATAAAGTGTTCTAGAGTTCGCGTATAAGGTTAAAAGGCTTAGTATGAATTGTATGTTATATTAATTTTTAGGGTTTTAACCTTTTTCTTATAATGTTTTGCTTTGGATTTCATCAGCACTTGTTGGTAATTGTGTTTAGGCTATAATATTATTAGGTGGTTGGTTTTGTGTCCTTATTAGTTGATTTGTTATACTTGAGCCGAGGCTCCTCAAATTTTTTCCCATACCTCTAAAAGGTAGAAGTATAATCTACGTATACTCTACCCTCCCCACACCCAGTTGTAGAGTATATTATTGTTGTTGTGACATTTCAAAGGGATATAAGTATTTAGAATAAAGTTGTAAGATCATGTTTGCTAGAAATACAAAAGTGCGAAATTTCAGAAGTTGCAGGTGACACCAACGGGATCACCTACGGACCGTAGGTTGGCCTACGTACCATAGGTGGTGTCCGTGGTTGGCCCCCTGTAGCTCCCTCCCTAACAACCAAAAAAAAATCATCCAAAGGTCGACCCACGTCCATACCTATAGACTGTAGGTAAGACATCGAGTCGTGGTCCAGGTCCGTGTATCATGATCCTAAGATGCCATCCTCTTTAGTCGATCGCCAGACTGACATGACAGGACATTATAGATCGATGGTCCAACGATTGGGCCCGATAGTTTTAAATTAGGGGTCATTTTGTCTTTTCCCAATGCATTTGACATTTAAAATATGTTGTTTAACCCCTAAAATATTTAGTTTTTGTTATTTTTAGCCTAATAACTTAATTAGAATTTATGCTAAGCAATTTATTAACCAAACATTCAGAAAATACTTAGAGCATAAGAGGATAAAGAGTCGACCGAACCCCTCAAGAACAAGCAAAAGGATTCTTCAATTCTAGCCTTGAAATCGAAAGATTTCTCCATAAAATTTGTCACCATGTATGTGGGTTTTCACTAGTTGGTTACTTTCACCCATTAGGTCCCTACAGTTTAGTCATATTCTTGATTCTCTATATCATGTTTAGACTTAGAGTTTCTAAAAATTGAGATAATTGTTGCAAATTGGGTGCTAGAGTAATCCTAATAAGGTTATTATGTTTTTGTAACCATGTTGCTTGATCCTTGCATGAAATTCATAACCCTAGTTGTGTAGATTTGTTTTACTCATTAATTACACTTTCTAGATAAGTTTATACATACATACATGCATCGGTTTTCAAATGTTTCATTATCACTACACAATGTTGCATTTTCAATTAGCATATCAGAATTTATCTCAATTTTGTTGTATTGTACACATTCTATTTTGGAGTAGGCTTAATAACGAGTTGGACTAGGGTCAGTCAACCTTATAGTCCAAGAATTACTTGCCCATATAGGTTAATTCCCTTCTGTGGGTTATCATATTTTAGAATCACGCCAGTCATGCCTTTATATTCTTGGTAAGGTCTATTTGATGTCTCTGTGAGGTGTATACATCGAAGTTCAAATTTAGCTCACATGGTTTTATGTCGGTTATTAGTAAATCCCACAGTCAGATTCTAGTGCATTAACCAAGTTACCAGATATATTTCAGTATACAGTTTCAGCATGTTTGTACTTGGTCATTGTATTCAATTAAGTTCAATTTGAATATATTTTATTATCTTGAATATATTTTAGTATATTTATCATGTTCATATCATATCGTTTCTCAGTATGTTTTATTCAGTTATATATGTTTTTCAACGTTATCCTATCTTGCATGTTCAATACATTTCAAGTACGAACACATAATTTGCGCTACATTTTTTTGTTATGTAGGTTTACTTCCTCAACATTCAGATCGCATATAGATTGTCTCCCGATCCGTATTCAGTAGCATAAGTGGTGAGTCATCATTCTTCGAGGATGATTCGAGGATGATTAACATGTTTTCTATTTAGTATATCCTTTTTAGTTTCAGATTTTTCTAGAGTTATCTGTTGGCATGTTTCAACATCTCTAGTCAGTTAGAGTTTTATTTCAGATATAGTTAGATTTAGTTTTAATTTTGAGTTTGATATTCCAATTATTATTAAACTCTCAGACTTTTGTATATTCACCAGTATTGGGTACTCCATATCATTTCAGTTTATATCATGGTTTTAAGCTTCCACACAATATTTCTTATTTCATCTATCTTAGTATGCTATGATATGCTAGCATGGGTTTATCTTGGGGTCGCTCGTTATCCTAGGTCTCGTGTTTACGTCATGGGGGTAGCCTCGAGGCGTGACAAAAGTGAAAAGTTGTCCATGAAATAGTAGGTTGGTAATATGTAACGACTCTTAATTTTTTGAGTCATGATGGAATATGTTAAAACCCACTATTAGGAAAGTCGACCTGTACCCAGAATGAGAACTAGTGAGTACAAGGGTGGAACTATGCAAAAAATAACTCTAACAATAAGAAAATACAGAAATAAAAGCAAGCCAAAACTAAATAGAAAGGAGACCCTCCCAAAACCTTGAAGTCACTAGTATAGAGCTATCTAATGTGAACAAGTACAACTCCCAAAAGTAGAACACAACAAGTCGTCTTAAGTGCAAAAGACAAGCAAATATATACATAGAAGGAGACATGTTGAGATAGGACAGCAAGTGCTCACCTTCGTTTCTGATATCCTCAAGATGCAAAAGACGGAATGAGAATCACTACTGGTAGTTGGTACTAGGACATGCATCACGAACTGATTCAGAGTGCATCATAAGTACCAAAACAAGGTACTCAGTAGGCATTATAGGATGACCGGGTAACAAAGATAAAACAATAAAAAATGATATAATCTAGACACAAACAGAGGTCAAAGAGGGTATGAAAAAAAGGGACACGAGCATACTGAAAGTAAATCCAAGTACAACAAAAATAAATCTATCTTGACCCCATAAGCCCATAAGTTACACTCATGCGCAAGAATAAATAAAACCAGAAAGAACCCCATAAGTTCGATAGGTAGACATAAAAACTAAGTCTATAAGAAAGAATATTAACCCTAATCCAAATCCAAGGATGTTAGGTGCCCATAAGTTCGACAGGTAGACATAAAAACTATGTCTATAAGAAAGAATATTAACCCTAATCTAAATCCAAGGATGTCAGGTGGGCTACCAGCCTAAGGGACCAAGCACTAGTCAACTCCCAGGACACCTAGTTATAGTGAAAAACAACTTAGTATGCCCAACAATAAAGTCAATCCTAGGGTAGTAAGCATCCCAACTAGGAATAGTTCCCTTGGGCGTGTCAACTCCATACAGTATCTCAGATATCAAGGCCACCCTTCCAGCCAGCCCACCCTAGTGGCGTAAATTTCACAACTAGAAAAAGAGACTTGGGGGCATATAAACTCTATAGAGGATCTCAAGTAGGCTCCAAGTCACCATGGATCGAGGTCCACTCCCAATGTATCAGAAAGAGGTTCCAAGCCTGAGGCACTCCAATCTTGAGAAAGCACACAATATCCAAGCTCGTTTACTAAGAATGTTGATTAAAGTAAAATTAAGCCTCAACTTGAAAGTTAAAATGTCTAATTGCACAGGCTCAAACTCAAAGGCTCAAAAGACATGCTGACTTGCTACTAGCCTAAAATAATCCTTTTGGAGCTGATGGAACCGTTTGAATTGGATTATGAGATCATCTTCTTAAACTTTTGATGCTAATGAGCATTCAACGTTCCCAACGAAAATAATTATATTCATCATTTTACTAAAATAACAAAACAAGGAAACAAGTTAATTTCCAGATATTTCAAATCAAACAATTAGATTTTTTTACCTTTGAACGGGCAGAACTCTCAAACTTACGACATGAATTCCTTGGAGTCTTTGATGCTTTTATTTTACAATACTATTTGCATATACATACATCATCTTCGATTGTACGGACCTTCCGAAATGTTTATATATGTCTATCAATTTCTATAGACCAAATTAAAATATTAGTAGAAGATTAAAGATGAATGAGAAATTATGAAGTGAATAATCCATATTTATTGTTGAAGAAGAGATTTAGTTTTACGTGAAAAGTTAATAAAATATTGTTGTACACCCGTTTATGAGCGAGCTTATTACAATATTTATTTTGTATTTTTGGGTGAACACACAGAGTTAACATTCGGTTGGCATACTTTGTCCATTTGTGGGCGAAGTATCCAGTTTTTTTTCTTTGTTTTTATGGAGGATCTACTTTAATTTGTAGTTCCTTAAAAGTATCCAGTTTGAAGCTAAAATCGAGAAGTCCAAATGCAGATAACTCCATTAAGTTTATAAGAGAGACACACAAACAAAATAAAGTAAGAATATGACTTCTCACTCTTTCAAGGATTGTATACTTCACTCTCTCTTCAATATCAACACATATATCTATTCCACTTTAAAATAATATAAGGGTTCATTGGATCCTGCCAAAATTAGAGTGTATAACAAAAATTTTGATTGAAGTTGCAGTTGGGTAAAGTCATTTCCCAAATTTATTTGACTTCATAATTTTATTAACATAATTTTAAATAGTATGGCTAATAAAATTCTTCATCTTCTATTTTATAGCTAAACAAAAGCGTGAAAAATTTAAAATAATATAATGTTCATTGTATTTTTATTTGTACAGAATAAGAAAAAGAAAACTACGCCTAGAATAAAAGAAAAATCATCGAAAAATTGAACCCTATAAAAAATGTGTGATGTGTTCCTTTAATTATACAAACATTTTATATTACATAATGTGTATCATGAAGAATTTAGTGCATAAAATATTTAAAGTATATTGTTTATTTTATTTTCTTTTTTGATTGTATTTGATCACTAACTCTGATAAGATCTTCAATTATTTTCCAGTTCTTAGAAATTGATTCAAATTCATTTTTTTTTTTAAAAAATAATTTAAGTTTTACTTTCAAAATCTATGGACAAATGAGAGATTAATTATTTAACCTTTATTCCAAGAGGCAAAAGGTTTTATATTTATAGATTTTTTGTTGTAAACTCGTGCCGAAGAATTGATTGTCATTTCTATTATTTTCTGTATAATAATTTAAATAATAAAATTTATATAGTGTTAATGTGTTTTTTAGTAGTTAGCATCCAATTAGGGTATATAATGATGGAGTACTAATTGAGAAAGGAATGAATCAATGTAAAGTAACATTTTAATGTACTAACAGACAAACTACAGTACAAAAACATAGTAATCTATTAGGGTAGATAATGATGGAGTATTAATTGAATAAGAAATAACTTTAATATAAAATAATATTTGAATGTACTCTATAGTCAAACTATAGTAGAAAAGCATAATATCATGCTTATCTTTACCTATTGCTATAATTGACTATATATATTTCTAAAATATTTTCCCCTTTTGTTATATTCATACATAAAGTTTTAAACAAAAGTAACTGCTAAATTTTTTTTTATAAGTTGTGTCAAGAATTCTTCCAACTTCATTGCTCTAATGGATTTTTTGAAAGCTTGTCAGAAGGTTGCAAATTTGACATAATTTCAAAAAAACTTCGGCAGATGAAGTAAGATCAATCATTTTATTCAAAGAATTCAAATTTATTGTTAATTTAGTTGAAATTTAGGGAAAATTTTTGTCCCATCATTATCAAGAAATAATTGATGGATTTGAGTTTCCTCTTGTTTGCAACACCAAAAAGGAGCTCTTTTTTCGTTTTTGTGATTTTCCCTTTCTCCTTGATGGAGGTAAATTGGTAAAACTCAATTAAGATGTGGTTAAAATTTATGATTTTATTTATTTTATAATATTTATATCTACGTTGTGTACATATCTAAATTATTTATCGATACTTGTTGCCTCCAATAGGAGGCTAAATCAAGATTAAAGATTCATGGATGAATTTTTTATAGTTATTAACATTTAACTTGTTATTTTTTATGTTGTGGGCACATATCTTATAGTTGTTGCATTTATTATGATTTATTACACATAAATTCATACTCTATATGGAAGTTTTGGGTTAAGATAAATTCTTAATTAGTATGTTCATATGTTTCTACCTCTTATACCGTTGGAGTCATGAAGTCATGTATAGAGATAAAAATAAATACAAGGTATCACATCTAGGGTTTAAAATCATAAGCTAAAATAATCTATGAACTTTCTTCATACCTAAGTAGGAATTTTTCATTATGTTGAGTGAATTCAATTGTTCATGTATAATTTTTAAAATCACTTAATCATATTTGCATCACTCTAATTTTGAGCAAGATGACTCAATTGAACTCTTTTCCTTCCTCTAGCTCTTCTCATGATACCAAAGTACTCTGATAGCTCAGCTAGGTACAAACAAATGATCACCTAGTATTTTTTTATATTCACCACAATTTAAAATCTAATCTCTTAAAATTTTATGTACAATTCATTGAATGTCACACTTATCACTTGATGTTTATTCTGTACTTATTTTGTTGGGTAGGAGGGATAAAGAGTGTCAGTTTTTATTCCATTTCTCTCTCCAAAGTTTAGGTTATTCAAATTGAACAATGTTCTCTTTGAGTGCTTCCTACTACACCATTATGAATATATTTGAGTAGCAACCATCCAAACAAGAAAGATGAATATGTTTGCAAAGAAAAAAAATACTAAGAAATACTTTCTTTGATCATACATTGTATAAATTTAGATTCATCGGACGAAAATTTTCTTTTTTTCTTTCTGAATGTTTTTTCTTGATAAGCATAGTGGAAAAAAGTGTATAACAATAGAACCAAGAGAGCTTGTCATTTCAGAAAGTGATAACCCTTACTCTTGGAAATGGGGTAAACGTCATGATTCCAGATTCATTTCTTTTATATTCTTAATTTGATTACAACTTTATTGTCCTTCTTTTAAATTATTATGCATTGCATTTTCTCGTTTGACTCATAGTTCAAACATTTTCTAGTTATTTGCTTGATTATTATTAGGATTCTCCTTTTGTTTGTATTTAAAATTAAAGAATTGCTTTTTTATTAAATCTTTTGTGTATAAAAGATGAAGATAAGGCTTTCTTCACGGCTACAATAATAGGATAAAGAGAGAAGATCAAAAAGATCAGTGAGCCTACTAGAAGGCAAACCAAGATTTCAACAACCTATGAAGGGACATTTTCTACAATTTTGAAAAGAAAGAACGCTACACCACAAACTGTTGGTACAAAAAAAAGTTGAAGTTTATAACTAAAATTGGCAAGTGAATATAATTAGACTGTCGATTTAAGATTCTCCAGTCACATGACCATTCATGTGAAAAATCCTATCAAGATGAGTGTGGATAAAGGAAGTCAAGCAATGATGGCAGAAAATAATTCTCAAAATGTCCATAACTCAAATTGGAAAGATAGTGTTTATGCCTTGTCATAGCTCAAGACAAGTGCAAATTGAAAATGCATATCATGTTTAGAATATGAAGAAAAACTTGATATCTATATTGCAACTAACATTCTCAAGCAACTATGTCATGTTTGGGATAAATGATATAATAGTATTTTGAAATTAAACATAAAAGCTTTCCTATCATGGAGGGAAGATGAGTCAGATTCAATCTATATTATGTTATCTGAGAATTAATCTTATGCACCTGAGCTATAACAAAATAAAAATCATAATGCGACAGTAAAATTAAAAGGTTTATCTAGTTTAAAATTAGAGGAGATATTATGTGTTAGATGTCAATCTAAAAAAAGGACAAGTTTTCTACGCAGAATCAAAGTATCTAAATAAGAAGCCACTGCAGCAGTGCATGCAAACATGTTTGAACCATTAACGCAACCTTCGATATACATGTGTTGCAAACATATTCGCATTCTACATTTCCTACTGGTACCCAGATTGAAGGGACTACTCCCTTATCCTCTGCAACCGTTCCTGCCTTGAGTGAAGATGCTCCTGCATCTCCTTTGCAACAAGTAAGTTTTGCTCCCCTTGAACCACCTACTCTTGTTTATACCCACTCTCAACATTATATTTTTAAGCCTAAAAAGCCTACGGACTACTCTTCTTTGGGTGTTTCTACTAAGACAACAGCGGCTCCCCGAACTTACAAATAGGTAGTTCAACATGATTCTTGGCGTGATGCAATGTTTGAAGAGATTGTCACTCTTGTTAAAAACAATACTTGTTTGTGTTTAATTCGAAAAACCCACTTGCATCCAATTACATTTTGTGCTTGAGATTTAGGAACTAAACTCCAAGTATTGTTTTTAACAAGAGTGGCAATATCCTTACACATTGCATCACGCTAAGAATCATGTTAAACTGCTTGTTCGTAAGTTTGGGGAAGCACTGTTGTGTCAGTAAAACAACAAAAATAGAGTAGTTCATAGGATTTTTAGGCTTAGTAACATTATGCTGAGAGCGGGTACAACACAATTAGGTGGTTGAGGGGAAACATAACTTACTTATTACAAAGGAGAGGCATGACCATATTCACTCAAGGCAGGAACAGTCGTTGAGGATAAAGGATTAGTCTTTTCATTCTGAGTAGCAGAAAAATATGTGGAATGCAAATGTGTGTGCAATGGGGATGAAGAAGATGATGGTGGCGTGTACTACATCGGTAAAACACGAGTTGACATAGGCACTAATAGAATATCTGTTAGAGAAACAGGAGCAGATATGGTTTCAGGACGACATAGATGGTTGGTGGTTGAGTTATCAAGCCATGAATGTATTCCTTGTGGTGTAACCAGAGGCAGGCCATGAGGAATAGATTCAAAAGGAAAATGCGTTTACTGAAATATTACATGAAAAGAGAGAAATATATTTGAAGTAGATGGATCAAGGCATTGGTAAAAATGGTGGGTGACAGAGTAACCAAGAAAGACACAAGGGCAAGATTTTGGTTTCAGCTTATGGTTATTGTAGGGTTTTAACCAGGTATAACATAAGCAACCAAAGGTACGAAGCGAGGAATAATTGGGGTTGACATGAAAAAGAGATTCAAATAGAGACTTTCCTTGAATGATAGTTGTGGGCATACAGTTAATGAGGTACACAACAGTTTGAAAATCATAAGACCAACATTGAAGAGGAATAAAGGCTTGATGTAGTAAAGTTAATGTTGTCTCCAACTTATGTCGATGGCGATGTTCAGCAGTACCAACTCGTTGGTGTGTATAATGGGGTGAAATAGATGTTGGATGCCCATGTTAACCAGCGTCTTAGTTAAGCCTTCTTACTCACCACCACCATATGAATATACAATGATAATTGTTGAGTTAATATACCTTTCGACCACGAGTTTGAAATTAAGAAATATGGAAGTTACATCAAATTTGTGCTTGAGTGCGAAAAGCCATATATTTTTGTAAAATGGTCAACAAATATGACATAAAAGCGAGTACCATTTTGAGAAGGAATGGGAGACGGTCCCAGACATCTGTATATAAAATTTCTAATGGATAAGAGTTGGTTAAGGTGGATGTGGACTAAGGTAAATGATGACTTTTATTGTAAATACAGGAATTACAGCTCTCTTGAGAGGAGGAAGAAAAAACCAACTTATTTCTAGAAACAATGGAATTAAGAACTTTATGATGTGGTTGACCAAGACGACGATGCCAAAGTGTACGTGATGAGAGATTTGCAGCAGTGGTGAAGTAGGTAGCTGGTGTTGGAGAAGAGCTAGTCCACTCATAAATCCGCGTCCTATTCGGTCCTTGATCCAAAGATCCTCGCATTCTCAAATCCTTCACAAAAAAAGGTAGGGAAAAATTCAATAGAGGTTATATTTTGCTCACAAAATAGAGGAACTTAAATAAAATTGTTATGAATATCTTAAGCGCATAAAACATCTTTTTGAAAAAAATTACGAGAGGAAGTGGGCATAGTAGTATGTCTGGTGTGGGTTATTTTAATACTGTTACCATCACCAATTATAACATCATCTGTCCCTATGTACTCAAACTAAGCATGCAGATTCTGAGTATTTGAGGAAATGTGATGTGATGCACTAGATCCATGACCTAATTTGGGTTTGTTGATCTAGTAGTTATGAAAAAATTAGCTTGTAGATCATTCGTATTGTGGTTCGGAGAGAGGAAAACACGAGAAATATGTCCATATTTGTCACACAGTTGGGCAGTGAACTCGAGTTCTATTGTTGGAGTTCCGAGAGCGCCACTTATTATTATTAGAATTTCGCTGATTGTTGTTTCTGTACGGATTGGGGTTGTTTTGATGGCCTAAATAGTTAACACCAGTTGGTTTGTACGATTGTTGTTCTGGTGTTGTCGATCAACTTGTGTCGAATGCTAATTAAATTGGGCAGTAAGAGGACCAGTAAGGGGTCGCATCTTAGGCTGTGTGTGAAGTAGGAACAATTCGCGGCTGTTGAGTTTTTTGAAAATATCTTCATAAGTGATGGGGTTTTCACGAGCACAAATCGTATAGCTAGTGGCATTATTTTCTGGTCCAAGGCCGCTAAGAAATTTAATGACAAGTTTATCAGTGTTAATGGGAGATCCAACAATGGCAAGTTCTTTTGATATGGCTCGAATCTCATTGAGATATTGACCAATGGACTTGGTTCCCTTCAGAAGGCTGCTGAGAGAATCACGAAGACTGTAAATACGAGTTTGATTTTTGTTGGCATATTTTTGTGCTAATTTCGTTCAAGAAAAGTGCGCAGAAGATGTAGATGCAATTAGAGAGGCTATGGTAAGATCAACAGACGTCATGAGAGCATGACGAAGAAGGTTGTCTAGACTCCATGGTTGATATCTTGGATCAATTGGAGATGGAAAAGGAAAGGGTACCATCAATTTTGGAAGTCCGATCATAGCCTAGGCAAAGAGCATCGAAAATTGAGCCTTCTAGGTGACATAGTTGGTGCTTCCATCAAGCTGTATAGGCAGTTGGGTGTGCTGATTGATGGAAACATGTTAACTTCCTTGATTTAATGGATTCATGAATGTTTGAGAGGGGGAGAATCCTGAGTTTTTGTTACTGGTTGTAAGATTGGTTGGAAGTATTATTGTTCAAATTGTTACTCGTTAGAGCGTGAGCTTCTCTGGTACCATAAAGATAGAAGTATTTTGTAGAAAGCTATATATTTGTAGATAACATTAACCATATTTAAATACATAAGGAGCAGAGATTGTTACAATACAAAGGAAACTAAGAAAGAAGGATAAAAGATTCCATGAAATAAGGGATACAAACAAGATATGAAAGATCTAAAAGATTGCAAAAACAGAAAGAGTACAGAGAACATATCTTGAGATTGTCTTTCCTTATTAGTTGCTAATATGTGGTATCATGTAAAGATGAGTTCTCAAAGGTACATATTTGACAATCTTAAAGGGTTCCAATATATCGTAAAGAAGGATTTCGAAAGATTTATCAAATTTCATGTATGGAGAATGGGAGAGAATACATGTAACATGACTTCAATAACTACCTTAATAAAAGATGACATGATTAAATTGACTTTCCCAAATATGTCATAGAAAAATTGAGTAGCTGAAAGAAAAAATACACACTTGATAGAGATATGACGGAATGACTTGAAAGACCCTTGTACTTGGCTCGATTTGTCAGTTGAACCCTCAATCTTATCACTTTGCCAACTAGACCCTTAAAACCATAAAAATACAATATTTTCAGTCCTTTTCTCCTGCGTTCAGTGTGCGTGTAATGACGCAATTACACGTGGAATTCCACATCATTTTTAGTGCCACATGCAAAATTAAGTGTTAAAAAAATAAAATAAAAATCAAATAGATCAATTTTTTAATTTCTTAAACTTTTCAAATAGTAATCTTCTTCATATTAGGTCAGAAATGTAGCACTAGATTCATACCCATTAGATTATATTATTCTTGATATAACTTGTAAATTCAACTACAAGTTCACCAACACAAACTCAATGAACCCCAACAAAAATTTTTACTTAATTTTACAAATTCAGAAATACTCATTTATTAAGTTTTTTCAAGCTTATGAATGGAGTTTGAAAATTTTCAGTAGTCACAATCATCCTTCACATTATCCACATCTCCTCGTTGAAACCATCTAATAAAAGAATGATACTAATATTTTTCAAACTTAAAAAACGTAAATTTTAGAAGAATTTGAGGCTACTAATTTGTATGAAGAAGAAGAAGAAGAAGAAGAAGAAGAAGAAGAAGAAGAAGAAGAAGAAGAAGAAGAAGAAGAAGAAGAAGAAGAAGAAGAAGAAGAAGAAGAAGAAGAAGAAGAAGAAGAAGAAGAAGAAGAAGAAGAAGAAGAAGAAGAAGAAGAAGAAGAAGAAGAAGAAGAAGAAGAAGAAGAAGAAGAAGAAGAAGAAGAAGAAGAAGAAGAAGAAGAAGAAGAAGAAGAAGAAGAAGAAGAAGAAGAAGAAGAAGAAGAAGAAGAAGAAGAAGAAGAAGAAGAAGAAGAAGAAGAAGAAGAAGAAGAAGAAGAAGAAGAAGAAGAAGAAGAAGAAGAAGAAGAAGAAGAAGAAGAAGAAGAAGAAGAAGAAGAAGAAGAAGAAGAAGAAGAAGAAGAAGAAGAAGAAGAAGAAGAGTGAATGTGGGGCTAGAGAAAAAAGAAAGTTGAGGGTTGTGGTGATGGGTAGGGGAGAACGGGCTGGTGGAGAAGAAGAATGGGCGGGTGAGTGGGTGAAGGAGTGTTGAAGAAGATGAATCTTATATTTTAACTTTGTTAAATTGATTTTCTTAAAAGTAAAATATTGTTTTAACTCATTTTGAAGCGCGTGTAATCACACATATTTCAAACTCACCAATATTAATGACACATAAGTTTCACTTAAAGGTCATAGGGGTTAAGAATATTGTGTTCCGATGAGTTTAAGGGTTTGGTTGACAAAGTGATGAGTAGGAGGATCCAATTGACAAACAAAGCCAAGTAAAGGGATTTCCCTGGTCATTCCGCCTAGAGATATAAAGAAGTATGTTGAATATAATGCAGTACATTGTGATAGTCCATCTGCGCTACATATTGCAAGAAATTATTTTTTCCTGAGAGAACTAAACATATAGAAGTTCACAATATTTTTGTTCGAGACAAGGTCCAAGATGACCTTATTTGCCTACATTATATTGTTGGTTGACCTATGGACCAAAGATCTCATTAGTGTAAAACAAACTTGCATCATGTCAAAGTTTGCTATGAAGGCCTCATATCCCACTTGACAGGGGAAGGGGCGTTGTATTGAGATTGTGTTTATACTTATAGTTAGTTACGTTAGTTATATAATGTGCATTAGCTTAAATGTTAACTTAGTCAGCTAGTTGTAGTTGTTCGCTCAATAAGTTATTAGTTTGTAAGAATTCAACTATACACAACTATGATAATGATATAATTCGCATGTGCAAATACGTTTTCCTTTGAGGGGTTTGATTCAACAAAGCAGTTTGCTTTCCTTCCTCCCTCTTTACACTTACTTCTCCCTCTGTACGATATTTTATTTCTTTACTAATGCAAACAAATATTAGAACGTGAAAGATGATATTACCTTCATTTATGTGTAGCCTACAGTTATAAATAATTATTACCTTCATTTTAATATGCACTGAACTAACATTATGACAATTTCGGCTGAATACAAAAATATCATAAATTAAATTATGAATTCTATACGCATACTCATATGGGATAGTGAAAGAGACTAACTGATAATTAATACTCCATAACTGATAATGACTCAACTTGGAAAATTTGCATAAATAATATATTTAGATACGAGACATTAGATTAATATACAACCATGATCAAATGTCACCATCAAAGAATTTGGGGCAGCGGATGTGGTTGCTCCTCTTTAAACCAGAGGTTTGTGGTTCGAACTCTGTATATGAAAAATTTTGTAGTAGGAAATCTTCCCGAATAGGGTCCTACATCGATCCAATTAGAATTAGTTAGGCTCTAAAGCAGATATCAAACACAAAACTAGAAACCAAAATTTAAAAAATATAGTAAATGTCAAAAACTTGTAGATAAAATGACATGTTCTATTTTGTCTGATATATTAATGTATTTACATTATTTTACAAAAAAAAGTTAAATGATTTATTTTAAACTGAAAGCTAATTCTCCAACTTAGAACTTAAGTGTTTCCCCCTATTAGTATAGTATAGTAAAATAATAATATGTATATGATATGATTAATGAGGTTCCATTAGCACACAACAAAGATGGTAAATATTCATTTATAGTTTAGAAAAGGTGGTTCACAGCCTTGAAACGAGATGTCATTAATAGGAATGTCTTAACTACCAACAAGTCTTTATATGGTGCAAACTCAGATGGTGCACAGGTTCCTCTCAATGTTTTGATGGTAATTTTTTTTTTATAAAAAAAGTGTTGTAAAAAGCTAATTAAATAATATTATGTATGACTCAATCATTTAATTATATTTTAAAATTGACTCATCTGGTTCACCTACTAAAGAGCTAAAGTCCTACGTATTATTTAATTTTATTATTATTTTTTGTAAGTTTTCCTTACAAATGTTTCTTACAATTATTTTGCTGATTCTCTAAAGTGACATATCTTATCGTTGTACATCAATTAGATATTCGTGGAACAATAAGCACAAAAATATTGTCACCAAATACAAAATATGCTGCTTATTTGGTGTTCAAGTTGGTAAATGGGTGCGACAGTAGCCTTATTCAATCTGTTAAGTCAAGTTTTAGGTTTGTTAATTATGAGACTGAAGTTGATGCTGAAAATCAGGCCAACACTGTGCACCTTGCAAGATTGTAAGGAAGTGGGGATATCCCAGAAATGAGAGGAGTTGCATAGATGGAAGTAAAATTGGGATATTTTGATAGGAAGAAAGGCATTGACGTTCCTGTTGAAGCAAGATTGTTTGAGAGTAATGATATTTACAAAGGTGGAATCACTGTTGAAGTAGTTGAGTTTCGTCCAAATGAGACGCAAATATGGGATTTTAAGCTTTACAAGTTTTGAATAAGAGCTCTTTGAATTCTTATTCTGATAACTATTTCATTGTTTGCAATTTACTACATACAATTGATGTACATTGAATATCCTTTAAGGCTTTACTATTACTTAATAATTTGGACGTCCTCTTTCTACGTGAAGGTTACCTTCTGTTCAATTTTGTGACCTATATATTTTATCTTTAACTTTACTTTTAGAAGGGAGAAAAAATTGAAGACAAATTCCTTCTTCCGGTATTTTTAATGTTGGATTTTCTTCGCTATTTATTCTCAGTTAGATTCTGTTAGTGAAAACATACAAGAAAACAAAAATACAACATTAAAACTGAAAAATAAAATGAAGAAATAAAATCTCTTCAACTTGAGGCGCGGATATCTCGCTCTCTTTAAGAAGATTCAAGCCCACAACAACAAATGTTTTCACTGGTCCAGCAGTAGTCCCCTCTGACTTGTTTCCTCCATGATACAACAACCTATTCACAAATGATAACTCAACAACTCTGGACAAGAGTTGAGTATAAATCTCCAGAAAAAAGGAACACCTCCCTTAAACTAATAAGAACTCACTTTTAGACAAACTTTATGCACTCTATATTTTCTTGTGTGTAGTGTGTCTCGCAAACAAAATGAAGATCGTCACTCTTTATACTACAAGAAGTCTTCCTAGCAATGAATAAGAATATAAGTGGTGTAGTAAATACTAAAGATAATGCTCTTAGGATTTACATAAGTTACAAGGTATAATGGAGGAAGGATAATGAGATTTCAATATGACTAAGTAATGGTCATTACCATTACACATTCTGCCAAAAAACCACTAAGTGGTCAACAACGTTCACAACATTGAATCACTAATAAGCACGACAACTAAGCCAAATTACAAATGCCAGAAAGAAGTAATGCACCTAGGCAATTATGCCTAATTTCTGACTTATGAATGAAACAAAAGTAGAGAAAACATTTTAACATAATTAAAAAAGTATTAAAATGCTCAAAGAATCTCATTGAACCACCAATACCCACTCATTATAATATTATATAAGAGAGTATATCAGCTCAAGGAAGACTATCATGCATAATGAAGGTGTGCTCTGCATTAAACCTCCGGTTAGTGAAACAATAACTTTAGCTCCAGAGTCGTAGTGGTCTCAGACTTGAACTATGACTGCTTAAGGGGAATAAATATCAATGATCACACATAATAATAGAGGTGTTGACATGAGTTTTAAAGCCAGCACATTATGGCAATGTGCTATCCGGGTTTTATCTGTGCTTTTGAGAATTAACCAAATTATCATAGGAAGCGACCTACTTCCACAAATCACATAGGTGAAATTTGTCAGGAGTGCATCTGTAAGCTTAACACTCCACCCATATGAGCTACATATATTCATTAAGAGTTTTATCAACTCAACATTCACAAACTACAGGAAACAATGCACTCACATCATAGGGAGGGAATAAAAATATAGTGCATTTTTCACAAGAAGTCATCATATGAATAATTTTTACCTTTGAACCTGATTATAGGATCTCTAGTCCCCAGGTTGGGTTTCCTCATATATGACTCAAGGATTTATAGTCTTCAATCTCATCTCCCTCGATGTGCTCCAGACCTTTAATCTTGTTAAGGCCTTAGTAAGAGGATCTTCAAGATTATCACAAGATTTGACATAATCAACATTAATGGTACCATTTGTCAAATACGATGTTACATTTCTGTGTTTCCTACTTATAGGTATGGATTTACTGTTTTAATAACGAATTTGAACTCTACCAATTGCAGCGGTGCTATCACAATGAATTAAAATAGAAGGAATTAGTTTTTCAAAATAAGGAACTTGAAATAATAAATCTCTTAACAAGTTCGTTTCCTCACTAGCTGAAGCTAAAACAATTAGTTTAGCCTCCATGGTAGAGTTAGCAATTATAGTTTTCTTTTTTGATCTCCAACAAACAGCACCACTAACTAAGTAAATATATAACCAGTGGTAGAACAAGAATCACCTGATAAAGTGTTCTAATCTGCATCACAAAATCCTTCAAGTACAACAGAATATTTTTTATAGAACAAACCACAATTTTTTGTTCCAATTAAATATCTCATAACTCTTGTTACAACATGCCAATGTTCATTATCTACTTGCTTGTAAACCTGCCAAGTATTTCTACTGCATATGCAATACCAGGCCTATATAATCAGTCACATATCTCTAACTTCCGATTATACTAGCATATTCATTTTAATTTATTACATCATTTTTCACTTTCAACAGGAAAAAAGTGAACACTCGCATCAAAAGAAGTAGCAACATGCTTGTAATCATGAAAGTTATGTTTTTTCAAAATTTTCTCAACATAATGTGACTGGTCAAGGAAACTTCCCTCACATGTTCTTGTTATTTTTATTCCAAGAATAAAATTTATCTCACCAAGATCTTTCATATCAAAATGGCTTCTAAGAAAATTTTTAGCTTCATCAATAACATTCATGGTAGAGCCATAGATCAACAAATCATCTACATATAGGCAAATAATCACATGTGAATTATTCCAAGACTTATGATATGCACTTATCACAATCATTTGTTTTAAAACCATTTTTAATCATGCATGAACCAAACATTTCATGTCACTACTTTGGTTAATGTTTCACGTCATATAGGGATTTAGTAAGTTTACATACTTTGCTTTCTTGACCTGCTTAAACAAAACACTCGGGTTGATCCATATAAATTTCTTCATTTAGGTCTCCATTTAGAAAAACTGTTTTTACATCCACTTGATGAATTTGCAAATCAGAAATTGCATCCATAGCAATTAAAAGTCTTATTGATGTAATTTTTGTTATCAGAGAAAAAGTATCAAAACATTCTAGGTATTCTAGTTGCTTAAAACATTTTGCAACTAGCCTAGCCTTATATCTATCAATAGATCCATCAGATTTAATTTTTTTCGTAAGACCCATTTACATCCAATAGTTTCTCTACCTGGTGGTAAATCAACTAATTTTAGAGTTTTATTAGAAACTACAGATTCCATTTCATCATATATAGAATCTTTCCAAAAAATAGAATCATGTGAAGATAATGCTTCTTTCAGACTTAAAGGGTAATTTTCAACATTAAACACATAAAAATGAGGACCAAAATCTTTTTATACTCTAGCTCTTTTTCTTCTTCTTAACTCAACATCATCAACTTCTTTATATATTAAAGTAGAAGCACAAGAACTAGGTAGTGACAAAATATTTTGTTCAATCCTTTGAACCCCACTATTTTTAGTATCAAAAAGAAATTTATTTTCATTAAAAATAGCATCACCAAATTCTATCACAATATTATCTTCAAGATTAAAAAATCTATAGGTTGTACTATTTGAAGCATAACCAAGAAAGCACAAGTAGCAACTTTCTTACCCAACTTTGTAATCTTGGGATCCATTAGCCTCACAATGGCTACACAACCCCAAACTGATAGATATCCCAAACTTGACTTGTAACCTTTCCACAATTCAAACTGTGTCAATTTAGACTTTTTATGAGGTACACGATTCAATACATAATAAGTAGTTAAAATAGATTCACCCAATAAATTTAAAGGTGCATGTGACTCAATCAGCATGATATTAGTCAATTAAGCCAAAGTTCTATTTTTTCTTTCCACTACTCCATTAGATGAAGGAGAGTAATGAGGAGTAGTTTCATGAATTATTACCAATAATCTAACAAAAGAATTAAACTAATTTGATTCATATTCACAGACCTATCACTTCTAATTTATTTTATTTTTCTTCCAAACTAATTTTCAACTTCATGGAGATATGTTTTGAAATTTCAAAAGAATCACTTTTATTTTTCATCAAGTAAACATATGTAAACTTAGAAAAATCATCAATGAAAGTGATAAAATATCTATTACCTTCACGAGTGAGAATTTCACCAAGTTCACAAATATCAGTATGAATCAATTCTAACAAATCAATTTTTCCCTCAACTTTAAAATGAGGTCTTTTACTGATTTTAGCTTTACTACAAGACTCATGATTTTAAGAATTCCTTTTAAAAATTGGGATTAATCCTAAAATACTCATGGTTCCAACATAATGATCATTAATATGACATAAATGAGCATGCCAAAAATTGGTAGAAGAAAACATATAAACAGAAGTAGAAGTTTTATTCATCTCAACATTCATCTTAAATATTCCATCACATGCATACCCCTTCCCCACAAAAATACCCTTCTTCACTATTTCTTATTGACCAGATTCAATAATCTGTATAAGGCATTCTTTATTAAGAAGAAAACTAGACATTAATTTTTATCTTATGGAAGGAGTATAAAGAACATATTTTAAAGTTAATATCCTTCAAGAAGTAAAACACAATTCGACATATCCCTTTCCAAGTACTTTAATAGTGTGAGCATCACCAAGCATGACAGTGTTGGGCTCCTCAAAATGAGTATATTTTTAACAGTCTTTGTCATAACATATATGATGGTTTGCCCCAGAATTAGTCCACCATCTATCAACATTCTCAACCATGTTTATGTTCGTACTTACCGCCACAAAAGGTTCTTCGGTAACATATGCCATAGGGTTAGGATCACGTTTCCAAAATTTGAAAATCGAGCAATATGCCCACTCTTGCCACAAACAAACATGGTCACTATTCTTGAACTTTGTGATGTTGTGTTTGTTTATTTTCACCATTATTTTTCTTGGGAGGTCTACCATTATTTTTCTTGAATTTTTTCTTATTTGGCTTCAAAGAAGTATTTTTGTTAGTTTCAAGAGTAGCATTATTCGAACTAATTAAATTTATCTTCATTGTGATGTTGTTCTCTTCTGTTTGTAAAAGTACATCTCGACCTCTTGCTTTTTCTTCCATGCAATTTTCATTATCAAAGTTTCAAGAGAGGTTTCCTTTTGTTTGTGGAGCATAGTTTTTTTTATATTTTTCAAAGACGGTGGAAGTTTATCCACTATGCCACAAACAATAAGGTTATGTCCAATTTAAACCTCTTCGGACCTAAGCTCTCCAACAATTATTATGAAGTCTTGGGTTGGATCTACCACTGATTTATCGTCCACTATTTGGAAATCAAAAAATGTACTAGCTGCACATTTTTTCGCTCCAGCATCTTCGGTATCATACTTACTCTGCAATGCTTTCCAAATTTTCTTTGCACTATAGTAAATTCTATCATAATAATCACAAAAATTATCAAATAGACAGTTAGGAAGATAATACCGATACTTATAAGAATCACCACCGTACTTTTCTACTTTCTCTAGATGAGAAATAGTTTCATCATCATTCATAGGGGTGATGTCTTCTTTATTAGGATTCTTCTCGGTTAACACATAAGAAACATTGAGAAGACTTAAGTAGAAAATTATTTTATTCTTCAATCTCTTAAAATGGTTACCATTGTACAGAAATATCTTGTTAAGATCACCCATCTTGACATCAACAGTTTTTTTTAATTGTAGCCATGTTGAGTCTCCATAAAATTGTTTGTGAAAACTTATAAGATAACAAAAATACAAGATTACAACTGAAAAATGAAATGAAGAAATAAAATCTCTTCAAGCTAAGGTGCAGATGTCTCGCTCCCTTTAAGGGATTCAAGCCCATTGGAGCAAATGTTTTCACCGGTCAAGCAGTAGTACACTTTGACTATTCCCCTACATCATACAACAGTCTGTTCACAAAAGATAACTCAAATCTAGATAAGAGTTGAGTCTAAATCCCCACAAAAAGGAATTCCTCCCTTAAACTAATAAGAACTCTCTTTTAGACAAACTTTATACACTCTATATTTTCTTGTGTGTTATGTGTCTCTCAAACCAAATAAAGATCATCACTATTTATACTACAAGAAGTATTCCTAGCAATAAATATGAACATAAGTGGTGTAGTAAATTGTGAAGATAATGACTTTAGGAGTTACATAAGTTACAAGGTATAATGGAGGAAGAATAATGAGATTTCAATATGAGGAAGTAATGGTCATCTATGACCATTACACGTTCTGCCAAAAAACCACTAAGTGGTCAACAACGTTCACAACATTGAATCACTCATAATCATGACAATTAAGCCAAACTATAACTGCCAGAAAGAAGTAATGCACCTAGGAAATTATGCCTAATTTCTGACATGTGAGTGAAACAAAAGAAGAGAAAACATTTTAACATAATTAAAAAAATATTTAAATGCTCACATAATTTCATTGATCCAATAGCTTCTATGCTTCTAGTTTTATATTAAAAGAGATCTTTGATGATTCCCGAGGAAGGCGAAAGCTTTTTTGGATTTCATCTGATAGACCCATTCCAGCTATGTCAAAGGAAGAAAATATGGTGTTATAATTAGGATGTTGTTCCCAAAGATTTTTGTTCTTTGGGATACTTCATTATTTTCATCTCCGTCTTCTTTAGATGCTAAAACTTATAAGGTATGACATAGGTTTATGTTTTTAATGAATTTGTGTGGAATATAGAGAGAAACGATAATCCTGCTAAGTAAAAATAAATTTGACTAATAAGATGATAGAATTGTTGTGATAGTTTCTCAAGTACAAGACCAATGACAGAGGGTGCATGGCTGATTGAAGCAAATATTCCCGCAACTTTCAGGTCTGTTTGAGCTCATCCACACACCTAATCCTTCTGACATCTTGTAGCTCTTTGTCTCTTTGTCCACATCATAAGAGTCCGAACCTTCCTTATCCTGTAGCATTTTTTTGCTTTACCTTTATCAAGAATGCTTTGTCAGGTACCCAACTTTCCCGACTCTCTTTTTCTTTCCCACAAGGGACATATGTATTCAATCAACTTTCACCCTATACAAGAGGAAACCTATTGGAATGACATGATCAATGACTTGGAAGAAATTATACCTCGTGCATCCGATGATTCTCAAACTTTTTCCATAATATTTTTATACTTGATCGGATCTATCACAAGAAAATTCAAATTTGTTTCACCACTTCTTATAGATTCCTCTATTTCAGTTGGTTGAACGAATATTTGTGACACATCGGTGTTTCCAGCATCAAACATTCCTTTTGACACCAGCCTTAGTATCATCAAAGGCTTTTAAATTTTACACTACATATATAACATGGAACTTTTTGTCATTACATAACAGAGGATTTAACAATAGGATACAACAAAACTTAAGTTGCATTTATAAGCAATATTGTATTCAAAGTAACACGACGACACTATTCAATTGGTAATAACCAACATCCAAAGTAAAATTCTCAATTGTCATTATAAATTTATTTATTACATTAAGATTAGATCTTGTAACGCTATGATGTAGAAGTTCCATCTAGGACTTTTTTACGGAAGTACTCACAATAGTCTTTCAGTGTGGTTGCACAATATTTTGGAGGGTTATGTTCTGACAACAATTCAGAAATCGGTCCGTAAATCATGGAAGATGACATTGAATCTGTGCCAAAGAAGCACCGAACTGAGGCTCTTGGTCCAACTTTCTTTGTGAATACGACGTTCAACAATTGTGTACTTTTCATTTGATATGAGCTGAAAAAAACAATCAAAATAGGAAAATTGTATATTCACTCGTATCAATCGCATATGGATAGAAAAGAAAAGGAATACTAGCATGCAGAAGATCTCCAATGTTGATTACAGGCGCACACACATAGGAGGAACATCAACCCACTGATTTTGGTGAAGCACTTGGAGTCCTCCGATGTGATCTTGTAGAAGCACTGTGAGAAAATCATTGTCAGAACAATACCTACATGATCTTGAAAATTCTTTTGGATTGGGAGGCCGATTAGGAGCCAATCTATTCTAAAAAAAAATGTAAACTCTCCAATTTGCAGCTGGAACAGAAGGGTTATACAAATAAAAATTGCTAGAAACAACCACCTTTTTCGTGATATCTCGACTGCAATACTGTTTCTCAATCTTAATATCTTGCTCAAAAAACTGTCATACTCCTCGCAACATTTCACCAAGTACATGTATTGGAATACAATGATTAAGCACTTTAAAGAAACCCCATGTCTTTGATGCATATCTCACTCGAAAATATTTTTATTCCTGATTACATCCATCTCATCGATACCTTCATGGTCAATGACTGGAAAATTGCAGTGTCTTTCACATGTATCGAAGGAATCTGTGCTGTTTTCTTGTGGTAGAATTAATATTTGAGGTATCTTAGTGGTTCCAGCATCAACAAACCCTTTGACACCAGTCTTTGTATCATCAAAAGCTTTTAATTCACCCATTCTATGATAATTACTTTTCTGATCAACTGTAGCCTAAAATTATCAGTGCTAGAGACTACCATCTTATGGATTCGTAGAGTTCCTAAGAGACAACATGCGATGATATAAATACATATTACTATTTATGAACAACATTATCATCCTAATGTCTACAAAAAAGAAGAGGTAAAAATAGGTGTAAAACATAAATGTGTCCTTTAATTTGGTCCAAGATTATATTTATGTTCTCCGACTATGATTTTGTATCAGTAGACGTATAAACTTATACAAGTTGAAACATATGTCCAATATGACACTATACATTGCAAATAATGTCCTATGTGATGTCTGACATGTGTTATGTAATGTAGGATACATGTGTCTACCTGCTCAACTTTATATAAGTATTTATGTGAAGCCCTGAGCCCCCACCCTAGACGTGACATGGCACAAGGAACTCCTATAGGCGTGAGAGTACCAACCAACCTGCTTAACTTGAACAATCCAATATAAATATCAATTTAAATATTAATGCGGAAAGTAAGACCCATTTCAATTAACTTTCAAGAGAATTCAAAAGAGAAAAGCCAATTCGAGTGTTCATTAGAAAACAAAATCCAAGTAGCTATAAGTCTATCTATGTATGACTGGAAACGGGACCAGAACCGGGACTACCTGACCGGGACCGACTAGAACAGGAACAGAACCGGTTACCATGGGGAGGAACTGTATTGGAACCAGGACAAACAAAAACGATAGTTCCAGAAAAATATATCTATATCCGTCCCGGATCGGGATCGAAACTGTGTGCAACGGCTATATATTTTCTTGAAAGAAATTAATTATTAAAATTACAAAATTAGGAACATTTCTCAAATAATATTAAAACTTTTATAATTTTAATGTTTAAAACTTATACTTTTAAACTTTCAAAGTATAAAATACAAGTTTTCAAACTTTAAAAGTATTTAAAAGTTTAAATTTCACACTTCAAAGTTTAAAAATTGGAAAAATGCATAAGTACCCCCTCAATCTATGCCTGAAATCCCAGAGATACACTTATACTATACTAAGGTCCTATTATCCCCCTGAACTTATTTTATAAGTAATTTTCTACCCCTTTTCGGCCTACGTAACACTAGTTTGAAAAAAAAGTCATCCAGCGTTGGGCCCACATGATAGTGTCACGTAGGTCAAAAAGGGGTAAAAAATCATTAATAAAATAAGTTCAAGGGGGTAATAGGACCTTAGTATAATATAAGTGTGTCTCTGAGATTTCGGGCATAGGTTGAGGGGGGTACTTGTGCATTATCCCTTTGAAAATTTAAATTTCAAACTTTAAAACTTTAAAAATTTAAATGTTTAAATTTCAAGTTTTAAAAGTTTTAAAATTTAAATTTCAAACTTTTATACTATAAAACTATAAAAATTTAAATTTCACACTTTAAAAGTCTGAAAATTTAAGTTTAAGACAATAATTAAAAAAACTTAAGGCTAATAGTCTATAGACTTTTATTATATTAAGTAAATAGTACAATTTTGAGTTATAAAATATGAGTAGAGTATTAAAATATGTTACTTACACAGCCACCTTCTATGAAGGGTTTGTTTGAATTAGGCCTCGAATTATCATACTCATAATAATAGACATTTAAATTTATTAAATCATTCAACATTCTCTAGTAACATGCCGTAGAATTGGTTGATTAGATAGTTCCTCCATTGCATAAATGTCATCGTCACTAAACTCTTGCATTGTTTCATCAACGTCATTTTCAAATTTGATCGGTAAAGGTGAACGACCATAAATCCTTCTCTCGCCGTTAGTCCAATCTCTAAATAGTACTTATATCTCCAAGCTACTCTGCTGCTAATGAATATCTACGCTCTCCAATTTGAAATCTTGCTGCACTAGAAGTGCCTTCCGAAGCTATTGAAGATGCTTGAATAACTAACACTTCTCGAGCAAACGGTTGCCGCTTTGGGAATACCTTGCCGCAATGCTCCACAGTTCTAGAAGATCAGTAATAGGTTTTGTATTTTAATTAATATATGCATCAAAATCATTTCTATCATTATGAGAAAGTTCAAGATAAAAATCTAGCATATCATCAATATCTTCATTATATCTACACCTAGAACTTTGAGGTTCTTCATTACTTACTACATTTCTTCTATTAGAATTATACAAGTCATACAATTTCTAGCTTCAATTTTACACTATCTTTAACATCTTGACAACTAGGTGTTTCATCATCTTCATATCAACACCAAAATTAAAATAAAATTTATCAACTATTCGTGATGCACCTTCATCTTTGTAATGTGTGTTTAGAAAACAAGCGGTTTAATAAATTTGAGGAATAAGAATAAAATATTCTTAAATTTTTTTTCATTTTCTTATGGGATTCTTCAAATCTTGGTTCACTTTTGAATTCATAAAATTTATTAGAAATAATACAAATATTAGGTAAAACAGAACAAATAGTTGGATAATAAAGTGTAAATTTTTTTTTTGTAATCAAATAAAACACTTTTAAGAATTCTATAAGTTCCGTCATTTTACTCATTATCATCAAGTATAGATGTCATATTTGAATTATGAGCATTCCAAACCATTTGTAAAAGTTTCATATGTTCATAAGCGACTTCAAATATTTGATTTAAAGAATTTCATATAGTACACACTCATTTTGGAACTTTTGCAGGTGGAAGATTAAATTTACGACAACGATTTTCAAAATCTCTACCTCTAGACTTAAGTTGACATTTAAAAATAAAATGACACATAGTTTCAATATTTATGCAACCATCATTATACATTGCTTTTACATCTCTAACAATCAAATTATATATGTGTGGAACACACCTAATATGAAAATCATCGATATAAACAGTGAGAAGAGACGAATTTCACATTTCAACAGCAGATGTATTATTAGAAGCATTATTTAAGGTGACACTAATTATTTTATCACAAATTCCGTTGTTTGTAAAATATCTATAATTATTTGAGCTATATAACTATCGGTTTTATGCATTTCACAACATTTATAACCTAAAATTCTTTTTTGCAAAGTCCAATTTTCATCAATTAAATGGGCAGTAGTAGTGAAATAATCATTACCATTTACAATAAGGCCCATATAAGAAGTAACAGTTATTTTACAATTATTATAATAAAATAAACAAGGAATATATTGGAAGTGTTGAGTGTGATAATCAAAGATAGCCTTTATAGTTATATTTATAGAAAAACCTTTAAAGTGTGGATTATACACAATTTGAATATAATGAATAAAACTGGGATTTTCAGCAAAACAAAATGATAAACCCATAAGAACAATCGTTTTATCTAAAGATATTTTTCTCTACTTTATGACCGTTGTATACTAGAGCCAGAAACATTAGAAGGAATTAATTATGTTTGGACCATATTAGAGCCCCCTTCTCCTACAGTTTCTGGAAGGGTGATACCATTCTTTTTAGTTTTAGCTGCAGTTTTAACATGCAAAAAATATTTTTTTACAACATGGCATTAAATTATTACTCAAATGTCCCATCTCACCCTGTTTCCCTACATTTTTATGATATATTCTATGTTTACATTTATTACAAATATTTTGTATTTTATCTTCATTCTGAGTCATACATTGTCAAACAAATGATTTTTTTAGAACGTTCTACCTTACTCTAGGATGTGGGGGGGGGGGG
>NC_028646.1:28911906-28947706 GCF_001406875.1 Solanum pennellii
GGGGGGGGGGGGGGGGGACTGGAGCAGGACAACAAAAGGGAACGGGACTAGGAGCGGGAGGGAGAGGGACTCGAAGTGGGAGTAGTACTCGTAATTGGCTCATTTTCGACATCATAATATACATCAACATTATTATAAAAAATCGTCAATATAATCATTAACATTATCATGTTTATCATCTTCAGGTAATTCCTCATCAAAATTATCAAACCTTCTTTGTAAATGTTCATGATAATGATCTAATCCATTATTACTATCATATTAGAAACATTTTCGTCAACATGCATGTAATCATCCGTATTTATTCTTAATTAAGAAGTTCTTTTAGTTTTTTATTTAGAAGTATTACTTTTTTTTTGAATTTTGAGGTCCATAAAGTAGTGAACAAATCAACTATGGTTGTTTTACCCTTGTCAATACTTATTTTACTTGAATCAATATTCAAATATAAAAAGTGAATAAAATATATATAATACGGAAATGTAATGAAAAAACTTTAAACAAATAATTTACTAAATGAGTGTAGTGTAGAGACTAATTACTCACAAAATAAATAATTAAATACAAACAAATAAATAAGTAAATGAAAAGTGAGATGGAACGAATGTACCAAACGTCTACTTGAAAAGTAGACGTGTATGAATGAAAGACAAAAATTGAAAGTTCAAGTTTGAAGCTCCAAATCCAATTTCCAAAGAAAAAATTTGTAATTTTAGCGAGAATAAGAGATTAGAGAGTAGATACTTTAGTGAGGCTTCTGAGCGTTGTTGAGAGAGTAGAAGATAATATTTTTGTTAGTGAAAATAATTAAAGATTTTGGGCATTTAAAAGTAAAAAAAATGGATGAAAATGTAGTTTTTAGAAGGTTGGGGTGTTAAGAAAAGTTTTTTTTTTTTGGGGGGGGGGGGGATAGGGGGACCAAAACCCGTTGCCCAACAGCCTTCCAATAGATATTTTTGATTTTTTTTTTAAAAAAAATGAACCGAACCGGACCAAGACAGGAACCACGATTAACCGGTAAATCCTGGTTCCCATCCCATTACCTCTCACGACCCCCCTAGACACCGGCCCTAACCGGTACAAGCCGAAATGGAACCAAACTGGTAACGGACCGAGAAGGAACAGTATCGGAACCGACACCTCCCGGTTTCGTTGCCAGACTTAGGTCTATGAAACATCTACTACTAGAATAAAAATGTCTACGTCGGGACATAACCCCCCGACATACCATGAAAACCAAAGGAAACACATAAAGAGATGTCCACTTTCTGGAAAGTTCACCATAGTGCTAATTGTTATCACTAAATTATCTATTGCTGCTTGGAACCACGAACTTGTGTCTCCGGTACTATATCATCAAACGAGAGTGATTCAGGTTACAAAACTTTTCTAACTTGTCCAAAGTGTAGTAAGAACAATCCGGGTGAGTGTCTTTATAGAAGCGAGTGGTTCTTTGGATGTAGCTAATTTGGTCATAGGTTAAAGGATTGACCTTCTACTAGACAAGAACAAGGACCTAATAGGTCTAAGTCTACAACCTCAGCAGAGCCAGTTGGTCATCCCACTGAGTATGGTGCCTCATTTACTACAGGTGGTTGTTAGCACCATAATAGGTTGTACGCTCTTAAGGATCACGTGGACGAAGAAGATTATCTTGATGTGGTCACTACTACATTACGAGTCTTTCATTTTGATTTATATACATTATTAGATCCAGGGGATATTATCTCTTTTGTCACTCCTTCTATAAGAGTAAACTTCGGTGTCAGTCTAAAAACATTCTTAGAACCTTTCTCAGTGTCTACTCTAGCTTGTGACCCAATTTTAGCTAGAGGGGTATACAAAAATTGTTGGTTCACCATTTTCTAGAATGTCACCTCACCATACGTGTAGAGTTAGAAATTGTAGATTCTGATATATTGCAGGCATGGATTGATTAAATTCATTTTATACTTCAATCAACTGTAGAACCAGGATCGTTCGATTTGAATTTCAAAATGAGCAGCACCCACAGTCTAGTGTAACAACCCATATCCTAGACACACTAGAATGCAAATTTCAGAAGTTGTAGGTGCCACCAATGAGAACCACCCACGGACCCTAGGGTGACCAGCAGACCATAGGTGGGGTCTGTGGATGGCCATCTGCAGCTCCGTCCACAGCCAAGGAGAAAAATATTTTTAAGGGTCGACCAACAATCAGACTTACAAACTGTAAGTTAGACCATGGACCATGGTCCATTGATCGTGACCCTAGTTTTCCCTTCTATAAAAGCCAACGGAGGTTAATAGGATAGACCATGGATCATTCGACGGTCCATTAGTTAGCCCCGAAATCTTTCAAGTCAACAGCCGTTTGGTCTTTTCCCTATGCGTTGGAACCCTAAAATACATTATTTAACCCCCTAAACTACGACGTTTTACTCAGATGTATACTAGTAACTTATTAGAACTTACCATAGTCAACTCATTCTCCAAAAATTCATCAGGTTGAACGAAAAGAAGGAGAAGCCTCTCCTAGAATGCAACAAGTTTTCTTTAGTGCCACCCCCAAAATCAAAGGTTGAACGAAAAGAAGGAGAAACCTCTCCTAGAACGCAACAAGTTTTCTTTAGTGCCACCCCCAAAATCAAAGGATATCTCTGTAGCACTACAAGAAAACAATGAATTACATGGGTAATTTTCCGGGGATTAGTATGAAAAATCGCATGAAACTTATTTTTATGTAAATTTTAATACTGATCACCGAGAAAATTTCCACGTAATTCACACTATTCTGGTAGTGTAGATTTCTTTACCAAATTTGGCTTTCACTAGTAGGTTCGTTTCACCCATAAGGTTCCTAAAATTCAGTCATATCTCGATTCTCTATATCATGTTTAGACCTAGGATTTCTAAAACATCAGATTATTGTTGTGATTCAACTGTTCAATTATTCCTAGTCATATTATCAGGTTTTTGAGGAATTGTTGCTAAGCTTCTTGCATGAAACTTAGAAACCTAATTGTGTAGATTGGTTTACATCATGACTTACATTAACTAGGTTAGTTTATTCAGATATACATTTCCCACTTATGAAGGTCTCATTATCAATACATACTAATATTGCATTTTTCAGTTATCTTTGTTGACACCAAATTTTGGTATGATATTTATAAAGTTAATACTTTTTAAGTATCTTATTTTTTAAATATTTCAATGTATATGTTTTTCCATTTTAATACAATTTGTTTAAAAAAATACTTTTTTCTCAGAATATTAGGATCTTTGTGAATTACTTCTGTTTATATTATTTTGTCACAGCCCTACATTCAAATATTTGTTCATTTTTTATAAAATCATTATTTCTGTTAAATTACATTTTTTACATGTAACTGTTACATTTATTGCATTTTTTATAATATTCATTTCATTTGTTAAATTGCTAATATTTATTTTGATATTTTAAAAAATCTAAAAATTCATTCAAATACGAACACATTTTACATACACATATTTTATCAACCAACAATTTTTGGGTCACAATCTCTAGCCCATAACTTTGGCCCATTGTATAACAATTACTATTTAAAGGAAAGTTTGCCATTAGGTTAATGGTGATGGATAAAATTTTAGGTGTAATTTTAAAATTCTAGATTTTAAGAAATTCTTCAATGTTCATATTTTTTCGTCCACCACCCTTTGTCATATCCGTGGAGCACCTCCTAGACGTAACCGGCATCGCCGTCCTCACCAAGGACTAGCTTACATCATTATATTCATAGTTTAAAACGCTGAAAAAATAAAATAAAAAATTCTTTTATCTATCATGATGTTTACATAGACCTCTCGCATACAAATAATATATTAATATCGAGTGTACATAGACCCTTCGTATAAAAAGATTGCATAGTCTTCTACTTTTATTGCACATAGATATATAAGATGCATAACATAGTCGTAAACGGATGTCTCATCTCATAACAATCTAAAACAATAGTATATAAATTTGGCATATCCCATACATCAATGTAATAACACCATATATAGGTCATACAATCTTTGGTACATATATGAAAAGGAAAGAACTAGAAGTCTTATAACTAGAACAACATCAAAAGCTTGATAGTGGCATTGCCCTCGAAAAGTGAGGACCTACCCAACTTGGACGAGTGAGAATTCCAAATCTTCCTTCACAGTCGTCTCAAAATCCCTTCAACTACCGGAACCTAAAATGTTGAGGAAAGGGAGAAAATGGGGTAAGTACACCACGTGTACTAAATATGAGACCATATGCACACACATCATAAAATCATTCTAGAAAGGGACATTTCATTAAAGCATGCTATTTTACATTTGGAAAGCCTTATGGACATTCAAGAACCAATACAATTCATTAATGCATATTCATCATGTCAAGACCATGTTCATCATGCTAAGTCTAGCCAAATCAATCATGCATATCGACATACTAGAAAATATAATCAAGGCAACTCTTTCAAGTTATAAGATCAACCAGCATAAATAAGAGTTCATTACAACATAACCAAAGCAATACAATTACTCATGAACCCTCATTAAGTCCACTAGTCGAATGACTAATTCAAGTAAACCCAATATGAACCATAACCAATGTCTAACTTTACATAGCATATCATTAAGAGTACATATCATCACACCTTAGACATGGAGACCAAACACATGTTTATAACTGAAACCAATCATCATATAGTATCATCAATGTGAAAGATCATCCTATACATATCATGTACAATAATAATCATATACATATATTAGAACATCTTCCTAAGACTTCCCTCAGGGCTAACTAGTGCAATGCTTCGGTAGACTCCCATACCCCTACCTAGATTAAGCTAAACCCGTTAGGTCATCCTAGTTAGAGTTCATTCCTTTAGTTCATTTTACCTATTGGGAACATCTTGCCTGACCGACATAGACCACATTAGCTAATGTGGAATCTAGTGTCATGGAACCCTATACAAAAGAAAGGCGGACTACTTGCCAAGATAGTACCCAAACTTGAACATAACATCTAGGTAATCCACTAGATAGTATTCCAATGGGGGCAACATAGTTCAAGAACTAAGAGATATAGTTGGGACCCTATTTATGCTACATGCATTGTAGTTTCCAATCTCATGAGTACATTAGTGATCCTACCTTCCCTATGTGGGAAGGTACAGTCCTCACTCTAGTTCACTCGGTGCAAAGCTAGAGTCCCTTTTGAAATGTCTTTAATGCCTTTATTAATCATCATAGCTTAATGTAGGTCATAGGGTCTATCCCTTATGTAAACATCATCATCATAGCTCAATAAGAATTGCATGAGTATTGTCCTTTCATTACAATTCATTGAAGTGAGGTGGACACATTTACATAGTAACATCATAATAAGGCACATTTGTAAGTTATAACCATCCTTATAACATTTACATCTTAGGCAACAACTCACAATCCATAGTTCAATACATTTCAATTAAATAGAATATCAACCCTAACAATCTTAATCGAAGGTATACTTCAATACAACATCATCACTTAGTCACAAGTAACCATAAGTGAAGTAAAGAATCGAGATCTGCAGACTTACTTAATCTCCTTCACAATGCCATCATCAAGGTCTTACCATCAACTTTCCAAATCAACCAAAAAATGGGTGTAATGTAATCACAAAATAGTAGCCAACACAATAACAAGACCAATTGAATCAGTATGCAACAATTCATCACTAGTTCATGCCATAGAATTTGAGACTTAGATCAAGTTCATAATTTACGTCACAACCTAGGTCAATTACTCAAGAACTAACATAATTTGATTACAATATATCACAATCTACCCATAACTAGAATTATAACAACATAGGGTAGTAATTCACACACTAACCAAGCCAATAGAGTCAATACTATATAATTCAATTAAAGATCACAACCTAGGGTTAAGGGGAATAGTTCATCTTTCCACAAACTAGGTCAATGCATAAAGAATTAGTATAATGTAACCATAATACATGTTAATCTACTCATTATACCCACAAGGAATTATTAAACAAAGCAATTCACAATATCAATTTCGCATTAGAAGAAAACCCACTTAGAACTAAACTTTTTGAAATCAATTTGGAGGAACCCTTTGGGGAAAGATATTCCAAATGTGAAAGGAATTTGATACCTTGTTAATTGATGATGTTTGATGGAGAAACTTTAAATTTATCAGACCTATAACGCTCTTTACCTTGACTTCTATGGTGTTCTTCTATTTTGGAAGGATAAATAAGAGAGAAAAATGATCTATTTGGGTTTGGGAAATTATGAAGGTTAGGTTAGTTTAATTACGTTGGGATCTTTATATAGATCATTAACCAACTTCATTAGACCTCCATTAACCTCTAACTAATTAAATAATCACCTAATAAATTAATATGTCTAACTTAAAAACGTGTAGATGATTAGTGAGCTCACATACGACATCTTGACAGATGACCTGTCTGTCAAACGACGACCAAGGGACCAACGGTCCTTGTGGTCCGACGTTTTGGTCAGAGACTGTCCAAAAAAGGCCCTTCACAAATTTGTCTAAGTGATCATCAACGGTGTCCATCGACGTTGACTCCCCGTCGGTTGGCCCACGATCCATCTTTTGCACTTGTTGGTGGTCACGGCCTTTTGGCAGCTTTTTGACAAATTGCAAGTGTCCTCCTCAAGGGCCCTTGGTTGGTCCATGGGGAGTCATACCCGGAATTTTGGACTATAAACTAACTCTAATACGTGTTAGACACCCTTCCACCAAATCATCTCTTTTCGACTCCTAAAACTTAGTCAAATAGGCTAAGGCACACTAGCACCTCATTGAACTATATTTCAGACGTCATGAAGGTTGCTTGACGTTTTGATTCCTAAACTTCCAAAATGACTTATATTAATTAATTTTGTCCTTAAAACACTAACACAACCTTTAGACACTCATTTTAGTATCTAGAATACGTCTTAGACTTTCGGAGTATTACATTATCCCCCCTTAGGAACATTCGTCCCCGAATGACACTAAAATCATTTGGAAGGAAGGAATAGATTTAAGACTAGCGGCCCAACCAACAACAATACATTATAACATGATTAACAACATCAATTATGGCATTTTACATATAGAAATTCAAAACTTCAATTACTACACATAAAGCTCAATCATCACAATAGGCTGAACCCATCAGCAGCCCCTTAAATTTGGAAGGAAGGAATAGATTTAATGACTAATTAAAAGATGACATGTGACATTTGAATGTAAAAATAATAATGTTAAAATAAATAATTAAAAAATAAGTAATTTTTCAGCAAAAATAAATAAATAAAATTACCTATTTTCTACCATCCTGCCCCACCTTATATCACCCCATCCCTACCCCATCTACCTTACGTCTCCTTTGCCTCCCCAACTCTACAACCATTTTCTTGATTCTTCTTCCAATTTTTTTTTTAAAATCATTAGATTTTAGGGTTGTTTAATTAATTTTTAAAATTGTATGACATTCTTCTAACTTTTTTTGAAAAAATTGTGTGTCTGGTTCTAAAAAATCTTTCAAAATTAGTGTGATGATTTTTAAAAATTTTGTTCTATAAACATTTTAAACTTAGTGTGATAGTTTTTTTATTTTATTTTTTCATATTTCATAAGTTTTTTTATCATGAATTTCCATGTGGGAAGGTGGAATAAGTTGTCGGGCTAAAAAGTTAAGAAGAAGAAGGAAAACAAATTCAAAAATAACAAAAAAAAGAAGACATCTCACGCGCTAAAAATAGGTGTAACACACACAGTCTATCAAGTCAGCAAAAAGTGTCAAAATGACACAGTGGGACTCAACATAAGGTGTATAAAATAAACAAAGTCTAGTTGAAATTTCTAAGTTAAAATTGATGTCAACCTTAGGGGGCAACCGATGGGTTCATCCCATCAGAATATGAGGAATTTCCATCTCACAACAACATGAGCTAAACATATCATTAAGGAGTCAATTATTCAAAACTCAATCTATCAACATGTTTAATATCATTTCATAAAGACTCACTATATCAACATGCACAACATAACTCAAAACATGTAAAATTGACAATTTTCAAGTGTTTAGGCATAACTTAACTGTAATTCATTGTAACATGAACATTTTTGCAAAACTTCACAAAAAATCTAATCAACTTCAAATTTCGTCATTATTTTCATTATTAGAAGGTATAACTAACCTTAGTTATCAAATTGATGAGGATAAAGGGACTTCATGTCTGCCTCGACCTCCCATGTTGCACACTCAACTAGGTGATTCTTCTATAACACCTTTACGAAAGTCACCTCTTTCCTCTTTAACTGCTTTACTTGTCTATCAATGATTTGAACCGGAACCTCCTCATAGGAGAAGTTATCTTGAACACCTAGACATTCAATAGGAAGAATGGACTCGGGATCACCAATGCACTTCTTAAGCATGGAAACATGAACACCGGATGAATCGAAGCCAATTTACTAGGCAACCTCAACACATATGCAACCTTACCAATCTTTTACAAGGTTTTATAGGGACCCACATAACGAGGACTCAACTTGACTTTCATACAAAATCTCACCACCCCTTTCATTGGAAATTTTTTTAGATAAACTTTATCACCTTCTTCAAATTCTAATTCCTTTCTCCTATGGTCGTCATAAGATTTTTGCCAACTATAGGCTGATTTAAAGTGATTCCTTATGATATGAACCTTCTCCAAAGTCTTATAAATCAAACCGCGACCCAAAATTAGAGACTCACCCACATCAAACCATCATATTGGAGATCTACATATCCTACCATACAAGGATTCATAAGGAGCCATATATATAGATGAATGGTAGATATTGTTGTAAGCAAACTCAACTAGTGGGTAGTGCTTATCCAAATTTCCCTTGAAATAAATTATACAAGAGCTAAGCATATCCTCAAGGGTTTGAATAGTATGCTCCGCTTCGCCATCCGTTTGAGGATGAAAGGTGGTGGTTAGTTTCACCTTGGTGCCCAACCTTTTTTGGAATGACCTCCAAAACCTATATGTGAATTGTGCGCCCCTATCTGATATGATGGATAAGAGAATACCATGGCATCACACAATCTTATCTATGAAGATCCTTGCATAATCCTTCGCAGAGTAAGTAGAGTTGACGGGAATAAAATGAGTGGATTTGGTCAACCTATCCACAACCACCCATATGGAGTCATATAGCTTTTGTGTCTGAGGCAATCCTACCACAAAATCCATATTGATGTCTTCCCACTTCCAAGTAGGAACTTGGATTTCTTGAAGTAAACCACCCGACTTTTGGTGTTCATATTTCACTTGTTGACAAATTGGACATTTTGCAACAAATTTTTCTATATCCTTCTTTAGGCCTTCCCAGTAAAATACTTCTCTAAAGTCATGATACATATTTGTACAACCCGGATGAATAGAGTAACGGGACCCATGAGCTTCCTCAAGAATCCAGTTCCTCAATCTATATCGGGAACATACAACCTTCCTTGATACCTCAAGACACCATCCCCCCAATAATAATGTTTCATTAAGCTTACCCATAACCAACTTCTTCAACTCCATCAATGGTTGATCAAGGTATTGTTTGGAGTTTACCTTAACCACCAAAGATGATTCGGAGTTATGGAGGACCATGAAACCACCATTCGGATATCTTCCAATCTAACACCCAATCTAGCCAACCTATGAACCTCTTTCATTAGGTCCTTATTGGCTTCCTCTACATGAGACACACAACCAATGGTCATACGACATAGAGCATCTGCAACCACACTGGCCTTGGCAGGGTTGTAGGGAACATTCATGTCGTAATCATTCAACAATTCCAACCACCTTCTTTGTCTTAGATTAAACTCGATTTGAGTAAACATACATTGAAGACTCTTGTGGTTGGTATGCACATCAACATAAACACCATATAATTAATGCCTCCATGTTTTAAAGACAACTATCACTGCTGCTAACTCAAGATCATTAGTTGCATAATTCTTCTCATGCACCTTAAGTTAGCTAGGAACATAGGCTATAAATTTCCCATGTTGCATAAGCACACACCCTAAACCCACTCGGGATGAATCACAATATACAACGAAGCCCTTGTGACCCTCCGGTAAAGTCAACTACCGGAGCGGAAGTAAGACTATATTTCAAGGTTTGGAAACTTCTTTCACATGCGTCCGACCACTCAAATTTCCTTCTCTTTTGTTCAATGTAGTTAAGGGAGAAGCAATGGATACAAAGACATCCACAAACCTTCTATAATAACCTGCTATACCCAAGAAACTCTTAATGTCAGTTGGAGTCAATGGTCTAGGCCAATTTCTCACTGCCTCGGTTTTCCTTAGAGCAACCTCAACTCCCTCACTAGAGATGATATGACCAAGAAACACCACCGACTGATATACCGTGCTTTCATGGCATTTTTAATGCTTTTTCCTTAAGTTTAGTGTGTGTCCAAAATCCTTTTTGTATTAATTTTTATGTAAGTTTCTCTTTATTTGCAGAAAATCTGTCTAAAAGATAAACGCGGAGGTTTTAGAGCAAGAAATGAAGAAAAGTACCACCTACGGAGCTTGTGACGGTCCATCGTGTCCATGACGGTCCGTAGGTGGCATCGTAGTGAAGTTGCTGAAGGAAGATGGGGAAGTCTGACAAAGTGTGGGGTTACAGAGTGTATGACGGACCGTCATAGCCATGACGGTCCGTCATGCTGGTTCGTCATGAAGATCAGAGAAGTAGTCCCAGTACCCAAATTCCAAGAGTTCAAGTGTTATGAAACGGAGACCCTCGACGGACCGTTGTGCCTGCGACGATCCGTCATACCTGTCATCGAGGGTAATGAAGAGAGAAGCAGAAGAATTTGCATAAGTATGGGATGACAGAGTCCATGACGGCCCGTCGTGACCACGATGACCCGTCGCAAGGTCCGTCGACCCAGCCGCGTTTTAACAGATTTCCAGCAAATAGAGTCCTTCTTTAATTAGGTTTTTGTTTTTTTATAAATAGTTCGAAAAACCTCATTATTGGGGTTAGACTCTCTGGTTATTAGTCTCTCTTATAGTTAGACACTTGATTAATTTAGCTTCTTTTGTGGATTAGACTTGGTGATTATTGTTACACTTTTGGAGAATCTTTAGTGTTCAATTAATTTCAATAGTTGATTGTTGGTGATTTTGTCGATTAATCAAGTAAATTTCTGGATTTTATTCTTTCTGATTGAAGTAAGTGCATGAATTCTTATATTACATATTTGAATATTGTGATTATGACTATGGGTAACTAAACTCCATAACTAGGGTTGTGGGAACCATAGGCGAATAATGAGGTAAAACCTAACTAAGATAACAATTCTAGAATAGTGTCTTGCATGTATTGATAATTCTTTCGCTTAGAAGTCTTTTTAACGGATGGCCAAAATAGAACTCGCCTTAATGCTACTTGGCGGACCAAGGAGGTAGATAATAGGAAAAGAATTATCAACATAGATTTAGTGTATACTATCTAATAGGCTAGTATTGATTGGTATGGGGTAATAACTTAGTCAAATATCAAATATGATGCTTAATATGAGGTAAAGGTAAGGGTTAGTATAGAAACACACGTCGCCGGACCAAGGTGCGGAGTGAAATTTTCTAGATGCCGGACCAAGGATTTAGAAAAACATAACTTATCACTTTGTTTGCAAGATACTAGGAAAGAATTGTTATAGTTAGAATTATCAAGTTAGGAACCTGTGGGGAACACGTAAACCCTAGTTACTTTTGTTAATTGATTAAACTCCAACATTTGAAGCTGTTAGTTGTTTCATTTAATTTAGCTAGTTATTTTCATTCATTTAGAAGTAAATCCCCCCCCCCCTTTTATTGTCTTTGTTTTCCAAGGAAATAATTGACTAAATAATAGTAATAATAGATTGAAGTTAAGTCTATACTATTTTCCTCGTGGGATCAATCCCAACCTCATTAGTTGGATTCTTTACTTGATACGACTGCTTTACTTCTTATTTGAGAAGTAAGTTTGAGCTTATGAAATTTTGCGTAGACTCGATCTTATTTTGGTTCCATAATAGATAGTACCTGTAAAGAATAACTATTAGTACTAGAAGGAGCAAACAAGACAAACAAAACGACACAAAATAAATAAAAGAGTCAAGATGTAATGACATTTCTATAGTAACAGTGAAACACGACAGACCAGGTGACGACTCGTCATGAGTACGACGGACCGTCATGGGGTCCGTTATGTATTACTTTAAACTATGTTTATGTGGAGACCCCTGAAGGAAAGTCTTTGACAAGTATGACGGATAATCAGGACGGACCATTGTGATTATGATGGTCCATCGTCAATGTCCGTCGTGGGACACTTAGAAAAAAGTATGGAGACCCTTAGGAGAGGGGTCTCTGACCGTCATGACGGTTATGCAGGACGGACAATCGAGGGTATGACGATCCGTTGTAGATGTCCGTAAGAGGACACTTGGAAAAAGTTGGAGACCCTGCGGAACAGGGTCTCTGACAACTAGAACGGTTGTGCAGAACGGACCGTCGAGGGTATGACGGTCCGTAGTATATGTCCGTAAGAGGACACTTGGAAAAAGTTGAAGACCCTTAGGAACAAGGTCTCTGACAACCAGAACGGTTATGCCGGACGGACCGTCGTGGGAACGACATTCCGTGGCATGTGTCAGTTAGAGTACACTTGGAAAAAGTGAGAGACCCTTAGGAATAGGGTCTTTGACAACAAGAATGGTTGTGCAGGACAGACCGTCGTTGGAACGACGGTCCGTCGCATGTGTCCTTTGGTACACACTGTGTGAAATTTGGATAGTAGGGTGTTGGGGATGTTGGGACGGACCCTATGATGGTCCGTCCTGGTTACGATGGTCTGTCATCGGGGTCTTGTTCTGTCATTCCGTGAAAGAACTGGGGATGCCACAATCATCCCCTATGACCCTAATGGAATTTTTAGTGTTTTGACCTACATGTGTCTAACCCAAATACCTAGTAAACTAGCAAGTCTAAAGCACCTATTTCTAGAGTTTTAACAAGGAAATTTTGAGGATTCTCAACCTAGGTCAGACAGAATATGTATTAAAGAATGAACCCATCAATAAAAAATAGGCTAATACTAATTGATAAACAAAAATGCAATGTAAAAGGGAAGAAATCAGAGATACATACTTGAGAATTTGAGAAAAACAAGTGAGGAAGGTACTTGGTGATCAAGTAAAAAACCACAGCAGCAGACTCCGACTAGTAAAGAATGGATTTTTAGGAATTGGGAAATTTGGGAAAATGTTCGGTTGAAAGAGAGGTAGGAAATTGGAAGTTGAAAGGGAGGGAAATCGGAGGAAGAGGGAAGGAAATGGGTGAAATGAAGGGGTGGGTTTTTTAAATGTTAAGAATTTTTAAAAACCCCCAGCCGGGTCGGGTCGGGTACGCTTTATTAATGACGCAACGAGTCCCCGACGATTGTCCATCGCAGTTGTGACGGTTCGTCGTTGGTTACCTCGTGTGTTCCCTAGTTTCGAAAATAACTGAAAGACATACCTGGCACGACGGATTCATGCGACGGTCCGTCGCGTTCGTGACGGTCCGTCGATGTGTCCGTCAATGACTGTTGCAGAGTGATTTTCTGCAGAATTTCTTGGTGATGTGCCTGCAAATTTAAAACCCATTAGTAGAAAATGCTACCATTATTAGATAGAAAACTATAAGTATTGGGTTGCCTCCAAATAAGCGTTTGATTTAATGTCGCGGCACGACTGAGGACGCTTGATTACTCAGCCTTCATAAAGATGGTATGCCTCGATCCCTTCATTTGCCGATTCAGTATGTCAAAAATAGGGTTTTATTCGTTCTCCATTCACCTTAAACCGCACTCCCTCCTTGGTTTCCAACTCAACTGCTCCATGAGGAAATAATTGGGTAATCAAGTAAGGGCCAGTCCTTTTGGGCTTGATCTTGCTCGGAAGCCAACGCAGCCTAGAAGAGTCTAAAAGCACCAAATCCCTAACCATAAACTCTTGTTTTCACTTTTTAGGTCATAATCCTTCTTCATCTTTTCTTTGTAGGATATAGCAGATACCTATTGGAGCTCACCACTCTGCCTCATGGACCTACAAATGTTGAAGGTTGCTTCTTCATTGATCAACCAAAATTTCATCTGCCCCTTTTCCATACCAACTAAGGCTCTACCCCTAGAAAGGAATGGCCTCCCAAGAATAATAGGCACTTCAAAATCGACTTCACAATCAAGGATAACAAAATTTGCTGGAAATATGAATGACTCCACTTTTACGAGCACATCGTGGAGTATCCCTATAGGCCTTTTCACTGTTCGATCTGCCATCAGTAGTCGCATTGCAATGGGCTTTGGGTCACCCAAACCCAACTTCTTGTAAATCGAGAGGGGCATGAGATTTATGCTTTCCCCCAGATCACATAATGCTTTCCCAAAATGTAATGACCTGACTGTACAAGGAATAGTGAAAGCACCCGGATCTTCTTTCGTTTGTACGAGAGATCTTGTAGTAATAGCACTACAATGCGGCATTCTATCATCATCCTCGAATGTGATCGATCTTTTCTTTGTAAATAGATCTTTCATAAACTTGGCATAACCTGGCATTTTTTCTAGAGCTTCTACTAAAGGTACATTGATAGAAAGCTGCTTCAACATTGTTATAAAACGCCGATATTTACCATCCTCGGTCTTTTTCACTAATCTTTGAGGAAAGGGAGGTGGTGGTCTAGGCATGGGAATTACCTTTATAGGTGCTTTCGCATGTTTTCCAGTGCTATCTTCTGCTTCACCACTACCCTCTACCACCTTAACTTTTGTCACCTTTTTCTCATTAGACGGCATAGGTGGGTCAATGGTTTGCTAACCACCCCGAGTAGTGATTTCCATACAGTATGCATCATTTTCCGGATTTTGGACAGTGTTGCTAGGAAGAGTGCTTGGTTTCCGTGTGTTCACAGTCGCAGATAATTAGGCCATTTGCAACTCGATCTGCTTAATCGATATTACATGTGTATCGACTTTCTGCCCAATACCGCTAAATCACTCCTTAACTCTTTAATGTTCTCATCATTAGAATCGAACCTCCTCATCATTTTGAGCAACATATCCTCAACTCGCGCCATACTATCTCTACCATCCCTAGAAGTAACTTCACGATTTTGAGGAGGGACATAGGGCCCAGTCCTATCATTTTTGTTACCATTATTACCCCTGTTGAAGTTGTTGTCGCGGTTGTAGTTTCCATCTCGAACATAATGACCCTCATGGTTATAGTTACGATAGATCCAACCTTGGCACCATTCTCCTGACTTGAGCCTTGGGAACTCGGTCAGAACCCCCCCATCTGCTCATTTACTGCATAGGAATCCTCCGTATAGCATTCATCATGTGGTGGTGGTGGTTTAGACAAGTAGTTAACTATATTTATCTTTTCTGCACCCCAGTGATATGTTTTAATACCAACCCTAGCTCAGTTCTCATCTGAGCCATGTCTTCACGAATCTCATCTGTGGCTGTGTTGTTAGTGGATTGCACTGCGAAGGTATTTCTCCCAGTATCCTACTTCCTAGTACTCCAAGATTTATTGTTACGGGAGATTTTCTCTAAATTTTAAGCAATCTCAGCATAAGGACACTCCCTATAAGAACCACCCGCTATAGTATCCAACACTGCTTTATTATTATCATCCTGTCCCCGATAGAAGTATTCCTTCCGTGACTCATCGTCTATATGGTGATTGGGGACGCTTCTAAAAACGAGGTGAATTTATCCCAAGAACTACTAACTGACGCACATGGTAGTGCCACAAAGTTGTCCACTCTGTCTTTGTGGTTCAGTTTCTTGGAGACCGCGTAGTAGCGTGCTAAGAAAACGTCCCTTTGTTGCTTCAAAGTGAAAATTGAGTTGTAAGGGAGCTCAGTGAACCAAATAGCAGCCTCTCTCGTCAGTGAGAGAGGAAACACTCTTAGCCCTATTACATCCAAGTCCAAGTCAAGCCTCCCTACATAGCTTTTACACACTTCCCTTACCTTAGCTATATGGGCATGTGGATCCTCAGAAGTTAGCCCTGGAAAAAAAGCTCTGGCAGTGAGCATTTGCATCAGGCTACTAGCTACCACAAAGGTGTGTCCTGGTGGTAGAGGGGGAAAGACAAGTGGCCCATCAGAGTCTGCTATATTGTCATAGCCTCTGTAGTATTCTTGGGGTCGTGGAGCGGGATTTTGTTGCCTCTGTTGGTTTTCATCCGGAGCTTTGGGCAACAACTGACCATGAACATCAACCGGAGCTAGGATGTTCTGCTTTGGATCATCATCATTAATCCCCAAGTTTCGATTTATGTTGCGTAGTGTACGCTTTAATTCGTGATCGTAGGGAAACAAGGGTTCTCTTCCTCTCCGTGTATTTAGCATTCAATGAAGATGGTTTTGTAAGAATCAAAAACAATAAAACAGAGTAAAATCAAGAAAATATTGACTAAAATATATTAATAAGTTTAAGTTAATCTAAAAGCTACTTTCCCCGGCAGCGGCGCCAAAATTTGATACGCTCAAAGTTACTTCTCAAATAAGAAGTAAAGCGGTCGTAATAAGTAAGAAACCCAACTAATGCGGTTGGGATCGTTCCCATGAGAAAAATAGTTCAGACTTAACTTCAATCTATTATTTATATTATTTAGTCAATAATTTCCTTGGAAAGCAAAGACAATAAAAGGTGTTTTTACTTCTAAATGAATGAAAATAACTAGCTAAATTAAAGGAGACAACTAACAGCTTCAAATGTTGGAGTTTAATCAATTAATAAAAGTAACTAGGGTTTACGTGCTCCCCACATGTTCCTAACTTTATAATTCTAACTAAAATAACAATTTTAGAATAGTGTCTTGCATGTATTGATAATTCTTTCGCTTAGAAGTCTTTTTAACGGATGGACAACGTTAGAACTCGCCTTAATGCTTCTTGCCGGACCAAGGAGGTAGATAATAGGAAAAGAATTATCAACATAGATTTAGTGTATACCATCTAATAGGCTAGTACTGATTGGTACGAGGTAATAACTTAGTCAAATATCAAATACGATGCTTAATATGAGGTAAAGGTAAGGGTTAGTACAGCAACACACCTAGCCGGACCAAGGTGCGGAGTGAAATTTTCTAGATGCCGGACAAGGATTTAGAAATACATAACTTATCACTTTGCATGCAAGATACTAGGAAAGAGTTGTTATAGATAGAATTATCAAGTTAGGAACCTATGGGGAACACGTAAACCCTCGTTACTTTTATTAATTGATTAAACTACAACATTTGAATCTGTTAGTTGTCTACTTTGATTTAGCTAATTATTTTCATTCATTTTGAAGTAAAAAAAAAATCTTTTATTGTCTTTGTTTTCCAAGGAAATAATTGACCAAATAATAGTAATAATAGATTGAAGTTATGTCTGAACTATTTTCCTCGTGGGAACGATCCAAACCTTATTAGTTGGGTTCTTTACTTGATACGACCGCTTTACTTCTTATTTGAGAAGTAAGTTTGAGCGTATCAAATTTTGGAGCCGCTGCCAGGGATCAAAGTCTGTCGCCCCGTCTGCCCGCCTGGTCATTCGCTCTGATGATGAGCGTGACCACGAGAACGTGCCCCCAGGCACGGCCACCCCATCCCGAGCAGCACGTTCTGCCAGAGCCGCACCCAAAAGGGTGGTGTCTATCGTAGTCACTACCTCCAGCTTGAGGAGCGTACACTGACCGGCACACTTTCCGCGTCAGCTACTCATGAAGAAGGAGCGTCTGACTCCTTAGGAGTTTCGTGGTTGGACGAAGCCTCCGGATCTGCTGAGGTCCCTGCACCCGCCATAGCTGCACAATCTTCCTCATCTAATGATGCTGACAGTTCTGAATCCACACCCGGCTCACCGACGCGTGCTCTCACCCGGTTGCTGACTAGCCCAACCGGTGGTGTGTCGACGGGTAGTATCAAGTTTATTCAGACGTAAAGTTTCTGAATGACAAAGTAGTCATGACACGGACCCTTACATTGGAGAGGCGGGTCCTTACGGGAAGTCTCCCGACTATGCCAGATATCCACAATCTCTTCACCAGACATTGACCAGAGTGCACAGCTCGTTCGTTGGGCCGTTATAGTAAAGATTTTGTCCGAGAGTTCCATGCCTCCTACGTGGCTACTCTAAGATCATAGATTGATAGGCGGGCTGCCCCCGCTAAACAGACCCCATTGGAGCATGTCCGAGTACGTGGAATTCAGGTTGATATCTCTCTGCCTGCCATTCGCCGGTATCTATATGGAGAGGATGTTGATGCCAACCGGACCCCTCTCACCACCGAGTTTGACTACCGGTGGAAAATTGTCAAAGATGGCCAATTCTTACGTGAGCCATCGCTGAGAGATAACACCAAGAGGTGGATGGCCCTGCACTTGTCTGTTGATGGATAGGATGTTGACTGGGTAACCGAGCCGAAGGGAGCCATCAATAAGGCTAACATGACCTTCACGGCGATGTTTTTATGGTTGATTGTCCGCCAATGCCTTCCCCCACAGCCGCTGATAATATAGTCACATGGGATTGTGCAGTACTGATGACGGCGATGATTGCCGGGTTTGAGGTGGACATTGCTTGGCTTCTACTGGCGGTCAGGCACGAGAGGGCTTTTAAGGTCACAACTACTTACCCTTTCCCGTGCATGATATTTTGTTTATGCAGGTGTGCCTATCTGGCACATTGATCAGCTCAAGACCCCACTGGGCACTGTTTATATCGGCCTCATTATGGATGAGGCCAATGAGTTGGCTCCACGCAGAGCGCCCCATCCTGAGTTGCCTTCACTTGGTGACAATCTTGTTGATACGGTAGCACAGGATCGCACGATGCAGGTTTCTTCCACTGACACTACCCCGGTAGAGTCTATCCCGGGTAGTAGCACTGCCCTGAGCTCCTCTCCCTCATCCCCTTTCCCCGCTCTGGTCTCGCTTGCTAGGGTCCAGAAACTAGAGGCACAAATGGCTACACTTCTGCATCACATCCAGCCTTGGATGCAGAGGTCTATTGCTGAGGCAGAAAAGAGCTTGGAGTGGAGAATGGTCCAGCACAAAGAGCGGAAGATCACTGAGGTTCATCAGCGCTTTGACATTTTTGAGTTGCGGGTGCTAGCCCGGCCAGCCCCTCAGGTGGATGTGTCAACCCTTCAGGATACGGTCTAGAGTCTTCGTGCAGACATCGATATGATCTTAGAGGCTAGGGTGCCTGAGTCTGAGGCCCCTTCTATAGAGCCTACTGAGGACACAGTGATGGCGGCCTTATTCGCAACTTCAGAGATCCCACCACCTCCCCCTCGAGATCATGCAAAGAGGCGTAGGGGTCGAGAGGAGGATGAGGCTAGAGCACGAAAGAAGGAGCACCGTGAGATGGAGGCTTCGAGGAGAGCCTCGCTTGCTGATGAGGAGGCGCGTCGGATGAGGGCAATAAAGTTAGCTGCTGGGGCATCTAGCTCCAGAAATGTGGAGATAGCGGGAGGCACTGCTGATAGTGCTGTTGCTGATAAGGACACTACTGAGGGTGTTCAGATTACAGAGGTAGTGGGATCCGGGGAACCGGACCCACCAGCTTGCTGATCATCGGCGCTTTGTGCCCCAGGTTTGCTTCACCTACCACTCTCGTATTATAATTTTTTTTAGGCATTGGGGACAATTGCATGCCTTTTTGTTGGGGGTGGGGTAAATGGAAATTGAGTGCTAGGGTGAAGTTTGAGTAGCCCAATTCACTATCCTCTTTTGGGGTTTTCTTGCCTGTGTTATTTTCCCCCAAGAGACTGATTATTTTTACTGTTGAACCGGCATGTCTATATCTTGTGTACATAGTTTAATTCTGAAGCATGATGGCTAAAATGATATCCTGATGAAATGAAAATGATGCATGACTAGGCATAGTAATTGATAAATGTGTGGCTCTAAGCATGACATGGAGATACACCATTGCATGACCCTAAGTCTAAAATTCAAACTAGGTGTCCAGTAATCTGCTAGAGTAATGAGATGTCAAGTGAGTGTGAGGAAGAATTGAATAGTCCACTATTTGTACTAAGCTAGAACTTGCCTGGTTAGTCCTACTAAAAGTAAGCTATAATAGACAATTCGGAAAGGATAATAGGCCCTTATTCAATGTAGCCCATTTTTAGCCTAAATAAAATAAAACCAATGAAATTAAACTTTCTTTGATCCAAATGATTTGAGCTGAAACTAGACCTTTCTTTTTCACCCAACTGATCTTTTCTGAGAATAATGTGTTGGCCCTGGTCCCTCCTTGGACATGTGCACCTCAGCTTATGCCAAAAGAATAAATTGAGGGTGGTTTATGCAGTAAACAACCATTTTTATGGCCCTGAACCAACTTTGGGTATTGTGTACTTTGACTCATGGCAAAGCCATGAGTTGAGGGTGGCTATTATGACGAATGCTCTGGAAAGTGGGAATTGAAAGAACAAAGAGAGAGAAATAATAAAATTAAAGTGACTCAAGAATCAGTTGAAAGAAAAGTGAAATATATATAAAAAACAAATACAAGCAATAAAATAAGAGAGTCACTTACACAAATGGAGAAAGAGGGGAAAATAGCAAGGTAAAATAGTATGAGAAATTTGGTGAAATAAAATGATAAAAAGTGGTATGTTTAGACGATATGTCAAGGAGGGATAAAAGTCACTAAAATATACCTAAATATACCCTACCTGACCCTGAGCCTATGTGACAAGCTAAGAAAGTCCTGTCGTGATACGAAGAGTTGTATAGCAACTTAAAGTAGTGAAAATAAGGGCAAGCTTATGGTAATATGTATGAATGAGTTGTAAATTTTTTCTGAGAGTGAGTGTTGATAAGTAATCCTTATACTCAAACTAAAATCATTGTGTGAAAAATGAAAATATTGTTTTGAAGTGAGGACACTAGTTGAAATACCGGAAATATTAGCACCTCGGTGAGAAATTGAAGAGGATAGGTGTTAGTGCGTGGTGAGTCTGTGTCATGGTCTGATTCCACATAATTCAAGACTAATAGTTATAGCATGCATAAAATGATGAGACTGATCGGGATTGATAGCCAAATGATTGCGAAAGATAAAACATGGATACTATTGTACAAAGATTTTGTATTGAGTCATAGTGTGTCACTTGAGGACAAACAACAAATTAAGTTGAGGGTGTTGATATACCGTGGTTTCACGGTATTTTTATTGCTTTTTCCTTAAGTTTAGTGTGTGTCTAAAATCCTTTTTGTATTAATTTTTATGTAAGTTTCTCTTTATTTGCAGGAAATCTGTCTAAAAGATGAACGCGGAGGTTTTTGAGCAAGAAATGCAGAAAAGTACCACCTACGGAGCTTGTGACGGTCCGTCGTGTCCGTGACGGTCCGTAGGTGGCATCGTAGTGAAGCTGCTTAAGGAAGATAGGGAAGTCTGACCAAGTGTGGGGTTACAGAGTGTGTGACGGACCATCGTAGCCATGACGGTCCATCCTGCTGGTTCGTCATGAAGATCAGAGAAGTAGTCCCAGTACCAAAATTCCAAGATTTCAAGTGTTATGGAACGGAGACCCTCGACGGACCGTTGTGCCTGCGATGATTCGTCATACTTGCCGTCGAGGGTAATGAAGAGAGAAGCAGAAGAATTTGCATAAGTATGGGACGACGGAGTCCATGACGGCCCGTCGTGACCACGACGACCCGTCGCAACGTCCTTCGACCCAGCCGTGTTTTGACAGATATCCAGCAAATAGAATCCTTCTTTAATTAGGTTTTTGTTTTTTATAAATAGTTGGAAAAACCTCGTTTTTGGGGTTAGACTCTTTGGTTATTAGACTCTCTTATAGTTAGACAGTTGATTATTTTAGCTTCTTTTCTAGATTAGACTTGGTGATTATTATTACACTTTTGGAGAATCTTTAGTCTTCAATTAATTTTAGTAGTTGATTGTTGGTGATTTTGTCGATTAATCAAGTAAATTTCTGGATTTTATTCTTTCTCATTGAATTAAGTGCATGAATTCTTATATTACATATTTGAATATTGTGATTATGACTATGGGTAACTAAACTCCATAACTAGGGTTGTGGGAACCATAGGTGACAAATGAGGTAAAACCTAACTAAAATAACAATTCTAGAATAGTGTCTTGCATGTATTGATAATTCTTTCGCTTAGAAGTCTTTTTAACGGATGGCCAACGTTAGAACTCGCCTTAATGCTACTTGCCGGACAAAAGAGGTAGATAATAGGAAAAGAATTATCAACATAGATTTAGTGTATACTATCTAATAGGCTAGTATTGATTGGTACGAGTTAATAACTTAGTCAAATATCGAATACGATGCTTAATCTTAGGTAAAGGCAAGGGTTAGTATAGAAACACATGTAGCCGGACCAAGGTGTGGAGTGAAATTTTCTAGATGTCGGACCAAGGATTTAGAAATACAAAACTTGTCACTTTGCATGCAAGATACAAGGAAAGAATTGTTATAGTTAGAATAATCAAGTTAGGAACATGTGGGGAACACGTAAACCCTAGTTACTTTTATTAATTGATTTAACTCCAACATTTGAAGCTGTTAGTTGTCTCCTTTAATTTAGCTTGTTATTTTCATTCATTTAGAAGTAAAAAAAACCCTTTTATTGTCTTTGTTTTCCAAGGAAATAATTGACTAAACAATAGTAATAATAGATTGGAGTTAAGTCTGAACTATTTTCCTCGTGGAAACGATCCCAACCTCATTAGTTGGGTTGTTTACTTGATACGACCGCTTTACTTCTTATTTGAGAAGTAAATTTGCGCGTAACACCTACCTCAACCAAAACTCACATTTGATATACTTGGCGAATAGTTGGTTTTCCTTAAGAACTTGTAACACCACCCTCAAGCGATCCATGTGTTCACACTCATTTTTCGAATATACCAAGATGTCGTCAATAAAGTCAATGACAAATGAATCTAGGTATCTTTAAAACACCCTATCATGAGATCCATAAATGCCACCAGGGTATTAGTGAGACCAAAGGACATTACTAAGAACTCACAGTGACCATATCTTGTCTGAAATGCCGTTTTTGGTATATCTTCACCTCTCACCCTAAATTGGTGGTACCCCGATCTGAAGTCAATATTAGAAAAGTAGCTTTGCCTTTGAAGGTGATCAAACAAGTCGTAAATCTGAGGGAGAGGATGCTTGTTCTTAATAGTGGCTTTATTGAGTTGGCTATAATCGATGCACATTCTAAGGGTCCCACCCTTGTTCTTTACAATCAAAACTGGAGCACCCCACGGAGAAATACTAGGTCTAATGAAGCCTTTGTCTAGTAAATCTTTGAGTTGAGCCTTAAACTCTTCCAATTATTCCGGAGCCATCCAATAAGGAGGAATTGAAATGGGGTTAATATCTGGTGGCAAGTCAATACCAAAATCGATTTCTCGTTCGGGAGGTATTCAGGGAAGATCATTAGACAAGACGTCCAAAAATTCCATTATTACGGGGGCTAACTCAATGGGAAGATTTTCTGAGTCTAAATTTTTGACTCTTACAATTTTATATAGACACCCTTTTGAGATCATTTTACAAGCCTTAAGACAAGAGATGATACGACCTCTAGGATAAAACTTCGCCCCTTCAACTCTAAAACGGGTTTATTTGGAAAATTGAACTTGACAATTCTAGTTCTACATCCAATGGAAGAAAAACAATCATGCAACCAATCCATCCCAAAATGAAATTGAAATCGACCATATCAAGTTTTACTAATTCAAAATAAGTAATTCTATTGGGCAACATCATAGGACAATTTCTATATACCCTCTTTGCAATCACCGGCTCATCTACAAGGGTAGTTACCATGAAAGGTTTATTAAGAATAATGGGCAAAATATTAAACTTTCTAGCTATCAAGGGAGTAAAAAAAGATACTGTAGAACTTGCATAAAGTACATATACATCAATAGAGAAGACTTGTAACATACCGTCACCACATCGGGAGAACTCTCTTGTTCACCCTAGAGAAAAGTGCATAAAAGTGGTTCTTCTTTGGAGGATCTACATTAGAACCACTATCTTACTGGCTACCTTTTCTTGCCCCTTCACATTTGGGCAATCCCTAACCTTGTGGACACTATTCCCACACCCAAAGCAGTTGTCCGTCCCAACAAGGAAATCACCATAATATTTCATGCCACACTTTCCACAAGGTGGCTTCTTGTTTGGAGAGCTAGTACCTCTTTCCTTTTGAGACTTAGGGTTAGACACCCTATCATCACGAGCATTGGGAAATTTGGCAGGAACTTGATTAGAGAGACCTCTTCTTAAACCTAGGCTTGTCTTTAATATGAAGCCTACCCTTGGAAGAACCACCATCAAAAGACCTTTCCCTATTGGCATCTCTATTCTTTCTGTTAACCCTTGTCTCTTCCACTTGTTGAGCATGAACCATGATATTCTTCCTTTCAAGTCATCGGACACTACCGTCACAAATATTCTCATTTCGTCTCTAGGATCGGAAACCAATGAAGGAGCATACTTTCACAATTTAGTGAATTTAAAGGAGTAGTCAAGGACACTCATACCTCATTGACGAAGGTTGATGACTTCTTCCACTTTGGCTTCCCTCTTCTCCCTAGGAAACAACCTATCAAGAAAAGCCTTCTTAAAAATCTCCCAAGTCACTGGTTAACCTCTTAAAGGTCTATTGTCTCTCCATTGAACATACCAAGTTTCGGCCACATGTTTGAGTTGGTAAGTGGCTAACTCGACCTTCTCACTAGTAGTTAAACCCAAAAGCGTAGTGGATTGATCAATTACTCTAGAACTAACATAATTGGATTACAATATATCACAATATACTAATAACTAGCATGATAAAAACATAGGGTAGTAATTCACACATTAAACAATACAATTGAGTCAATACTATACAATTCAATTCAAGATCACAACCTAAGGTTAAGGGGAACAGGTCATCTTTCCACAAACTAGGTAAATGCATAAAGAATTAGTATAATTTAACTATAATACATGTTAATGTACTCATTATACCCAAAAGGAATCATACACAAAGCAATTTACAAGATCAATTTCGTATTGGAAGAAAATCCACTTAGAACTAAACTTTTTGAAATCAATTTGGAGGAACCCTTTGGGGAAAGATATCCCAAAGGTGAAAGGAATACCATAACTTGTTGATTGATGAAGTTTGGTGGATAAACTTGAATCCCTAGAACCCTCTTGACCTTGACTTCTATGGAGTTCTTATACTTGGAAGAGAGAAAGAAGAGAGAAGGAGGAGCTATTTGGGTTCGGGAAATTATGAGGTTTAGGTTAGTTTAAATAAGTTAGAGTCTTTATATAGGTCATTAATTAACTTAATTAAACCTTCCTTAAACCCTAAATAATTAACTAATCACCTAATTAATTAATTTGTCTTACTTAAAAATGTGCAGAAAATCAGTGAGCTCACAGATGAGACCTTGACAGACAGGCTGTCAGTCAAACGACGGCCAAGAAACCAACCTTTCTGTTGGTCCATCGTTTCGGACAAATACTGTCCAAAATAGGCCTGTCTCGACTTTTTCTAAGTTTTCATCGACGGTGGCGATCGACGCCCCGTTGATTGGTCCACGATCCGTCTTTTGCACTCATTGGTGGACATTGCCTTTTGGCAGCTTTTTACCAAATTGCAAGGTTCCTACTGAAGGCACCTTGGTTGGTCCTTGAGGAGTCGTACCCAGAAGTTTTGACTATAAACTAACTCTAATATGTGTTAGATACCCTTCCACCAAAATTCATTATTTTCCGACTCTTAAAACTTAGTCAAATAAGCTAAGGCACACTAGCACCTCATTGAACTAGTTTCCGGACGTCATGAACATTCTTTGACGTTTTGATTCCCAAACTTCCTAAATTACTTATTTTCATTGTAATGAACTTAAAAAGTGACACAACCTTTAGACACTCATGTTCGGCTCTAGAAAACGTCTTATACTTTCGGAGTATTACACCCTCACCAAAGCAGTTCCAGGCGAGCCAAAATTTCCAATTATTTTCGCCTCTCGTTTCTTCACTAGAAAATATTAGCCCTCACTATCCTTTCTTACTTCTCCAACGCTGAAAGGCCTAAAGAAACCTGAAAACAGAAAACAACAAAATCATCCATGTTCTTCCTTATTCAACACATTTTTCCTCTCTTTCTTGATGCTTCTAGCAAACAGTGGGGGAACAAGCTCAAAAAATACAATTTTCCAACCTGAAACAACAAGCCCGAATAATAACCTTCATTTCTCAATTGTTTTTCCAGAGAAAAAACACCCAGACATCCTCAAAATAGTGGAAAACTCCGGCGAACCACCACCCCGAAAGAGCCTCTAATTTCTTTCCTGTTTTTCAGCGAACAACAGCTGCCCTTTCTGTGTAAACGAGACAACCATCGAGCTCCAAATCAGGCCAAGCTCCGGTGGAAAACAAACCCAATAAAGCAGCAAGCAAAACTTGGACCAAAATATCTCCAAAACACCACCAGCTCACCTCCAAGCTCTAATGAACAACCACAGAGATCGCGAACAACATAATAGCGAACAAGACCCAATCTTGAACCAGTCCCCTTCCCTCTTCGCCTTACATTTTTTTTATTAAATTCATTTTTTGCATGTTAACAACTATCTGTGAACCAGCTTAACCACCGGCGAACAATAACCATAAGCTCAAGCGAAAAGTCAATAACAACTACACCCACAAATCAGTTCCCAACAGCACAACCAGATCTAACAGAGTTTTGTTTTCACGGTGTTGCTCCGACAATTATACTGAAATATACTACCTATGGTCCGGCCGTAGCATCTTAAACTCTGATGAGTTATTTTTGATTTTTAAATTTGACCCTTTGATTGATTTTTGTTATTATTATTTCCTTTGTAAAGAAAATATTTGATGTGGTTTCTTTATTGCTCTATATATTAAATGATTTTAATGGTTTGTTGATAGTTATTATAAATTAATTGCGTACTTACTTTATTCATAATTAATGTTTCAATTTTGCTCCTCTTTGATATTATTATGTTATTTTTTATTCGCAAAATGAGTGGTGATTCCTACTAATATAGTTGTTGTTTATGATTTTTACTTTTACTTTGCTTAGCTTGTTTTGATATTTCTATTTGTTGAGTTCAATTAATTTTGTAGGGTACTGTTAGATTGGTAAACTATGTGAACAAAAGAAGTTCAAGCATGGAAATGATTTGGACATTGTTCTTGGCATGTATGTAGGTTCTTGGCTGTTGACAAGGCAACTTTAACGTGCAAGACTTATGTGTGAGCAGAAGTCATCGGCGAGATAAGCAGTATGTTGGCTTGAAAAGGCAACGCCGCGGGCTTGACGATGGCATTTATAGGAGTTGCCGAAATAAAATTAAGTGTTAGAAATTAGCTGAAATATTCTAACGGTTGGAAGTAGGCTAAAATATTATGAGTATTGGAAAGTAGGCTGAAATATTTTATGTGTTGGAATGTTGTAATTTCAGTTAGAATATATTTGAATTCGAAATATATTCTATCTCTTAGAGATATAGATACTGGAAACTTAGTTTAAATTTTATGATGGCAAGTGTTGGACACATGTCAATTGTAACTACCTATTTAACTATTGTAGCTGCCTTGTGCAGTAAATTTAAAAAGGTGGAAATTCAACTAAGGCATAGAGAGGATGTTCTGGCCAATTTGTGAATCCTTCCTTGTATTGATTTTGATAATTAATAAATGTTTGCAAGAGTTCCTGTAAAGTGTTTGATCACTATTTTAGTTTGATACCTTCAGATATCTTTATACTTAGTAAAAAAAGGTGTGTTGTTTAGGCTGAAGTCTACAAACGTTTGTAGATTGCCGAGGAGTGGTGTTAGATAAAAAAATTTACCGTCTTTCCATTAGTATCAGAGCGCGGTTGAACGATGGTTAAAAAAGTTGAACTATGGGAGCTGACACACAAAATTTAAGCCTTCATTGGGATCATTGATGAAAATTTGGAAGACCTAATGTTTGTGGAACTTTTGACACAAATCTTTTATTAGATGTTGCAAAATATCAAGGTGAAAAAGTTGTTGACAAACACATTGCTGAGATCTTGAATTTTCATGACACTACGATATTATAATTAGAGGTACTACAGAAGGAAAATGAGGACCTTCACGCAGAGATTGTTGTATTATGTTGGGCTATGGAAACATTTGGATAAAGTCGTGGGGAATCATCTAAGGTCAAAATTCTACAATCTAAAGCCTTTTGTGGCACAAGAAGTACTAAAGAATTGGAATACTTTTTTTGGGATGCCTGAGATGGACAAGTTGAATATCACTACAACGTACTTGACACGTGATGCTAAACTTTGGTGGAGGACTCAAAATGCAGATGATGTGAGCCCAAAACTGATACGTGGACCAAGTTAATAAAAGAAATGTTTGATAAATTTCTTCGTAGCAATGATTCATGGCTTGCAAGGACAAGTTGGAAATACTGAGGCAAATGGGTTCGTTGTGGGACTACATCAAAGAATTTACCTCTTCGATGTTAGACATTCTAAATATGTCTGATGAGGATAAATTACGTAACTTCATTTCGATAATGCATTTATGGGCTCAAAATGAACTTTGGAGGAAGAATGTTAAGGATCTTCCCGGGGGAATTGTTGTTGCTGATTCGCTGGTTTATTTTCGTACGACTCGACTTGTGACTGATGTTACTTCCACTTCAAAATCTAACAAAAAGAGTGAGAAAAAAGGTGACTGAAAAAGGAGAATTGTAAGGACAATACTAATGACAACGGTAAGGCACCAATGAAGGATTATAAAGACTTACCAAAATGTAAGATGGTAATTCAAAGGGCTTTTGGACTTGTGGTGGTCCTCATTTGACAAAGTCTTGTCCAAACTGGGAAAAAGTTAATGTGTTGCTTGCTGAAAATGTGGATTAAGGGGACGAGGAAAAAGAAGTTATGGCTGCCACGGTGAATCCATTAGGTTTGTTTTTCAATCAGATTACGTTGGATAATAATGTTGTAGGGACATCTAGTACTTCAAATCCACATGCTACACTGATTCATATTGAAATGAAAGGTAAGGAACACAGTGCGATGTATATGGTTGATATAAGGGCTACTCAGACATTTGTGGATGTAAAGACTGCTATAGTATTGGAGATTAAGTTGACTAAAAGCGCTTCCGACGTAAAAACAGTCAATGTTAAGGCACAAGACATTGAGGCATGACTTATAGGGTGTCTATATTGGCAGAAAGTTTTGTGGGAAAACCTAATTTGATGGTGATTCCACTTGGTGTGTTGTAATCATACTTAGGATTGATTTTCTAAGAAAATTACAGTTTTTCCATTTTCTCATTTAGATGGAATGATAACTATGAATGAGAGCAATTCTGGATTTCTTAAGGGTCATTGGGAAGGGTTAGTAAGGTTGGAAAGAACAAAGACAAGGGAATGTTGTTTTCTTCTACATCAATCGACAAAGTGTTGAGAAAAGGTGATGAAATTATACTTGTTGCCTTAGTGGAATTGAATCATGATGGTACAGTAGAAGTGCCTGATTTTATTGCTAAATTGTTGAAACAATTATGATGATGTAATGCCTCCTGAATTGCCAAAGAACTTGCCACAAAGAAGGATATTGATTATAAAATTGAGTTGCTTCCAGGTACGGTTGCTCTTGCATAAGCTTTTTATCGTATGGCTCCTAAGGAGTTGCCTAAATTACATAAACAATTTAATGACTTGTTGGAGGTTGGACTGATTCAACCATCTAAGGATCCTTATGGTTCGCATGCGTTATTTCAAAAGAAGAAGGATGAGACGACGATAATGTGTGTAAATTATAGGGCGCTGAACAAAGTAACGATGAAGAACAAGTATCTGGTTCCATTAGTGTAGGATTTGATGGACCAGGTTGAGAATGCATGCTGGTTCACTAAAATTGATCTCAAGGAAGGATATTGGTAGGTTAGAATAGCATAAGGTGATGAACCTAAGACTACGTGTGTAACTAGATATGGTTTGTATGAGTTCTTTGTAATTTCATTAAGGCTAACTAATGCTCCGGCTACATTTTGCAACTTAATGAATGATGTACTGTTTGACTATCTTGATGATTTTGTTGTTGTCTATCTAGAAGATATTGTTATCTATAGTCGAACGTTGGATGAACATGTTAATCACTTATGCTGATTTGAGAACAAGCTCACTTTCGTTCTCTTTCTACTACTCTTGATAATGTCATTGCTACCTCCTCCTTTGTTCCTTCGATACATGCCTTGTTTAAATCTTGCTTTATTTATATTCTTCCCCTAAGTTTGGTTCTGTCTGAATCGAGAAAATATACAATTTATTTTAAGATGGAAAAGTGTGAATTTGCTCAAGAGGAGATAAAAATTTTTGCACATCCTGTTAGGAAAAACCAAGTTCGAATAGATCCTAAGAATGTGCTGCCCATTGTTGATTGGCGGGTACCTCGTAGTGGTAAGGATTTAAGATCGTTTCTTGGGTTGGCTAACTATTACAGGGTGTTCATTGCGTGTTATTGAAGAGGGAACCAATTTTGATTGATTTGTTGAAGAAAGATACTAAGTGGGTGTGTTCTGAATGATGTCAAAAAGCTTTTCCAAATTTGAAAGAAGTTATTGCGACTGAACCTATACTTAATCTGCCTGATTTTAAATTATAGTTTGAAGTTCACACTGATAAATCTAATAAATCTATTGGAGGCGTGTTAGAGCGGGAAGGTCATCATGTGGTCTTTGAATGTCAAAAATTGAATGATGCAGAACAAAGTTATTCGAGTAATGAAAAAGAAATGGTTGTTGTTGTAGATTGCCAGCAGGTTTGGAGATTCTATTTGCTGGGAACTTGATCTGTAGTGCGGATTGACAATGTTGCTAATGTATTTTTCAAGACGTAGAAAAATTTGAGTCCTAAACAAGCACAATGGCAGGATCTTCTGGCGGGGTATGAATTTATGTGGGAACATAAGCCGGGGAAACACAACCAAGTTGCTGATGCATTGAGTAAAAAAGAGGTATTTTCAATTGTATATTCTACTTCGAAATTGGAGACTGATTTTTTATTGATAGAATCAGGTTGTGTGCTGCAAATGATTCATTATATGTTAAATGGATGGGTCAAGTACAAGATGAAATTATGAGGCGGTATTGGATCGACGAGATCTTCTCCATTTTAAAGAGGGGAAATCGTTGTATCAAATAAGGGGTGATGGTGAAAAGACTTGATGAGGGAAGAACATGTTACTTCTTGGGCTGGTCATCCAGGTGTTGAAAGTATGTTAGCCTTATTGTCCCATGTTTATTTCTGGACAAACATAGAAGATGATATAGAGGCATACGTAAAGAATTGTCATGTTTGTCAAGTGGACAAGACTAAACGTAAAAAGAAAGCTGGTTTATTGCAACCCCTGCCTATTCATGAAAAGACTTAGTTGTCGGTAAACATGGATTTAATTTATTGTTTTCCTAAGGTAGATGGCAAAGTTGTTTTCATTATTGCACTTGAATTATATTCATCTGAGATTTGTGCTGATTTGTTCTATAAGAATGTAGTTAAGGTTTTCCGGCTGACATTGTTAGTGATAGGGATACAGGATTCACAGGTAGGTTTTTGATAACGTTGTTCAATAAAATGGGTACTGAGTTTAAATTCTCTACTGCAAATCATCAACAAACAGATGGTAAAACAGAAAGGATTAATCATTTACTTGAAGAATACTTGAGGCACTATGTGAAAGCAAGTCAACGGCACTAGGTTTCTTTGTTAGACACTGTGCAGTTTTTTTATAATCTACACGTCATCTGCGACAGAGATAGCCCTTTTGAAATTGTTTTAGTCAAACAACCTATGACACCATTAGTTGTTTCTAAGGCTATGAAGCAGGGGAAGTGTCCAGCAGCGTATTGGGTTGCAAGGGACAGACTTGAAATGTTTTCTAAAGCACTAGACAGCCTGTAAAAAGATCAACGTCGCATAAACAATATGTTTATCAACATCCTCGTTGAGTAGATGTTAGTGTGTATGATAAAGTATTTCTAAAACTTACTCCTCAGATATGGAAAAATATTATAGGCAATACAAGACATCAGAGCTTGTCGAATCGCAACGTGGAGTATTTGACCTCTCGGAGGTCTTGTAAAATCCCTTAGACATTATTCATTGCATATATACGAGGAGTAGCGCGTGATTAAAACTTTCTTTCTTCAAAATATAATGTGAAAGTCATTTCATAAAACGTCTCATGTATGTCTCAAAACCCATCTATGACAACATGAGTACAATAGTCTTGGGTCACGGCCCATAAAAGTCTAAACATGAAAAGAATATAAAAGGAAACATAGTAGTGATGTCCTCGGATGCTATGAGGACTCACCAATCTTCTTTCCTTGCAAGCCTTGGAAATTCTACCCTTGAAAGCAACTGAATGTCCTCAAGACCCTACATGGACAACATGTTGGAAAAATGTGTTAGTATGATATATACTAAGTATGGAAACTATCATACCAACCATAAGGCATCTCAAAGGGTTAGTCAATAATAGACAAAATCATAAGAGATAAAAGGCATAAGAATATTATGAATGTCATATGCATATTAAAGAATCATCAAACATATAAGATTTCATACATAACCCTTTTTTCCTTCTTACTCAAATGAACCGTATCACAAGACACCTCCAAGTATACTTGTGCAAGGCTAAGGTAGCATCCCAAACTACTACCAAAGCTAAGTACCACTCTTTGGTAATTCTTGATCATGATTCACTTTCATAATTAAGACCTAAGTTCATCATTTAATATGAGTACTATACCCCAAGGGCACCTCAAAGCACACTTGTGTAATGCATGTGAAAATCTCATACTACCTCACACACTAAGCATATCTTGAAGTCACCCTATGTTGTTCCATGTCATCTAAGAGTCTCTAATAGACCAACTTCCTCTTGTCAAGGAACCATCATATTAAGTTAACCAATTACTGGAATGCAACTATAGTCACTATCAAAGGTAAGCATACATCATGTAGGAGTCATGTCTTAGGATGCTTCAGTCATACTTTGGCCATGTATAGATGGCATCCAATGCTACCATCCTACTAAGTACTTCTCTAGACTAACCTAATCAAGGATAACTTATCTTGTAATGTCTATTTAGCTTAACATACTATCATAATAGACCAACTACCATGGGAAACATCTCATCATACTAACCAAGCTAACTAACAAAAGATACAACCATCCGAACCACCATGAAACCAATCATGTAGATCAAAGCTAATCATATGGGATCATGAATCCTCAACCCTAAGCTACCATGAAAAACTAATCTTAAGCTATTCCATGAAATACACCTTACATGCAAATCAAGCTACAATTAGGGGAGTACAGGCCTTTCTCCTAAAGCTACCATGAATGGTTTTGGACTAACCAAGTCAAGATACCATGAAGTTCATCACCTAGATATACAATATGTAATCTAACCCAAGCTTCCATGAGATTCAATATCTTAAGCTGCCACTAGTATTTCAACTCAAGCCTCCTTGAGATTAACTACCCAAGCTACCCTTGAGATCTACCATATCAAGCTATCATGAGTATTTGAACTCAATCTACCATGTCCTTGGTGTTGGCTGACCAAGTCTACTACACATGAAGTGACCATACAACTCATCTTCAAGTTAATCTTAGTCTCCCATGCATTGATTTATTTTAGGTTCTTAAGTCTACCGAGGTTTCATCTATTGTGAGAACTTTATTCTTCTAATCATGTTAATGTCTAGCTGTAGAAGAGAAAAGAAACATCAGCACAATGTTAATCATTATGACACCCCGAAATGCCTAACAACAATGTCCATAAGCCCTACAAACTACTAATACATTTAATCTCTCATGATTCATACTCAATTATATGTTAATCTATTCAATTAGATCAATAGAAGGCAATTCTAGTCATACCTGATCACATGGGTTCAATTCCAACTTCCTAGGTTAAGATCATTCTTAATCAATTAGTCCTAGTTCATTTCATATATAGGTGATTCAATCAATATCAAATAGTATAGAATATAATTGAACTAAGAATATTAACATAAAACCTTCATCTAGTCTCTAATGGACTAAAATCACAATAATCACCTTCAACACTAATACTGCATTAACCATGAAAACTTCACGAAAACTGTAAATAATCATTACATGAACATAAGTTAATGTTACCCACTCTATTGGGTTCACAAAGACACCTTACCCACAATGCAATCACAACCCGCACTAGATTATGGTTCTTTGGATTCGCAATTGAAGGGAAACTAGGGGAACTTCATGGATGGAAGAATCTATGAATCAATAATTTCTACATACCTTAGATTAGAGTCATAATCCCATATTTAACCCTTGGTTAATTCTTCCTAAGCTGCTGCCCAATTCTTCTTCTTATTCAATGGTGTTCGTTAGAATTTTAAGGTAAGAGAGAGGTTTGGATTTGGAGTCCAGAATCTAAAGGTGTCTTTTCTTGTTTTAATACTCATATAATACATAAAACTACCTAAAATAACATAGACCACATATTTATTTAGACGTGGGGTAAATCCCAATTCACTCCTTCATTTAACAATAAGCTACGAGAACGGCATGCCTGCATTGACGGACGCCAAATATGTGTCGAAGATCAAATGATAGATCATACTGGCAACCGTCGTCTTGGTAAGAGACTTCTCAAATGGGTCTTAAGCTCAAGACTCTAAGTGTCAACCTACTCCCCCCTATCGACGGGGCGTCGACCAACACACAAGGCATCAATGGCCCCTTCGCTTGGCACTGCCCAGGTAGTGTCTAGAAAAAGGTTGGGGTCTTCCTTGAGGGCCTTTTGGGGGGCCCTTGGGGAGTTGTACCTTGATGTATCAACCCCAAATACACTCATGTACATTCTAGGGTCCCTCCTTGTGATCTTGAACACCAAAAAACCCATACAACATACCCAAAAATCACTTAGATCACACAAGTATGTCTAAGGCTAACTTTCAAACGTCAACGGACGTTATTGGACAATTCACCTCCAAGCTATATCAAACTCTATATACTGGCTCTAAACACTATATTTGATCATTTTAGGACCTCATAAGCTCATGGAACCACACGTGAGTCTCGATTTGGACGTAATTCATTTTTGGGTCCTTATAATATCCCCCACTTGGGAAACATTCGTCCTCGAATGAAACTTTTCTAAACACATCTTTAAATGAGCTACTCTACACTAGCATCTCATCGTACAAGCATTATGCCTAACTGCATATACCCAAATCAAGGAACCAATTCAATTCCAATCTAAACATATCCACATATTGAGTGTGTTTGGTATGAAGGAAACATTTTCTGGAAAAAGTTTTCCAATTTTCTCATGTTTGGTTGGGACAAAAGTTCTTGAATATGTTTCCCAAATAAACTCATTTTCCTAAAAATTAAAGAAAATGACTTCCCTTCAAAAATTAAGGAAAACATTTTCCAAAACTCTCCTTCAATTATAAATTACATTTTTTTGGGAAAAACAACAATTTTTTAAAAACAATTCAATTTTAAAAATTTTATTTTTTTACCTGATCTCTGACCCCCACCCACCCACCACCGGCCAGCCCTCCCCC
>NC_028646.1:28948382-28969660 GCF_001406875.1 Solanum pennellii
TATCCCACCCCGCACCCCCCCAAATAAAAATTGTTTTTAAAAAATATTTTCAATTTCATAAATTATTTTCTACTCTAGAAAAAATAAAAGATGTCTCTTAAAAATATTTTTCATACATAAATCAAACACTAAAAATCTTTTTCGAAAAATATTTTATACTCACCAACCATACATGAGAAAATAAGTCCAAATCTACTTGTTTTCTAGGAAAACATTTTCTAGGAAAACATTTTCCTTCATACCAAACACACCCATAATCATACAAAGACCTCATACAAAGGCTTTTTATCCCACCACTTGGGAATAACCTACACATGTCTTTGTAACATGAATTCCTCATCATAGGGAAACATCAAAATCCACATATCAAATTATAATCACACAAAAATCTGGGAATTTTCACAAATCAATAGAGAAGCACATACTTGAAACGAACATGACGAGATCACTCTTGATCACCCTTGGATTGGAGAGCATAGAACCTATCCTTCTTTTGAGGCTCATCAACTGCACAACTAAGAGCAACTTGCTTGACTTCTCTTTTTGTAACCCTATCCCATGGATATCAATGATACATAACAACCTTATTCCCCTATTTGGGGAAAGCCTATGCTAACTCTTTTCTAATATCACTAATATTTCACATCCTTCACCCAAGGTGACTCTTAAACCATGGTGACTTACACTTCTACCCTCCTTAGAGGAGTCTATTCACCTACCCCTTCTAGGTAGTACTCAAACACTCTATTCCACCAATTCTCTCAACCTACGTCAAATCATGGCCTTCTACCAACATCAACATAATCACTCATAAACCCATTCATACTAAAAACAACATCACATCCTATACTTTTAACTCTATCAAGTCACTTAGCCATAATTGGCATTTTAGCCCACTTTTCTCTCTTACTCCTTGTAGCAACCCTTCTAATAATCACATCATAAAGACCATCAAATAAGGTATAAAAAAGAGAACTTATAGATATATGGCATGACTTAAAGAATAAAGAAGTAAAACTTTCCTAAGCATTCCGTAGCCTCCAACTAATAGATGTGTCGAGACTAAAATCGATAAATAAGACACTGCTAGACATGATTTTGAGACATCCTAATACCTTTTCATAATCTTATGCTCTGATACCAAGTTTTTCATGACCCGAGAGTATACCCTAAAATATATGATATTCTCGAATCTCTACGCGGAGTACTTGACCTCTCGAAGGTCTTGTACAAGACCTTAGACACCATTCATTGCATATATACGAAAAGTAGTGCGGAATTAAATTTTTTTTCTTCGAATACACAATCCGTAAGTCATTTAATAAAATATCTAACATATTTCTAAAAAACAATCTATGAAAACATGAGTACAATAGTCTTGGATCACGGCCCATAAAAGTCTAAACATGAAAAGAACATAAAAGACAACTTAATAGTGATGTCCTCGGATGCTATGAGGACTCGCCAATCTTTTTTGCTTCAAAGCCTTTGAAACTCTACCTTGAAAGCAACTCAATATCCTCAATACCTTACATGGACAACATGTAGAAAATATGCGTTAGTACAATATGTAATAAGTATGCAAACTATCATACCAAACATAAGACATCTCGAAGGGTTAGTCAATAATAGACATTATCATAAGAGATAAATATAAGCATAACATGAATATCATAAGCATATTAAAGCATCATAAAAAATATAATATTTCATACTTAACTCTTTTTGTCCTCCTTACTCAAATGAACCATATCACAAGCCAACTCCACGTATACTTGTGCAAGGCTAAGGTAGCATCCCATACTACTACCAAAACTAATTATCTCTCTTTGGTCATTCTTGATCATGATTAAGTTTCATAAATAAGACCTAAATTCATAATAACATATGAGCACTATGCCCCTAGCACACCTCAAAATACACTTATGCAATGCGTGTGAAGTATCCAATACTACCTCATACACTACGCATATCTTGAATTCACCCTATCTTGTTCCATGTCATCTAAGAGTGTCTAGTAGACCTAGTTCCTTTTGCCAAGGAACCATCATTTGAAGTCAACCATTTCATTGAATGCAAATATAGTCACTATTTAAGTTAAGCATACATTATGCAGGAGCCATGTCATAGGTAGCTTCAAGTCATACTTGTGCCATGTATAGATGGCATCATATACAACCATCCTTACTAAGTACTTCCGTAGACTAAGCTAATACAAGCTAGCTTATCTTGTAACTTTTTATATTAACCTCAACATACTACGATAATAGACCTACTACCATGGGAAACATCTCATCATACTAACAGAGATAACTAAGGAAAAATATAACCATCCTAACCACCATGAAACTAATCATGTAGATGCAAGCTAATCATAGGAAAGAATGAATCCTCAACCCTATGATACCACGAGAAACTATTCTTAACCTATTCCATGATATACACCTGACATGCAAATCAACCTACCATTAGGAGAGTATAGACGTTTCTCTTAAAGCTTCCATGAATGTTTTAGGCCAAATAAAGTCAAGCTACCATGAAGTTTATCACCTCAAGATACCATTAGTAATCAACCCAATATTCCACGAGATTCAATATCTCAAGCTACCATGAGTATTTATACTCAAGAATCCTTGAGATTCACTATCCCTAGCTACCATTGAGACCTACCATCTCAAGCTATCATTAGTATTTCAACTCAAACTACCATATCATTGGTGTTGTATCACTAAGAATACTACACAATAAGTTACCATACAACTCATCTTCAAGATAATTTTTCCTACCATGCATTGATTCATTTTTTTAGGTTCTTAAGTCTACCGAGGGTTCATATATTGTGCGAACTTTCTTCTGCTAATCATGCTCATGTCTAGGTGTAGAAGATAAAGCAAAAATCAGCACAATCATCATAATTATGACTTTACCCCGAAATCCCTAACAACAATGCCCATAATCCCTAAAAATGACTACTTCATTTAATCCTTCATGATTAATATTAAATTACATGTTAATCTATTCAATTAGATCATTAGAAGGCAATTCTAGTCATACATGATCACATGGGTTCAATTCTAAGTTCCTAGGCAAAGAACATTCTTAATCAATTATACCTAGTTCAATTTCATATCTAGGTGATTCAATCATGATCAAATACTATAGAATACAATTTAATTAAGAAGATTAACATAAAACATTCATCTAGCCTCTAATGACATAAAATCACCATGATCGCCTTCAACACCGAATACTATAATTCACCAAGAAAACTACATGAAAATAGTACATAATAATTACATGAACAAAGTGAATTTTACCAACTCTATTGGGATCACAAACACACCTTACCCACAATGTATAACAACCGTGACTAGATTTGGTTTCTTTGGATTCATAATTAAAGGGAAACAAGGGAGACTTCATGTATGGAAGAATCCATGTGTGAATAAGCTTCAGAAACCTTAGATTAGAGATTTAATCCCAGCGTTAACCCTTGGTGAATTATTCCTAAGATGCTTCCCCCAATTGTTCTTCTTCTTCAATGGAGTTATTGAGAACTCTATTGTGAGAGAGAGGTTTTGATTCGGAGTCTATAGTCCAAAGGGGTATTTTCTTGTTTTAATTCTCATATAATATCTAAAACAACCTACAATAACCACCACACATTTATTTGGACGTTGGGTGAATTTCCCAATTCACCCCTTCATTTAACAGTGAGTTGCGAGAATTGCAGGCCTGCATCGACGGACGCCACCGATGGGGCATCGACCAGACGATGGACCATACTGGCAACCATTGTATTGGTTAGATACATCTAAAATGGTCTTAATTTCAAGAGGATAATTTTCAACCTACGCCCCCCATCGTTAGGGCGTCGACCAACAAACAAGGCGTAGGATGGCCTCGTCGCTTGGCATTGCCCAGACAGTATTTAGGCAGAGGTTGGGGTCCTCCTTGAGGGCCTTTTTAGGGGACCCTTAGGGATTCGTGCCTTGAAGTCTCGACCCTAAATACACTCATATACATGATAGGGTCCTTTCTTGTGATTTTGAACACCAATCACCCATGCTACAGACCCTAACTTCACTTAGAACACACAAGTACGTTTACGACTAAATTTTGAAACACCAAAGGACGTTCTTGGACGTTTCACCTCTCTCTAAAACCCTATATAATTTCTCTAATATTTTACCATTTTAGAACCTCATAAGCTCATAGAACAACATGTTTTGCTCTATTTGAACTTAATACATATCTGAGTCCTTACAGTGAAGTTGTTTACAGACTCAGCCTGCTAGAAAGATTGAAGATATATTCCACTTTCTATGTGAGTTTCTGAAACCTTACTTTGCATATTTAGATTATCCGGATAGAAACAGGTAAAAAGGGCTCCTCCATCAGTTCCTACAAAGTTTGATGCGGAGATAGAACAAATCCTTCATCACCAGGTTATGGGCACAAATAAGAAAAATACAAAGACAAAATTCTTATGTCATGATCCGCAAGTACAAACTAGAATTTAGGACATCCTTTAAGTTGTGGAACGATGTACTTAACCTTACGGAGTTCTTGTACAAGCCCTTAGTCATCATTCATTTCATATATACGAAAAGTAGTGCGGAGTTAAAACTTTTCTTTTAAAACATAATGCGGAATCATTTCATAAAACTTCTAACATATGTATCAAAACCATCTGTTACATCATGAGTAAAATATTATTGGGTCACAGCCCATAAAAGTCTAAACATGAAATGAACATAAAAGACAACATAGTAGTAATGTCCTTGGATTCTATGTGGACTCACCAATCTTCACTTCTGGATAAGCCTTGGAAATCTACCCTTGAAAGCAACACAATCTCCTCTAGACCCTACATGGACAACATGTAGGCAATGTGCATTAGTACAATATGTATTAAGTCCGTAAACTATCACACTAAACATAAGTTATCTCAAAGGGTTAGTCGATAATAAACATAATCATAAGAGAATAAGACATAAGCATATCATGAGTATCCTGAGCATATTAAAGCATAATAAAACATATAAGAATTCATACTTAAGTCATTACCTTTCTTATTCAAATGAACTACTTCACAAGCCACCTCCAAGTATAGTTGTGCAAGACTAAGGTAACATCCCATAATACTACCAAAGCTAAGCACGTCTCTTTGGTCATTCTTGATCATAATCCACTATAATTATTAAGACCTAAGTCATTCATAGTAAAGAGTAGTATACCGTTATGATCACCTCAAAACATGCTTGTGCAATGCATATGATGCATCCCATACTACCTCACATACTAAGCCAATCTTGGAGTCATCCTTAACATGATCACCCTCTTTAGCCTTATCATTACTTGAATTGATTTATTAAGATCCTGTCATCTTTAGTCTACTTTACTAGCAAAAGGCAACTCTAGTCCAATCCTATCTTCAATCTCTTCTTCATTAATGACCCTAGGTTATACTTTGTGCAATGCACTTATGGTGCCCCATAACACCATTCATGTAAGGTAATACTTTTGGATCCTTTTCTATTACTTCTTACTTTGGAGCCTAGCCCCTATGTTTATCTTTTGAACATTATGAGATACTTATTTAAGCATGTCTATGTTCCTTCATCATATTGATCCTACGAGACACTTTTTGAGGTATGTCTTGATCCATTAATAATCATGAACACTACGAGATACCCCTTGGGCATGCCTAAGTTCATTCACATATTATCAACACTACGATATAACCCTTGGGCATTTCTAACTTCATTCTTTGGTTTGAATACTACGAGATGCTTCTCAAGCATGCCTATGTTCATAGGATATAGAGGTCTCTAATAGGATACCTTAACTCAATTACGTGAATGACTCCCACCTCATGATACCTACATAGATAGTCATCACAACTACTAGGCGTGGATCTCGTTTCTAGTTAGAGTCTAGAGATTTGATAGTCTATCTGTCTCACTTTGCATATCCACTTGGAATCAAGCATATACTCCAAGGTTTTCTTGTTAAGCCTTGCTCAACACCTTTCTCTCATGGAGAGATGTCCTAGACAATCTTTCCATGATAAATTGAATATATCACTTTCATTCAATCATCCTACATCTACAGCCTACACAACCATCCAAACGTTCATTATTCATCAGGTCATTCTATATTCATTCATAGGTAGAACATAGGATCTTATAGCCTTAGCTTTCTTCTCACATTCTTCATTAATAGGTGAATATATCAATTATTCATCCTTATGGTTAATTTCAATCAAGACAAGTCCTAATAAATCAAGTCTACTTCAATTTACATCTAGGTGCTTCAATCACGGTCAAGTAGTATACAATATAATGAATTAAAAAGATCAACTTAGAACCTTCATCTTGCCTCTAATGGTCGAAAATCATCAAGATAACCTTCAACATAAAATATTACAATTAACCATGAAAACCTCATGATAACATCTCATAATCATCATATGAAAATAACTGAATGCCACACACTAGGTTGGGATCACAATCAAGCCTTACCCGCAATGCAATCACAACTCTCTCTAGATTGGGGTTCTTTGGATTCATAATTGAGAAAAACTAGGGGAACTATGGATGTAAGAATCCATGAATAACTAAGCTTCACATACCTTAGAATACATCTCTAAACCCAGCTTGATTCGTGAATTCTTCCTAAAGTTGTTTCCAATTTTTCTTCTTCTTCAATGGTGGTTTTTGGGAAAATTTTGGAAGAGAAAGGTTTTAATTTGGATTCCGGGGTCTAAATTGCTATTGTAGTAATTAAATACTCTTCACATACCTAATAAACGACCAATAATTAATCCCTAAAGTTTTAAAAAGACCCCTGCAACTATTGAACTATCTAACAAATTCTAATTTGACTTATAAACGATGCGACCAAATGTAGAAGTTTTCTGCGCGTTGCGGGGGGATTTTCAATTGAAGGTTCTGGAAAATTTCTTGAAAGAATGGTTCGCGTCAGCCTTGTGTCGCAGGGAAAAATTTTCCCATCTTTCTGCAGCCTGCGCGACGCAAAGCCACTGCCTTTTCTTGGCTAGCGCGGCAGCTTGGTTGGACCATGTTTGGTCCTCCTTGGGGACCCTTTGTTTGGTCCCCGGGGCATCATTCTCAGTTTTTTTGACCCTTTATATGTAAGGCTATGTATAGGTACCATCGATACCCCAATACTCCACTACAAAATACTGCGACACACTAGTTCAACTTCGACTAGATTCCAGATTTCATGGACGTTCTTGGACGTTTGACCTCAAAAGACTTCCAAACATTATAAACTGACTCTTAACAATATTTTTAGTCATTTTAAGTCTTTATAAGCTCATGAATTTACCTAGATAATTTGAAGGGTGTAGCAATACTCTCCAGTTGGGAACATTCGTTCTCGAATACACCTTTTTACACACTTCTTAAAGTATAAATTCTAGACTAGAAGTCCATCGTATATGCATTATACCTTAATGAACATACCCAAATCAAGGAAACAATTAAATACCAAGATATATATAACTAAACATAATAATAGTGAGACCTTATGAAAAGTCTCCTTATCCCCCACTTAGAATAAGCTAAACAAATCTTTCTAACATCAGTTCCTCATTATAGGGAAACATCAAAATCAACAAAGTAAATCATAATCATAGGATATTCGGAAAATTTTCATAAATAATTAAAGAAACACATATCGAAAAGGGACGTAAGGAGATCATTCTTGATCACCCTTGGGTCGGAAAGCATAGAAGCTACCCTTAACTTTAGGAACACCTTCCTCACTATTTGTATCAACTTTGTTGCCTTCCCTTCCTTTAGTCTTAAGATCCGAACAATCTCTCAATTTATGTCCATCCTTCCCACACCCAAAACAACATCTATATCGGCTAGGCAATACCATAGTGACTCTTTCCACACTTGGGGAAAGTAGATTTAGAAGACCCATTACCCTTATCCTTGTCAACCTTAGAGGAGTTGGAAGAATTTTTGTTGGAATATCTTGGTTTTGTTATAGGCCTATCTTGTCCCTTGGACTTAGCATGGAAAAACTTATCACCTTCCAACCTAAACCTTTTCTTGTCTCTAGCCCTCTCCTTCCTTAGTTGACTCTTCTATTTGTTGATAAAATACCATAAGCCTCGAGATGTCCATGTCATCCATAAGCATTTCCATACGACACTCTTCTTCTACTAGGTCGGAAACTCCCGTCATGAACCTATTCATCAAGTCAGCAGGGTTTATTACCAAGCTTGGAGCATACTTAGAAGAAAGAGCAAACTTCAAAGCATACTCCTTGACACTCAAATTCCATTTCTTGAGGTTTATGAAGTCCTCCAACTTAGCCTCCCTCAATTCCCTAGGAAATAACCTATCAAGGAAAGCCAACTTAAAAGTCTCCCACTCTATAGGACCCGCCCCTATTGGTCTACTATCTTACCATTGTTCAGACCAAATTTGGGAAACATCTTTCAATTGATAGGCAGCTATATCTTCCTTTTCAATGGAAGACACTCCGATGATTGCAAGCACCTTATACACCTCATCTATAAACTCATTCGGATCCTCGCCAACTTTGGAACCATAGAACTCTGACAGAGTCATCCTCAAGAACTCCCTTACTCTAGTATCACCCATTCCTATTATAAGATTTGTCGGAGCCACCTCTCCTCTATTAGCCTGTGCCGTTAAGGCTTGAGCCAACAAAGTCATTGAATCCCGAAACTCATCAAACAAAGTATTCCCCATGGAAGGATCATTAGGAACTAGAGAAGGAACTTTCTCTTGCACTTTTGGAGGAATTTCTTGCGCCCCACTCCCATCTCCTATCCTCTCTTGCACTTTGGGAGGAATCTCTTGCGCCCCACTCCCATCTCCTATCCTTGTAGCATTAGTCCTAGTCTTAGCCATAACATACAAAATCATAGGCAATCATTAAAAAAGGGTCTATTAAAGCAAAACTCTATGGCACGTCTTGAAGAAAGAAGAAGTGGAACTTTCCTAAGCATCCCATAGCCTCCTACTCATAGGTCTGTCATAACTCGCACCTATGAATGAGACTCTACTAGACGTGGTTTTTAAGAAATCCTAAGACCATTTCATAATATTATGCTCTTTTACCATGTTTGTCACGAATCGCATTTTCACCCTAGAAGTTAGGGCATCCTCTTAGTTGTGGCACAATGTAGTTGACTACACGGGAGTCTTGTACAAGCCCTTATACATCATTCATTGCATATATATGAAAAGTAGTGCGAAACTAAAACTTTTCTTTCAAAACATACAGAGGAATCATTTCATAAAACTTCTAACATATGTCTCAAATTTATCTATTAAATCACGAGTACAATAGTCTTGGGTCATGGCCCATAAAAGTCTAAACATGAAAAGAACACAAAAGACAACATAATACTGATGTCCTCGATGCTATGAGGACTCAACAATCTTTACTTGTTGATAAGCCCTGGAAACTCTACCCTTGAAAGCAACTCAATATACTCAAGACACTACATGGACAACATGTAGGAAATATGCGTTTAGTGCAATATGTACTAAGTATGGAAACTATCACACCACACATGAGGTATCTCAAAGAGTTAGTCGATAATAAACATAATCATAAGAGAATAAGGCATAAGCATATCATGAATATCATGAGCATAATAAAGCATCATTAAACATATAAGATTTCAAACTTACCTCATTGTCTTTCTTACTCAAATGAACTACTTCACAATCCACCTCCAAGTGTACTTTTAAAAGGCTAAGGTACCATCCCATACTACTGCCAAAGTTAAGTACCTCTCTTTGGTCATTTTTGATCATAATCCACTATCATAATTAAGACCTAAGTTATTCATACTAAAGAATACTATACCCTTATGATCACCTCAAAACATGCTTGTGCCATGTACATGAGGCACCCCAGACCACCTCATGTACTAAGCCTATCATGAAGTCATCCTTAACATGCTCACCCTACATAGCCTTATCATTACTTGAATTCATTTATTAAGATTCTCTAATCTTTAGTCTACTTTACTAGGAAATACAATTCTAATGCAATCCTATCTTTAATCTCTTTTTCATTAATGACCCTAGGTTATACCTTGTGCAATGCACTTATGATGCCCCATAACACCATTCATGTAAGGTACTACTTTTGGATCCTTTTCTATTACTTCTTACATTGGAGCCTAGCCCCTATATTTATCTTTTGAAAACTATGAGATACTTTTTTAAGCATTTCTATGTTCCTTCATCATATGGATCCTACGAGATACTTTTTGACGTATGTCTTGATCCCTTAATAATCATGAACACTACTATATACCCCTTGGGTATGTCTAAGTTCATTCACATATTATGAACACTACGATATACCCCTTGGGCATTTCAAATTTCATTCTTTGCTTTGAACACTACGAGATGCTTCTCAAGAATGTCTAAGTTCATAGTATATGGAGATCTCTACTAGGATACCTTGACTCAATTACGTGAAGGACTCCCGCCTTATGAGACCTACTTGGATAGTTATCAAAACTACTAGGTGTGGCTCTCCTTTCTCGTTGGAGTCTAGAGTCTTGATACACTATCTTTCTAACTTTAAATATCCAGTTGGAGTCAAGCATATACTCCAAGGTTTTATTGTCAAGCCTTGCTCAACACTTTTCTCTCATGGAGGGATGTCCTAGACAATGTATCCATACTTAAGTGAATCTATCACTTTCATTCAATCATCCTACATTTACCGCCAATACAACCATCCTAAGGTTCATTATTCATCAAGTCATTATATCTTCATTCATTGGTAGAATATATGATATTCTATCCTTAGGTTTCTTCTCACATTCTTCATTAATAGGATAATATAACCTTAATTCATCCTTAAGGTTCAATTAAGTCAAGAACATCCTAATCAATCTAATTCAATTCATACATAGGTGATTTAATAATGATCAAGTAGTACACAATATTGTAAAATTAAGAAGATCAACTTTGAACCTTCATCTTGACTCTAATGGCCTAAAATCACCATAATCACCTTCAACATCAAATATTACATTGACCATGAAAACATAGTATGATCATAATATTAACATAATTTAATGCCACACAATTGGTTGGGATCACAATCAAGTCTTACCCATAATGCAATCACAACCTTCTCTAGGTTGGGGTTCTTTGGAATCACATTTGAGGAAAGCTTGGGGGACTTCATGGATGGAAGAATCCATGAATTAATAAGTTTCACATACACTAGATTAGAGCCTTAAATTATTACTTGATTCCTTGATTAATTCTTCCTAATGTTGCCTCCAATTCCTCTTCTTCTTCAATGGTGTTTCTTAGGAAAATTTTGGAAGAGAAAGGTTTTGATTTGGAGTCTGGGGTCTAAATGGCTATTATATGCTTAAATACTCTTCAAATACCTAAAATAATGGCCAATAATTAACCTGTAAAGTGCACAAAAGACCCCTGAAACTATTGGACCATTTAACCAATTCTAATTAGACTTAAAAATGACGGGACAAAATCTGAGAGTTTATTGCGCGTCGCGGGGTCATTTTCAAGTTTTCATTCTGGAAAATTTTTCGGGTCATAATGATTCGTGTCGACCCTGCGTTGCAGGGAAAAATTTTCCCATCTTAATGGTAGTGCAACCACTTCCTTTTCTTCGCTGGCACGATTACTTGTTTGGACAATGTTTGGGTCCACCTTAGGGACTCTTTGCATGGTCCCCAAGGTGTCATTCTCTAACATTTTCACACTTTACATGTACGTCTATGTATAGGAACCATGTATACCAATGCACCCTCAAACTATAACCCAAAACTCCACTACAAAACACTATGACATTCTAGTTCAACTTCAACTAGTTTCCGGACGTCATGGACATTCTTTGATGTTTGACCTTCAAACACTTCCATACTCTATTTACTGACTCTTATCACTATTTTTAGTAATTTTATGTCTTTAGAAGCTCATGACACACATGTTAGGCACTAGAGTCAGAAAACTCATTTAAAGGGTGTAGCAATACTCCCTTACTTAGGAATATTCGTCCTCAAATGATACCTTCTTAAACACTTCTTAAATGAACAATTCTAGACTAGAAGCCAATCGTATATGCATTATATATCATGAGGCCTACTTGGATAGTCATAACAACTACTAGGTTTATACTTTGAGTTCGTACCCTTACTAGACTATCCGTCTCACTTTGATTATCCACTTGGAGTCAAGCATATAATACATGGTTTTCTTGCCAATCCTTGCTCAACTTTTTTATCTCATGTAGGGATGTCCTAGACAATCTATCCATTCTCAAGTGAATCTATTACTTTCATTCAATCATCCTACATCTACAGCCAACACAACCATCCAAAGGTTCATTATTAATCAAGTCATTCTATCTTCATTTATAGATAGAATATTGGATTTTCTAGCCTTAGCTTTCTTCTCACATTCTTCATTAATAGGTGAATCTATACATAAGTCTTCCTTAAGGTTCAATTCAATTAATACCAATCCTGATAAATCAAGTCTAATTCAATTCAACCCTACGTGATTCAATAATGATCAAGTAGTATACAATATAATCGAATTAAGAAAATCAACATAGAACCTTCATCTTGCCTCTAATGGTCTGAAACCACCATGATTAGCTCCAACATCAAAAATTACAAATAACCATGAAAACCACATAAAAACATCATATAATCATCATATGAACATAATTGAATGCTACCCACTAGGTTGGGATCACAATCAAGCCTTACCCACAATACAATCACAACCCTCTCTAGATTGGGGTTCTTTGGATTCACAATTGAAGAAAAATCGGGGAACTTCATGCATAAAAGAATCCATGAATGAATAAGGTGAACATAACTTAGATTATAACCTTAAACCCAGCTTGATTCCTTGGTGAATGCGTCCTAATGTTGCCTCTAATTTCTTTTTTTCTTCAATTGTTGTTTTTGGGAGAACTTTGGAAGAGAAAAGTTTTGATTTGGAGTCTGGGGTCTAAATGGCTATTGTAATGCTTAAATAGTCTTAAAATAATCAAAATAACGACTAATAATTAATCCCTAAAGTTCCCAAAAGACCCCTGCAACTATTGGACCATTCAACAAATTCTAATTTGACTTTAAAACGATGCGACCAAATCTTGTAGTTTAATGCGCGTCGCGGGGTCATTTTCAATTCTTGGCGAGGCAACTTGCTTGGACCATGTTTGGGTCATCCTTGGGGACCCTTTGGCTAGTACTCGGGGCGTTGTACTCGGACATTTTTACCCTTTACATGTCAGGATATGTATATGAACTATCTATGCTCAATTTTACCCTCAAACCATACCCAAAACTCCAATACAAAACACTACGACACACTGGTTCAACTTCGACTAATTCTCGGAGGTCTTGGATGTTGTTGGACGTTTGACCTCCAAGAACTTTCAAACTTTATATTCTGACTCTTAACACTAGTTTTAGTCATTTTAAGTCTTTATATTCACATGACACGCATGTTAGGCTCTAGATTCACCTAGCTCATTTTGAGGTTGTAAGAGCTTGATTCATACAAAAGGCAAGAGTGCATCTAATGCAGTTAGGGAGAAAGCGAAGGACGTATGGCAATTCGATGATCAAATCGGTGACTATCTCAAAATAGGATTGATGAGGAGATCAATTTAAAGTTTTGTGGGTAGTATGTTAGACCCGTAAACTACGTGAATTAAAGAAGTGCAGGCATGACATGGATTTGGGCATTGATCTTGGCATGTATGTGGGAAAAGAAGTGCAGCAAGGTTCAAGGTGCTTGGGTGTTGGCAAGGTATCTTGGACGTGCAAGGATTACGTGTGCGCAAAAGTCGTCAGCAAGATAAGGCAGTATGTTGGCTTGATACGACAAGGTTTTGTTCTGGAAGATGCAAGGCAAAGGCACGAGTTGCTGAAATAAAAGTGGTGGAAATTAGCTTAAATATTCTAATTGTTGGAAGTAGGCTGAAATATCTAAGTGTTGGAAAGTAGGATGAAATATTCTAAGTGTTGGAATGTTGTAATTTCGGTTAGAATATATGTGAATTCGAAATATCTTCTTTTTGTTACAAATATGGTTGTTGGAAACTTAGTTTAAATTCTGCATTTACAGGTGTTAGACACATGTCAATTGTAACTGCGTATGTTGTTGCCGTAACTGCCTTGTGAAGTGAATTTTAAAAGGTGGAAATTTGGTCTAAGGCATAGAGATGATGTTCTGGCCTTAGATTAATTTGTGAATCCTTCCTTGTATTAATTTTGATAATTAATAAAGGTTGGGAAGAGTTCCTGTAAAGTGTTTGTTCAATATTTTAGTTTGCTATCTTTAAGTATATTAATTCTTAATAAAAAACGTGAGTGAGTTAGTCTGAAGTTTGCAGACATTTGTAGACTGCCAAAGAGTGGTGTTAGATAAAAAAAATTGACCCTCTTTCAGGTACTATCACAATGGTTTAAGTGTTTTTCCTTTATTGATGGTTGTAATTTTTCATCTCTAATACGTTAAAATTGTCCAGTAAGAAAATCTCTCTGTCGGTTTTGGAGGTGTCCCTAATGTTAGAACACGGAAATTTATTTTAAGTTCATATATTGTTAAAAATAACCGATAAAAAGATTATCGTCGATTTCCAACGCCTCCCATGTTAAGAAGGCAGACTTTTTGTTTTTAAGTTATTCGTTGATTCAGTTAGGTTCAAATTATACTCTTATTCGCTAATGTATGTTGTTGACCATAGACAAATTTAGCTCGATTCCTATATAATTGTTTTATTACTAATACATTTACTAAGTGTTCTTGTAGGTACTCAGAGTCGCTTCTCATTGAACATATTCAAATTAGGTTCAAATTATACTCCTATTCATTATTGTATGTTGTTGATGATAGAAAAATTTAGGTCGATTCCTATATCATACTTTTGTGTATATTGAATGATTTTAACACTTGTACATTATTTTTGTTCTCCTCCGCAATTTTAAAAAAATGAATTCATTCGGACCCACATTTGTGGATTTCGAAGGATGCCTAACCCCTCCCATTGGAATAACTTGAACCCCTTACGTAAAATCAATTGGTTTTGTAGAATTTATTTTAAGTTAATTAATTAACTAGTTTTCTTGTATTCCTAAAAATTAGGTGGCGACTCAATTTTAAATCCTTTAACCCTTTTTAAAATTCTTTTAAAATTGAATTACCCTGACTTTGAGCCTTCTTACGAGATGTTAACAATCATGTTAGTATTTTTGAGTTAGTTAGTGTTACAACACTCAGTTATAATGTGTTATTTACATAATCAATTGGGAGTAGACTTAATATCGAGTGGACTAAAGGTCATTCACCCTCATAGTCAGATCTGCGTGCCCTTGTAGGATAAGGCCCCTCATTGGGCAACATATTCAGTGATCACGCTAGTCATGCCTTTATACCCTTGGCGGTATATTTACTCCTCTCGATAGGGCAATACATCAGACTTCACAGATAGCTCTCGCGGTTTTATGTCGATTACTAGTAGCTTCCATTGTCAAATCTAGTACATTGACAAAGTTATAGGTTGCAGTACATTATTCAATCTCAACATGTCATGTACTTTGTGATTGCATTAAGTTTGCTCAATATCCATCATATTTCAGTATTTACATCATGTTCATATATATCATTTCTCTTATTGCTTCGTTTAGTTATGTATATACTGTTCAACTTTATCCTATCATGCATGTTTTGTTCCTTTCAAGTACTGACACATAGTCTATGCTACAGATTCTCGTTATGTAGGCGCAATTCATCAACATCCAGATTATGCAATGATCGGTTTCCGATCTCTATTTCAGAAACATTAGTGGTGAATCCTCATTCTTCAAGGACGATTGACATGTTATATTTCTATTTTTAGTCTTTTAATTTCAGTTATTCTAGAAGTTAGCTGGGGCATGTCCCAACACCTTTAGTGAGTTAGAGGCTTTTATTCAGACATAGTTAGATTCAACTTTTAATGATTTTGATATTACAGTAGTCATTAAACGCAATTTTATATATTTAGATTTAGAATGGGTATTCCCCACCATTTTTCCCTTTTTATGTCATATTTTAAGATTTCACACAAAATTATCTTATTTCACATATCCTAGTATGCTTGTGATATGCCAACAGGGTTAGGTTGGGTCTCGTGATCCTAAGTCTCGTGTTTAACGTCTAGGGAGTAGCCTCGGGGGGTGATACTAAGAATGAAAGGATAGTAACTTAGTGACTGTAGGATTATTTATATCTTACTTTAAGTCCAGATAAATGATTTTTGAAGGGTATATATATCATCTTATTCGGGTTAAGGATTCAAACTCTGAAAACCCAACTCTTGAATAAGCCGTCGTAAATAAGTTTCAGAAGATGTTCCCAAAGCCTCTCCTTGAAGGGAAATCAACTTTGGAATAGATCTCCTTCAAGATATCCAACCAATTTTGATTCCTTCTTATCGAATGGCTCTAGCTGAGCTAAAGGAATTCAAAGAACAATTGAAAGACATTCTAGATAAGGGCTTCATCAGACCCAGTATCTCTTATTGGGTGTTCTAGTGTTGTTCATGAAAAAAATTGGTTCTCTCATAATGTGGATTGAATACCATTAGTTGAACAAAGTCATAATAAGAAATAAATATCCTATATCCAATATAGATGAATTGTTCGACCCACTTCAGGGTGCTAGTTTCTTTTCTAAAATAGACCTCAGATGCGGGTATCATAAGCTCAATGTCAGAGATAATGACATCCCAAAGACAACATTCAGTACTTGGTATGGTCACTATAAATTTTAGTTATGTATGGTAGACTAATAAATGCTCATTCACCTTTTATGGATTTAATGAACATAGTGTTCAAACAGTATTTGGACTTGCTCGTCATCGTCTTTATTAACGTAACGACCCAAGGGCATACCTTAGAAGTTACACGACGTACTTGAACTTGGAGAGGTCTTATACAAGACTATCAGCTTCATTCCATAACATCATATAAAAATGGAGGGAATTTAAAGCTTTTCTTCAGGCAAAGTACAAAAAAATTTCATAATAGTGGAAGTCTTTGTAACATGTCTTTCAGAACCATCTACCATTGCAAGAGTTACAATGTCTTGGAAAGTAGCCCACAAAATTCTAAAACATAATAAAAAGTCATAAACGGAACATAGGGGTATTGTCCTTGAAAACTCTGAGGACTCAACAATCTTCAATCTCCTTCGAATTAGGACCCAAGCCTCAAAGAACTCAATCTCCCAAGAGCCCCTACATTTAGTTAGAAATGTAGGCAATATGTATGTGTACAAAATGTATCAAGTATGAAAGCTAACATATAATACATAAGATATCTCAAAGGCTTAGTCAATAATAGACATAATAATAATATAAGCATTATATCATAACAAATCTGTATAAATCATACTTTAACCATTAGTCCTTCATACTCAAGTGAACTACTTTCCAAGTAACCTCAAAGTATACATGTGCAAGCCAAGTTCGCATCCCATTCTACTACCAAAGCTTAGTACCTCTCTTTGGTCTTCCTTGGTCATATCCCACTCGCATACTTATGACTTAGGTTTTCATGATATAATATCACTATACCCCGATCACCTAAAGGAACATTTGCTCAATGCATGTGAGGTATACCATTCTACCCCACACACTAAGAATATCTTGAAGACATCCTATTCTTGTATTACCCCTTCATAAGTGTCACTGTGGACCTATTTCTTCTTTGACAAGGGAATATCATCTTAAGTGAATCATACCATACAAGGCAACTAAAGAAACTATCCAAGTTAAGCGTAAATCACATAGGATGTCATTTCATAGGTAGCTTCCAGTCATACTTGTGCCATGTACGAAAGGCATCTCATTCTGCCCTTCACACTAAGTATTTCTTTTGGCTAACCTAATCCAAGATAGCCTATCATTCATTCTAATCGATTGAGATTAGATTACCAACATAATAAACATACTACCATGCATCATCATGACATACAATCCAAGCTAACAAAGGAAGGATATATGAATAAAAATCTAGCCATCAGCAACCACTCATGTAGATGCAAGCTATCCATAGGGGAGCCTAAATCCTCAACCCTAAGCTAATCTTAGGAGAGTCACATATCTCGATCCTAAGCTACCATGAATTGTTTTTTGCTTAATCAAAACAAGCTTCCATGAATGAACTCTAGTCATTCTTCTCCAAGCTAACCCTAGGAGAGTATTGATTCTCCATCCTAGGCTTTCATGCCTACGCTAATGCAAGCTACCATGACAAACATTCTATCAATGCATGATCAAGCAAACCATGGAAGAACTTAACTCCTCCAACCCAAGCTACCATGAGACACGCATTCCTAAGGTACCATGAAATTATAATATCCCACGCTACATAGTTCAACTATCCATGAGAGAATCGATAGGTTCAACCCCAAGCTAATCTATATTAACAAGCATGCTTCATTTTATGTGATTAACCTTTCACATAATACATGCATGCAAGCTACTCATTATATTAGAGTCATCCTATAATCTCTATTGATCCACATTGTGACTTCAATCCCTACATTCAACCATTACTTTATATACTATTCTAGGTTTCATGAAACATTAGTTCTAAGCCTTAGTCATACGGCAATTCTAAGCATACTTCATCATGAAGTCCTGATTCTAATCAATTCGATCTAGTTTCTATCATACATGCATAGAAATAGATTATTTCATGTTTTCATAATTATATTCTTGATTAAGGCCTATACACATTAATAACTCAAGATAATCTAACATGAATCATCAATTTCTCATTCAAAGCCTAAACCCACATAATCTAGAAGTTAGGGTTAAAAATGAACCCAACATAAATCCTTCATAATCACATGAATGAACATCAATATAACTATATATGGGCAGAATCCAATGTTTTGGAACCATACCACCTAATTCCCATACATTGGAACCAACCCTGCCTTCATTGGGGTTCTTCTTCACCAAAATAAGGAAATTTAGGGGACTCTATGGGTGGAAGAACCCATAGATGAAGATATTTATATATCATTATTAAAGCCTTGAACTAAGCTTGAAATCTTGGTGAAAATTGACCTTGATGTTTCCTCCTTATTCTCTTCTTCTTCAATGGTGGTTCTTCTTACAGAGAGAAATTTTGGAAGAGATAATGGTTTCGAAAATTGGATTCCTATTTGGGTAATGGTGTTTTTGAGTGGGAAAAGGATTTATAATGACCTAACACCCGTGTCTAACTATTCCACAAAGTACCCAAAACACTCCTACACTTTTGGACATAAAACTAGGGGTCCAACTAGACTTAAAAACGACGCGACCAAATATGGAACTTTGCTGCATCATGGGGTCACCTCCATATGTTGATTCTGTAATTTAATTTGAGGAAGAATTGTTCTTGTGGAGCCCGTATCGCAGGACAACTTTTGGCCTTTGAGTGGTAACTGCGCGACGCTCCATGGGGTCCAAAAATATGTTGCCCGATAGCTTTCTTGGCCAACGTTTGGGTCCTCCTGGTAGACATTTAGGGTGGTCCTCGGGTACTCGTACGAAAAACTTTTTACCCTATACATGGCTGTTTATGTCTAGGAAACCTTGATACTCAATTTAACCTTCCTACCATTCTCCAAAACTCAACCACAATACCGTTCGTCACATTAATTCAACTTGGCTAGTTTCCGGACGTCTAGGTCGTCCTTTGACGTTTAACCTCCAAGCACTTTAAAACAGATTTTAAAAGCTATTCCTCATTATTTTAACCAATTATTAACTAATAAAATTCATGTGAAGCTCTAGTTCATCCTATTTCATTTTGAGGGTCGTTACAATTGATGATATCTTCATTTACTATATGAGTGACGAAGAGAATGTGACTCAACCTAGAGTTGTTCTGCCCACCCTCAAAGATTTCCAGCTATTTGCTAAGTTTATAAAATTTCAATTATGGTACATCGATCTACTTCCTTTGTCATATGGTATTCAAATAATGGATCTGAGTGAATTCTCAAAAAATTGAGCCACGTAACCGACCGATATTAAAAGTTTCTTGTGTTTGGTTAGTTACAATCAGAGGTTTTTGGAGGATTTTCATCCATAGCATTCGCAATGTTCAAATTGACTTAGAAGAAGGTCAAGTTTCAGTGGTAAGATGAGTGTGAGAAAATTTTCTCAGAACTGAAAAAAACCAGGTTAACTGCAGATCCTATCTTGACACTACTAGATGGCTTAGATGATTATGTTGTTTATTATGATGCATCTAGGGTCACCCAAGGTTATATTTTTAAGCAACACTAGACAACCTAAGTTATATGAGAAGAACTACCTGACTCATGACCTCGAGCTTTCAGTGGTAGTGTTTGACATTAATATTTAGAGACATTACCTGTACGGTGTTAATGTTGATATGTTCACATATCATAAGAGCTTCCAATATGTGTTCACCAAAAAGATTTAAATCTTCGTAAGTGGGGATGGCTTGTATTCATTATAGACTATGACAGGAATGTACTCTATAATCTTGTTAATTCAAATTGGTTGTTGACACCCTTAGCAAATTATCCATGGGGAGTGTAGCACATGTTAAGAAAAAAAGTAATAATTAGACAAAGATGTTCCCCTACTTTCTTTCTTAGGAGTTGAATTATGGACACATAAGTTGATGGTGTGATACTTCAAAATGGGTCAGAATTTTCATTGGTAGTGAAGGTTAAAGAAAACAGGATAGTGCTCTGATATTACTTCAATTAAAAGGTGCAATTCATTCGCAGAGAGTTGATGTTTTGTCCGAAGGGGGAGATGATGTGCTTCATTACAGGGTTGCTTATGCATTCTAATGTTGGTTAGTTGAGGAAGAAGATATTTATTCTTCACCTGTTCAAGAGTAGCCAACAAAAAAAATAAGTTCATTAAACTACAACACAATAAGTTCACAACTAAACTTTACAAAAAGAACTCTAAACACCACTCCCCAGCAACGGTGCCATTTTTTCATAACGTTCAGCTACACTTCATCTGATTCGAAGTGTCGGTGATTAATATCAATTACAAACCCAACGAAGAATTGGGTTCGATCCCATAGGGAGCGATACCATAAAAAAATTAACTACGAAGTGAAATTGAGTTCTAATAATTTGTAGATGTAATCATTTCAAAGAAATTAAAGCAAATGACAGGGGTTTGACTATTAATCTAAAATGGGG
>NC_028646.1:28970169-29045030 GCF_001406875.1 Solanum pennellii
GGGGGGGGGGGGGGGGGGTTAGAGTGAACAATTAATAACTAATAATGCATGATGGTAATCTATTAGAAAGGGGTCATTTGGAATGTGATCGATTAAGCTTTAAATGGATGATTATCACTTGGTATTAGTAGTTGAGTATTAGTGGGCAGGACAAGATTCAGGTGTCATAGCCATTTCTCAATCAACTATGACAAATCAAGTGAATACTCTTGCACCACAACAAGTATAATAAATATAAAGAGCCCAATACCTTAATTAATTAACAATTTCAAGTTAGATTGATTGATTTGATTTAGAAACACTTTGTAAAGCTAACTCTATGATAATCCAATCACTACAATAATCAATTTATAGTTTTAAATCTAGAACCTCTTTCTCAAACATGCTTAGAATACTAGCTACAACTTCATTTGCATTTAAAATTTATCAATGAAAACTCAACTACTAAGTGAAACAACTTTAAATACACAATAAATTTAGTAAATACTAACACCCTTATGCTAATTAAATCATTTAATCACATCATCAAACCACCAAAAATTAGGTTTTAGACACGCATAATAAAAAGAAAGAAAAAAGCTACCAACTATATTTTCCATTAGCTTGGGTAACAACCCACAAGTCTTCAAAATGCATCAATTGATTTCTAAATCCAATAAACCCTAATTCTCTACTAAAAAACTTAAATAAAAATGTTAGGGATCAAAAACCCAATGTATGAACTCTCCTAAATTTTAGAACTCCTCAAAACTCTTTTAATAATGGATTTATACGCTTCCAAATTTTCATTTTGTGAGCAACTTGGCAGAGTAAGTCAAGATTCGATGACAAGGTTGGAGAATCACTAAGGTATCCTTTACATCGCCTTATTTGGTTGTCTTTTCTACACTTCCCTTTTGTGACTTCAGGTGATTAGAATTGCCATCACCGATCTAGTCGACGCTTCACCGAATTACCCTTTATGTCGAATAGTTGGCTTTGTCCATAGGATGGCCTGTTTGAACTTTTGGGGAGCTAAATATCCACTCGGTGACTCAGCGTGTGTCTTTGCTGACCATCAATCTTGCTTTTCTTTGGATTTTTCTCTCTTTTTTGCTTAGTAATGTGCTTGCCTTGATCTTTCTATTTATTGGTGGCAAATTAACATTTACATCCAGTTTAGATCATAAATTAGGTATTGAGGACACAAAAATTTTGAATATTAAGCCCTAAATGGGTCAAAATCCCCACCTCATCATCTTGTCACGAGTTCCATCATAGTATTTAAAGGATTCATAGATATTAGTAGTTGATGCATCTTTTCCATCTTCATTGTGATGGTTAAAATCATGAGTTGAACAATTATGTTATTGATTATTGTAGTGCATATTGAGTTAAATTAATTATTATTAGTGATATCCTTATGATTTGAGTTTACGTTTGATGTTCCTATATTGTTGAGTATGTCTTTTGTTGATTAATGAGTCAAGCCAAGTGTGTGCTTGGGGACCAAAAATGGTTCTTGAGTGCGGACCACGTCTAGGGTGTAGACTTGAGGGGTGGAAAATTTAGTATCAAAGCACAATGTCTAAGAGTACTAGGCTATGAAGCCATACCTGTAGAGTCCTGTTTATCGGTGTGAAGCATGCACCATCAATAATCAGGAGGCTACAACATTTAGGAAACATTTCAGTTCCTTCTTACTCTTTTTCGTGCAACAGAATTCCACTCTATAAAAGTTTCCTTCTAATTCATGCTTGTGTGTATACTTTCATCATGCCTTCATGAATAGTTGTTTGGTCGTCATGCAAGGAGAGATATTGATTCACAAGACCAACAGGTACCAAATTCACTACAAGTATAAACCCTTTAAGGAGAGGTGACTAATACTGAATTCTGATATACTATTCGGATGTTTATTCAAGTTGAAACCAATAAAGCTGGTAAAACAAGATGGGTTCATCATGACGTAGTTGATACATCCATGATCCGATAGTTCTTGAGAATGCATCCTCAGTAATTCATAGGTTCAAATGTCATTGAGGGTTAGGAGAACTTGGTGGAGATGATGGAGAAGGTGTTTAAGGTTATGTATGTTTTAGATGTTGAGCGAGTAGAGTAAGTTGCATACCCAATCCAGGGTTTAGATAGGACTTATTACGACCAATGGAAGAAGAACATGGTTGAAGGATCACCAATTGTGAGCTAGGTTATGGTTTAAAGTTCCTTCATGGGGCATTTATTTCCCCGCGAGTTGAGAGAGGCAAAAGTAAGAAAATTTCTCACTCTTAAGTAGGAGTCCATGTGTGTGCATTAGTGCAAGCTCAAGTTAATTCAACTAAACTATTATTCTCTGGAGATGGTTGTTGATATGAGGGCCATCATAAATTTGTTTGTGTTTGGATTGTCTCGCTTGTCAAGTAAAGAAGGTAAGGCAGCTATGCTGATAGTAGAATGGAAATGCCGAATCTTATGATCTGCGTGAAACAGGTTGAGAGAGAAAAGTTGAGAGATAGGGAAGAGTTCCCCAACAAGAAAATCTAAGACAAAATGAGTCAAAATAGAAGGAAATAGAAATGCGAGCCGGCCTTATTTTCAACAAAGTCAATCGGATCTACTCCATCATATGCTAGTGCACCTGCACCAAAGAGAATATGTGAGTTAAGGAATCGAAAAAATCATAGAGCTTCAAATCTTTACCTACTTTATATCAGGTTAGTGTTTCACAACGAGCAATTGGACTCCTACATGTGTAAAGTATAGTACAAACCACCCAGGAGCGCATTGTGATTGCTCCTTTGTATGCTATTACCAATCGTCAAGAGTAGGATAATTCAACATATGTTATCACTGATATGATCAAAGTATTTACTTTTGATATATATGCATTACTTGATCCAAGTGTGACTCTATCCTTTGTGACTCCTTATATTGTTTTGAGGTTTGATATTCTTCTCGAACGACTTCTTGATCCCTCTATGTTTCAACACCTATTTATGAGTCCATTCTTGTATAGAGAGTTTATCATGAATGTGTCATTTCTATCAATCCCAAATACACCTCGCTGACTTAGTTGAGTTACACATTCTGGACTTCGATTTTTCTAGGTATGGACTAGCTTGATGCTTGTTATGCCTCAATTGATTGTAGAACTCTTTTAGTCAAACTAGTTCCTAATGAGCCATTATGGAGTGGAGGAATAGTTTAGAAAGGCCTAAGGTTCGTTTCATTTCATACCTTAAGTCCATAAAGATAGTCTCTAAAAGGTGAATCTATCACTTAGTCTTAGTTAATGATTCTATTGTTCAAACATTGACCAGTCGTTCAGTATTAGTTTTGAGTGAGTATCAAATGGATTTTCAAGATGATTTTTTTTGAAAACCTCTTGAGAAAGAAATCGACTTTGTCATAGATATTCTTCGTGATAATCGATATATCTCTATTCCTCCATATATAATGACTTTTTCTGAGTTAAAAAGTTAAAAGAGTAGTTGAATGATCTTCTTGAGAAGGGTTCCATTCGACCTAGGGTGTTGTTACCTTGGGGCGGTCTGGTGTAGTGATTAACATAAGTTTAATAAGGTTCTCTTTATGAGAATTAATTATCTATTAGATTAAGTTCAGGGTGCCACTTGCTTTTTCAAAGATTAAGCTATCATCAGTTAACAGTAACAGAAAGTGACATCCTAAAGATAGCATTAAGGACCCCTTATGATCACTATGATTTTCTTGTTATATCTTGTAGCTTGACTAATGCTCGTGCAGTGTTCATATATCTTATGAATAGAGTATTCAAGCCATATCTTATAAATTTTTTTATCGTTTTTATGGATCACATTTTGATTTAGTCAATTTATGAGAAGAATAATGCTAGTCATCTTAGAATAGTTCTCCAATCTCTCAGAGTAAGAAATTTGTATGCCAAATTTTCAAAGTGTGAGTTTTTTCTTGAGTTATTGGCATTCTTAGGCCATATTGTATTTGGAAAATGGGTTTAAGTTGATACTCAAAAGATTAAAGTAGTAGAGAATTGACCCACACCCACATATCAAAGTGATATTCTCAGGAATGGACAGTTTTTATAGAAGGTTTGTTAAGGTGTTCTCATCTATATGGTCCTCATTGACAAAGTTGACTGAAAAGACAGTTAAATTTCAGTGGATTGAAGCTAGTGAGAAAAATAATTAAAGAATTAAAAACCTGGTTAACTACTGCCTCTATGTTGACCCTACCGGAGGGTAAACGAGGTTTTTTTATGTATTGTGATGCATCCAGAGTTGGATTGGGTTGTGTATTGGTGCTAAATAGTAAGGTTATAGGTCGTGCCTCAAGAGAAATTAAGATTCATGAGAAGTATTACCCCACTCATGATCTTGATCTAGCAATGGTATTATTTTCTTTGAAAATATGTCGTCACTATATCTGTGGTGTTTATACAAATGCGTTCAATGATAACAAGAGTATTCAATATGTTTTCAGTTAAAAGAGCTTAAACTTAGACAGAATAGATGATTAGAGTTACTCAAGGATTCCGACATGAGTATCCTCTATCACTTAAGTAACGCTAATGTAGTTATTGATCCCATGAGTAGGTTGTCTAAGAGAAGCAATACCCATGTTGAGAAGGGAAAGAGAAAGAATTGGCCAAAGATGTGCACGAATTTGCACGATTTTGAGCCCGGTTGTTGGATTACAATTAAGGTGGAGTTGTGGTGATGAATATGGGTGAATCATCACTAGTGTTTGAAGTGAAGAAGAAACCTGTTTGGCTTGAATGAAGGAAAATGTTCACAAGCAGAAATTATGGACTTTGAAAAAGGGTGAGATATTGTGTTAAGGTATCATGGTAGATTGTGTGTACCAAGGGTGGATGAGCTAAACAAATGATCATGGAAGAAGCTCATACCTTTAGGTATTCAATGCACTCAGGTTCCACAAAGATGTATCGTGACTGGAGGGAAGTCTATTAGTGGAGTAGTATGAAGAAGTGTATTGTACAGATCGTTGTTAAGTGTCCAAATTTCCAAAAAGCCAAGGTAGAACACCAAAGGCCCGGTGCTACGTCTTAGTATATATATATATCTTTAGAAATGGAAGTGGGAGATGATTAATATGGATCACATTACCGGCTTGTCATGGTCTCGCGTGAAGCATGATTTAATATTGGTGGTTGTAGATGATATGACTATATCATCCCATCGGTAAAGACTACTTATTCATCGTAAGATTATGCGAGATTATATATTCAAGAGATAGTGCAACTTAATGGATTTCTTGTGTCTATCATTTAAGATAGAGGTGCCCAATTGACTATATAATTTTGGATGTCTTTCTAGAAATGTTTGGGCTCGATGGTAAATTTGAGTATTGTTTTCCATCCCCAGACTGATGGTAATGTAGAGAACACAATTCACACTTTACAGGCTATGTTGATGGCTTGTTTGATTGATTTCAAATGTAATTGGGATGATCACTTAGCTCTCATAGAGTTTGCTTACAATAATAACTATCACTCTAGTATCCAGATGACTCTTTATAAAACTCTTTCTGGGTGAAAAAGTGGATATCCTATAGGATGGTTTGAGGTTGGTGAAACTAGGTTGAAAGCGACAAAGTTAGTTCATCAAGCTATGGAAAAAGCGAAGATCATTGTAGAGAGGTTGAAAACAACACCGAATTCATCAGAAATCCAGTACATATGTTATGAGAAGAGACTTAGAAATTAAGGTTGATGATTGTGTCTAATTAAAGGTTTCACCTATGAGAGGTTTTATGTGATTTTCCAAGAAGAGGAAGCTCAGTGTCCGATATATTAGTCCATAAAGGATATCCAATATAATTGGCATTCTAGCTTATGAGTTAGAGCTACCATCGAAGTTAACACCACTCCATCAGTATTTCACATTTCTATGTTGAAGAAGTGTATAGGCGATCCTTCACTTATTAAACCTATAGAGAATACTGATATTAAGGACAACCTAACTTATGAAGAGATACCCATTAGAATTCTTGATTGTTAGGTTTGCAAGTTGAGGATCAAGGATTTTGCACTAGTCAAGGTCTTATAGAGAATTTAATTTGTTGAGGAAGCTACTTGGGAGAGTGAGGAGAATAAATAAGAGATACTCATATCTCTTTGCTTCCGGATAAATTACAAACTAAGGTATTAACTTTAAGCACACGATGAGTTAGGTGATCCATGAGGTGTAAAATTGAAGGTTGTTCAGTCCTCTTTCCAATGCCGCTTAGTTTGCTACATTTTGACTTCAGATAAAGGAGATATGCTCGTTTGAGTGTAACCTATCTAGTTAAGACATTTCATCCGTTTTAAGGAGGGGTATTTTGGCGTTTTCCTCATATCAGTAGCCTAACAAGTTTTACCCACCTAAGATAAGATGTTTAATCAGATCAAGTGAATTTTATTTTGTTCTAAAACGTTTCATAAATTAGGGAAAATTTCAAAACGAGAAAAGAAAAGGTTTCAAGAAGTCCTTCAAGAATTTGGGAAAAAACCAAGAACTATATTCTTATAAGGTATGTAAGATTTTACAGTGTAGGGTTTGTTCAACCTCACGCCAATCATAAGATTTAATATATGAATTCTTCCATGAGATTGAGTATATTGAGATTATTTATAAAGTTCTTAAGGTTTTGTGCTTCATTCTTTAATAATGGAGTTTTGTTGAGTTCTTATGGTGGGGGTCTTGCGAATGAGTGTTGTTCTTGAGGTATTCTGAGTAGAATTTTGTTAATTGTGTTGGGTTTATGAATCTAAGGGAGTTTAGGAGAAATCAATCGAACATAAGTGAATTAGGATAAAAATAATCAAGAAGAAAAATATCAAAATGATCTGGGATTGGGCTGGGGCGGTGCGCCCTTGTAGAGCAAGAGAGGCTGTCGCCCTGCGGTCACAGTTGCACCCAAACAAGCCCCAGTAATTAAAGGGTTGGTGCAACGTGCCATTTATGCGCCAGGGGTGTCAATTCCCTTCCACCTCCATATTTCGTCCCCTATGCGTTCGTTTCACTACACCATTTTTGGCCTACAACAGCCTAAACTAGCAAAAAGTGTGGCCTTTGATAAAAGGCTACACTTTTGACTTTCAGCAACACTTTTAGGGGCTGCCCAAAAGAAGCATAAAATTTGACATTAGGCAACACTTTTTAAATGTTGTCATCTTTGGCTACACTTATAAAGCGTAGCCAAATAGGTATAAGGGCACACTTCGAAGACGTGCATTACCAACACCTATTTTTTATTAGACTACACTTAAAATTGTTGCCTTTTTATATTTATTGGTCACACTTAAAGTGTTGCCTTTTATTGGTCATCTATTGCAACACTTATAAAGTGTAACTTTATATATCATCTATAGCAACACTTATAAAGTGTTACTTTATATCTCATCTATAGCAACACTTATGAAGTGTTACTTTATATCTCATCTATAGCAACACTTATAAAGTGTTAATTTTATATCTCATCTAGAGTAACACTTACGAAGTGTAACTTTATATCTACCTAGAGCAACACTTGCAAAGTGTAACTTTATATCTACCTAGAACAACATTTATAAAGGGTAAGTTTATATCTACATAGAGCAACACTTACAAAGTGTAACTTTAACATTTATAGGCCTACATGTAGCACAAATATATATATATTTACATACATACAAGTGACCTAAAACACAAAATTAACTAATCATTAAATCGAAGCTATATATTTCAAATAAACTTCGAGAAATATTTCATGTACAACAAAAACTTAGAAAGTGATTGCTTAAAGATCTCTAATATCAACACGTTCCAAAAAACCAAAAGTGTCATTCAAACGTATATGAAAATAGTACACAAATTTCTTCATATTTCACCACAATAGATCGAGTTTACTTCTGGCCAAATTCAAATTCAATTACCTGCATTTTCCTGCACATTCAAGATAAAATTATAAGTTTGTAAATTAATTGTGGAAGTGCATAATCAAAGAGAATTCACTGTAAGACAACCAATCCAAATCTAAATACAATGTCAATGTTAAAATTACACATTATAAGGACTACAACATTTGTGCAGTCTTCTGTTGTCGGCTCTCCAAAATTAAACTTCAAAAGCTTAAAAATAGATTAAAGGTTTGTCATAGGACAAGTGAGATAATTGTTGAGATATGAATTCTTTAATTGCATATAGAAAGACGTATATAATATGAAGAATGATTTTTTCTAATCCTCTACTTACTCTTTCAGACTTCACAGATAGAAAGTCTTGAATGGATTATAGTAACTTATAAAGCAACAAAACTACTTAGTAATTATGCACTTGCTACTTCTAATAATTCTGCACTAACAAGTCTTTATTGGTACATGTCTTACTTCTAACAATTCTACACTAACAAGTCTTGAATGTTGTAGGATAATTCTCTGTACTTGCCTTGATCACCAAATAAGACAGACTCATCACACTGTTCCACTACTAATTCTGTAGTTGATACTTCTAATAATTTAATTGATCTTTCTATGAAGGATGAACAAAACAATCAATAAATAAGGATACAACGGAGACACAAATTAATAATAAGTCCAGCACTAACAACATATTGGGCCTGAGAACACTCACAGGAACACACAAATAGTTCAAACAAACAAGAGATGAACACTGGAAACAAGGTTCATAACATAGTTTAGAATGACCACAAAAATCAATACATAACAACAGGAACATGATATTTTCAAAGACATGCAGCATAGGGCAAGGTTCATCATCAGACTGCATCTCCACTATATACATGGAAGAGCCAAAATATTCTAAAGGTTCAGTTTATGTAGGTACTCCATTCCCTATGCCCCTAGATAATATTTTTGTTTAGAAACTGATCAAGAGTACTAGCTGGTATGACCGGCTTCCTCTTTACCTGTTTGCAATTCGGTAGATCAAGAATATCATGTCATACCTCTCCATTACCTAGTGTTGTTCCAGTCACATGTGCTGAAGCAATAACATCTTTCTTGAATGACGTATTGAACCTAGAGTTATTCATAGGAAGTTTAGTTCCATTTTCTTGAATGGACTCTTAAAATTGAAATAGCCTCTGTTTAATTTGTCATTTCCCTACAATCATACGTGAGGTTCTAAGTTGTTCCCTTGATGACAATTGAATGACTTATTTGTGCCCAAGCAATTTACTATTTCCTTGTTGTGGAATGAAATCCTCAGAATTCTTTCTTTATGTTGTATTGGTACCTACTCTTTCATAGCTTTATCATTGCGTTCATTTGCAAGTTGTTCTCTCTTAATCTTGAATTTGTTGGCCAATTCAGCACTTGATCGGTATTGCATATAAACATCCAGATTCTTCAATGGACTTTGAGCTTTGTTTGGATTCAAACCCTTTTTCTTTAGCATTGTTGATTGATTCATTCTTTTCGCTTTGCTTAAATCTCTTCAATTTGTTTCCCAATAGTAAGTAAACCTACAAAATAATAAGACTGTTTAAGTGAAAGAAGTAGCAGCAATGTAATTTTGATATAAGGTGACATATGGATATCTTATTATAGTAGATTGCAACATTTGAGTTTCTAAAATTTTCAGAATTTCTATAATTTCTAGAACTTCCAAAATTTCCTGAATTTATACATTAAAGTACTGTATAATATTGCAGAACTTATACAAAACAGTAATGTAATTACAGAACTCATTCTAAATCACATAATAAGTCACACACACATACACTAGATAATCAACACAACAATCTTTGTCTGAGGCTTCTGATGGCCCCAACTGATTTACTGTTTCTATGATCTCTACTTCTTAGCAATGCAGTTCCACCAATGTGATTACTTTTTGTCACTAACGATGGAAGAAGGAACTTAGACGAATCAAAGGAATAGCCACATGATTAGGAACAATGCTTTTAATTGGTATTGGAAGCAAGTAATGTAACATGAAATGAGCATCATGGGTTTTATAATTAGACACCTTTCTTTCATCCAAGTGCACACACCTAGATATATTGGAGGCCTTACCATTAGGTAGCTTGGCTGTCTTTAAAACTCCACAAAAGATGGATTTCTCTCCATTTGTCTTTGAGAAGCACACCTTTGTAAACTTTGTTGTCGTACTATCTTCTGTTTCTTGTGGATGAAGGTTTTTCCTGATTCCCATATCTTTCAAATCATACCGTGCTTTTGCATGATCCTTTGTTTTTCCTGAAATATCCAAAAGAGTTCCAAGTATACTATCAACTATGTTCTTCTCTATGTGCATTACATCAAGGTTGTGACGTAACAAGTTTTGCTGCCACTAACGTAATTCAAAAAAAATTGACCTTTTTTCCATGGGCCATCATTTGATCTCTTTCTCTTCTTCCCAAACACATTTTCAAAATCATGCAAGCTATTAAGAACATCAGTTCCCATTAAAGGAGCTGGAGGAGACCTGAATTCAGTTTTTCCATTGAATGATCTTTTGTTTGATATCCATTGATGATCCATCGGTAGAAAAACACGATTATCCATATAGCACATTTTCCGACTATGTTTAAGATAGCGAGAATCAGTGCCATAGTTACAACAAGGGCAAGCAAACTTTCCTTTTGTACTCCAACAGATAACATAGCATATTCAGGAAAATCACTGATTGTCCACATAAGAGCTGCCCACATTTGAAAAGTTTCATTTCTGGAAGCATCATATGTTTCAACCCAAAGTTCCCATAATAATTTTAACTCATCTATAAATGGTTGTAAGTAAATATCAATGTCATTTTCAGGTGATCGCGGTCCAGGTAAAAGTAAAGAAAGTATGAAATATTCAGATTTCATGCACATCCAAGGCGGCAGATTATAAACCATCAACATAACTGGCCATGTGCTATGTGATATACTCATGGTTCAAAATGGATTGAATCCATCACTTGACAAGCCAAATCTCACATTGCGACAATCCAGTGCGAAATCTAGATGCACCCTACCAAAGTCTTTCCATGCTAGACCATCAGCAGGATGCCTTAACCTTCCATCTTTAGAACGTTCCTCTTCATGCCACCTCAAAGCATCTGCCATCTTTGAACACATAAATAGCCTTTTAAGTCTAGGAATTAATGGAAAGTGTTTCAAAGTCTTTGCTGAAACTGGATGTTGTTTTTTGAAGGCTGAAGCTCACTATCAACTTTAGGAGATTGAATATATCGTGAAGCTCCACAAGTATGACAAAATTCGTCATCATTATGACCATTCCTGAACAACATGCAATCATTTTGACATGCAGCAATTTTCTCATAATCCAGACAAAGATTCTTAACCATAGACTTGGTTTTATTGTAAGACTGGGGAATGTTCAACTCGGGCATCGCCTCTTTTAATAACTCTAAAAGAGAAGTGAATGATTCATTGATCCATCCATGTAAACACTTCAACAAATATAAGCAAAGTTTGAATTTAATTTAGAGACACCTATACAACCAGGATATAATTATTGGTTTGCCTCTTCAAGTAAGCGATAGAATTTCTTGGCATCTTCATTTGGACCATCATAAACTCCTCCAGCCTGTGCAACAACTCTAAATTGATCATTCAACAACCCATCAATATCATCACGCGAGTAATTCATATCATCATCAACTTTCAACTTAATATCCCATTCCCCGTGATTGATCCATCTAGTATAGCCTTTAACGAATCCATGGCATATTAGATAATCATACACTACATTCCTTCGGTTCCAAAGAATATTACAACATTTCGCACATGGACACTGAATTTTCTCTCCATAAGGATCTCCATACATGTAAGCAAAATCTAGAAATGATTCAATGCCATCAAGATACTCTTTGCTATACCTTGATAAATTCATCCAATCCTTGGATGGGATATGTCAACTCCTAGAAGAAGATAAATCTTTCAGCAACAATCATTAACTAGTTCACAAATAAGTTTTAAAAGTCACGAGTAATCTATCGGAATCATTTGTTATCAGATGATAAAAGTTTCTTACCTAGTCATGAGACTTTCGCTACGCCAAATCAATCCTTGAATCCTCCACAAATGTGTTTCAATGTTGATGATACTATAAAGAAAAGAATAAGTACAATTAGTAGGATATACATAATTAATAAAGAAAATAAATAAATAGAATTCGAATGATTAAAAGTTAAAGTTTTGTAATTGAATTTAGAGCTTTTGTGCTTTTAGAGTTTTATGAGCTTTTAGAGTTAAAGCTTTAAAATCTCATTCTTGTGCACACCCAATAAGAGAAGTATCAAATATCTAATACCATGTTTAAACATTCAAGCTAACATTCTTATGATCCTATATTAGATATTTGATCAACAACTTATGAATGTCGCTTTGTATTAGTAATACAACAATTTTTATATTTGTTGTCTCAGTAATACAAAAGTTTCCAAATTTCACTGTATTAGTGACACAACAGATTTTTATATTTCAAAACTGTTGTATCAGTGATACATGTATAAAGATCTTTTTTATCTTTACCTTTTGTGGTGAATGTTCTGTGAGTGTAGTATTTGTTATAAATGTTATCATGTTATTAAGATTTCAGCAGGAATGAATGTAAACTAAAGAACTGCAATTCGCCCAACCTAATCAATAAAAACATTATGCATCGTAGTCCAAGGATATTCTAAAGGTCAAGCATAAGAGTAGAAAGAAATAACTTTCAGTGAAATAATGAAAGCATCAGAATGACGATATGAAACCTCCATTAGTGGCCTAAATTTACTCAAGAACTTCTTTACTCCCCATAAGTATCCATAGGGGGGGGGGGTACTCTGTTATATGCTTTACAGAAGACTCACTTGGTTTGTTATATCAGGTTGCATTCCCTGATACTACTTTTGCTTAAGTTTTAACTTTGATTTATGAAGGATTTTTAAGCGTGTTTATCTTTTATGTACGTCCTATATGTTCTGTTTTCCTTTATAGTTCTCTTACAAATTCATTAACTATATTTAAGAAACTTAAAGGATGTTGATTTATCTTCTTATGTTTTAACCCGTGCAACCGAGTAAGCACGTCAAATCACCAAAACAGAAAAGTATTTTGAATCTATTTCAATACAAAAATGATACTTGAATCTAATTCAATACAAAAAACTATATCATGAGAAACTCAAGATCATGTAAGTAAACAATCATTCAAAGCATATTTGAAATTCTATAAGTATTTCATCATGTGTGTCTTCAACATTGATTTTTCATTACACCTTGTAGTACCCCTAGTGTTTAGAAAGAACATGGTTAGAACCACCGGTAAAGCCAACATTCTTGTGGAGCAATGAGTCCTTATAAGTCCTACTTTATCAAGGATTAAGTCCACTAAATACAACAACAATTGAAACCAAGTATTTCCACATCCATAGAACAAGAAGTCAACAAAGGTGACTAGGAAACATCAACAGAGATACATGATTTTAAAATATTGCATGCTTATCTATTTGAAAACAACTTTTTACACAAACTTGACCAAATTTCTTAAGCTATAAATGTAGTTACTGGTGAACTTTACAAGTTTAGATAAAAATAAAAACTGATATTTTCTTGAATCATGTAAAACAACCAAAGAATTTAGCCCTGCACTTTTTGTAGTCATCTAAAACTGTATAGACCAAGGCATTCCAGTCAGCTCGTATTGTCTGTTAGCTGATTTATATAAGTTGATAAAATTATCAGTCAGCAGGTGCAGGGTAGTCTACGTTGGTCGTCAAACGTGTTTTTTTTTTGGATTCTTTGTTTGCAGAAAAAAATGCAGAGAGGGGTAGGGACTAAATGATCGTCTGTTACATGAGACACTGTTTAGTATTGATAAGCTAAGCAAATACCAAGTGGTCACTATATATAGTAACACCTGAGTTATACTGCTAGTTCTCATGTGTTACGTTACAACTTTTTGTAATTTCATATCTATGGATAAGAAATGAATGGGTCATAACTCATTATTGTTAGTCAAAAGAGAACCCACATGACAAGGGGGAACAGTCTTCCATGGATTTGCCTTCTCCGATCACGAAGTGACCTGTATCAACTCTCAACTCAACACCCAATACTATTAACCCCTTTCTCTCACCACCCCCACCTTTCGTCTGCACTCTCCCTGCCACCCCAATCATATTGGAAAATACATCATTTTTTCTCTCTTTTAAATTATTTGTCATTTTTCAAGATTACAAAAAAATTGATTATTTCTCTTGTCTCATTTTATATGAGTTATTTTTCTTAGTGAATGTAAAAAAGAAACAATACATTGTAAAGAAGTGAGTAGGTTCTCTGTGATTAGGAATGTAAAGAAGATATCAACATTGTTTCCTGATGTTGATTCTTATATGTTAAAACTGCTTTTTTATTTAGTTTTTCACTAAGATGAATAGACTCTAGTCTAAAAGATATGGTCACAAGTTTCAAACTTGGAAGCATACAAATTACAACATGTTTATTCTTCAAAAATTACATAAGAATAAATATATTTTAAGCTCTTCAGTAGGCTTATTCGTGTTCATTGCTAACTTGAATATCTACAGTTTGACATAGACTAAAGGGAAAGGCATCCGATCAACTAAGTCACAGAGAAAAAGTGTTGTTGGATACCACCATAGGTCTCTCCCCCCCCCCTGAAGCTTAAAATAAAGCCAACTTTGTGGAGCATGACAGAACCATTGAAGTCGATAGGAAGGAGAAACATAAAGTCAGTGAGGAAAAGATTGATAATGAAGTTGTTAACTTCATCAAAAGGACAGACGTAGAAACAGACTTTAGCCTCATCCATGGACAGTCTTATAGCACTTGACCATAGACTATCTTTACAGTTCTATTTACTTCTATTCTATATGCAAGAACTTGACATGTAATGAAATTAGAAAGTTACAAGCTATTTCTCATCCGTTGCATCTAGCTGATCAAATAGGACAGACTTTAACATCATACAAAACTTTATTTCCATTTTATTTGCACTAACTTCTCCTTATTTTTCTAAAACATAGATGAAGCAAGCCTCACATTCAACAATATCCAAAACTCAACAGGTTGTCCATACTACAAAAACAAATCTTATACTTTTATTCTGTTATTGCTAGTAACAGTTAGCAAAAAAGAAATAAAGCATAATCCTTAAGTTGAAAGTAGAAAAAGAAACAAAACAATTAAAGACGTAGAAACAATTGCTTTACTAAGGATTTAATTTATATACATTAACAATTAAATCATGTTATGCTATCACTATAGTTTTACTAGTTATAGAAGGTAATAAAATGTGCACCAATCAAATTTATCATACAGAGTTACTTGGTATGTAAAAAATAAGAAATTATGTATTGTCCAGCCACAAAAGTTAAAGTCAATTACTTTTTTTTTTCTAATAGATCCCTTTATAGTAAGAAATTTCCTATTTGTCATAACTGTAATGTCCTGCTCTTGCAAAGCACTCTCACAAGTTACTGCTCCCTCTCTACCCCTTCTAGACTTGAAAAATACATCATATATCGTCTATATCTAAGGCATATGATTTGTTTTCTTATAGTGCAACTCAAAATACAAAGCAAGTTTAGCAAATTAATACTACGGGGTGATCCCAAAACAACTAAGAAATATTGAATTAAAGTTTCTGATGTACACTTGAAAATGCACTAGAGAAACAAATAAATGACTTCTAGACACTTCAAGGCATGCAGTCTAAAAAATAAATATTTACAAGCAAATAGCTACAAGACATAATCAATGTGGTTAACAAAGGAACAAACCAAGCATAAGGTGAGCACAACTATGAACTCAGGAAGACTAAAAACACAGTGACATTAAAACAGACATTAAAAACTTTTGAAATTCATGTAGAGTAGCTTTTTACACTTGACGAAATCTATATTAGGGAAAAAATATCGTAGGTATCGCCAGCTTGAACAATTTAGTTCTTCGAAGAATGACGACTTAGTTACAACTCAGTTCTTTATATAAAGGCGACTTAGCTTCAACTTCTATATTAAACATTCAAGAGAAAAAACTAGTCATTCAAAGATAATCTGCCCATTTATACGTCATACAACTATAAACTAAACTTCCAAAATCAACCAAATTCGTATCAACAACACAAGAACATAAAAGCCCTAACTTAAATTTTGACTGACACACAAGAATATCAAAATCTTAAAGCTATAATTTAAACTTTTGAAGGTAAAATCTCTTATCTGATAAACTCTATTCCAACAACCTAAAGCTTTAAGACATTAGGCAAGTTGATTTGTGAAGCATATTCTTTCAATTTTCAAAAGGAAATCAGATGGAACAGCAGTTTACCAAGAAATCTTTGAAGAAAATCTTCTTCTTCAGCTCTCCAATCTTGAACAAGGAAGCTGAGAGGAAAATCGTCTTCTTCAGTTTATGTTAAGAGAAATCGCAGTGCTCTTCGATTTTTCTGCTGAAAATGGTGTTCTTCGGTTGAAGTTTGACAGAAATGTGACAAAATATCGTAGTAAAAATTGATTTCTTCCATTCTTTGATCCTTCTTTAGTTCATGCAAATGGTGTTCTTCAGCTGAAAATGGAAGCTTCAGCTGAAGTTTTAGGAAATGTTGCCTTTTTTTATTTCTTTAATGTTTTATTCTTTTTAATTTTTCTTTAATGTTTTATTTTTTTGGCCAAATAAAAATGGGAGGGAGATAAAACTTTAACGTTAAAAGATTTGAGGGAACATAAAATTTTGGTGAAAACACTAAGGCCACATTTTTAATGTGTTTGTATTTACAATTACAAAAATAACACACTTCAAAAGTGTGGCCATTCATGTAAATAGTTGTTGCCAGCTATAACAACACTTATAAAGTCTAGGTTATCCCTTTAAAGAGTATACTTTGGAAGTGTTGCTCAAATTAATGTAGCTAAAAGTATAAATCTTTGGCTACACTTTAAAAGTTTTCCCAAAAGTATTTTAGGCAACACTTTATAAGTGTTGTCCAGATTTAGTGTTGCCGTAGACCTAAAATGGTGTAGTGTTTGAATCATGTCTACTTTCTCTTTTTTAATATCAACTATCTAAGTCTTAATCATGGAGCGATACTATATATTCTAATCATAACTCTTGAATCGACTATCCAAATTCAATTTGTAGTTGAGAGAAAGTTGAGAAAGTCTATTGGCGAAGTCTTATACAATTATATATAAATTGTTTTAAAACTTGTTGAAATGAGTATGAGGATGAGTAGAGTTGAGTTTCATAGTTTGAAATAAGTCTAAGGGAAATAAGTGTTCCTAATTCTAAACACTTTTACATTTTAACAAGAGGAAACCTTGATTTAAAAATGAGTTCATGAGGAGATTTTGAGTACTATCTCTTTTAAGTGTCTCTTTTGAGCATTGATATGAGGATGATTTCAGACAACTAAAAGTCCTCCTAAACCATGTACGCCAACATGGATAACGGATCATACTTATATTAATGATTCTTTATTTTCTTTTAGTGTTTCTTAGTTTATCTATTTAGTTGAGGATGGCCTATACTCCGGCGAGGTGTAGAACTATCCTACTAACGTAGTCAAGACGTTGTATCATCATGTAACTCATAGTGATGACTGTTAGTTAGAGAATCTCCCACATAATATGAAAAAGTTTATTATTGTATTTTTATATACATTGAGTTTTACATATTGTTTTAAAAGCATTATCTATGTTTCATCTTTTATGGTTGCATTCATATTAAGTTAAGTTGAGATGAGTCGGGGTGAGTATGTTTTCTTTCTATCATTTTATCTATCTATCAACATATTTAGTTTTCCCTTTACATGCTCATACATTCAATGTACTAACGTCATTCGGCCTACATCGTTTGATGATGCAGATACAAGTATTTAGGATCATTAGTCGTTCATTATTAGTCCCGTCATATTCTAGCTAGCTTTGGTGAACCATCTTGCTTTTTTGAGGGCTTCCCCTTTTTGATTGTGTTTGTTAGTATGTCTTTATTAGTGGCCCGACTTCCATCATAGTATTTAGAGGTTTTATATATATTAGTACTTGAGGTATCCTTTCCATCTTCTTTGTGATCTTTTAAAACTTGAGTTGAACAGTTATGTTATTGATTAATTTAGAGTATATTGAGTTAAAATATTTTTCGTAATGATATCCTTATGAGTTGAGTTTACATTTGAGGATCCTAAATTCTTGATTAAGTCTTTTGCTGAGTAATAAGTCAGGCTAAGGGTTCTCTTAGAGACCAACAATGGCCAAAAGCCATCCCGTCCACGGTGTAGACTTGGGGCGTGACAATTCAACCCATAGAAATATACGTATTTATTTAAAAACATAGGTAAAAGTGTTTTCTAAATAAACTTATTTTCCTCAAATATAAGAAAAAATGACCTATCTCCAAAAAGTAAGGAAATTATTTTTCAAGACTACTTTTCAACCTCACACCTCAATTTTCAACTCTAACTCAAGTCTCACATACTCATTCTTGATAATAATTCAAAATCTGACTCCAAATTCTTGATTTGAGACCTGTATCCTAATTCCAATTCATGATCTAACTCTCACGTATTAGGTCATACCAAGATCAAATCTCAATTTGTAGATTAGATCTTATGTAAGGATTCAAGGTTGGATCCGGGTTAGTGCTAAGGTAGAGTCGTGAGTCACGTATCGAGATGAAGTTCTTAATCAGGTTTGAGTCGAGATTCTAGGACAGTGTTAAGTTCTGGTCCTAAATTGGTTGTATAGGTACGGTGTCGGCTTCTGATTCTTAAGTTAGTCCCCTTATGGGGTGTTAGAGTTGATTTCTAATTCATAAGTTGGTTTCTAAGTTAGGTGTCAAGTTTAGGTCTCGAATCCATCATTTAGATTTACTGTGGGGGTCAAATATACATTTGGAAGTCAGATCCCAAATCAGATGTCTAGGTTGGATCTCGATTTGAAATCAGGTCTGAGATCACGAGTCGAAATCAGATCCTAATTCATAGGGTGGGTCCGATTTAGATCTTTTTCTGAGGTCAAATACTGACTCAAGAGTTTTGATCAGTTCCTAAATCTAAGGTCGGGTTTGAGTTCATGATCGATCATCAAGAGAAGGTGTTGGGGTCGACCTCTAGATCAAATATCGGTTTGGATTTGGGTTTTAAATTGAGTGTCGAATGCAGGTCCCCATTTAGGTATCGGGGTCAAATCTATATTCAAATATTATATATCGAGTCAAATGTCGTGCTCGGGTACCAAGTTGAAAGTCAGGTCTCGATTCAAGAGTTTGGGTTGGGTCCTAATTTAGAAGAAGTGTCTCAGATCGGGTCTCAATTTGGAAGTTGGATCCCTCATTAGATGTCGTATTTATATTTATGATATGATAAAACTAAAAAAAAACAATTTCAACATTTTTCATACAAAAAAGAATAAATTATTTTCTCCATATTGAATTCCAAAGTTGAGTACTATTTAATCATGAAAATATGAGTCACCATATATTTTACCAAACTCATTTATTACCCAGCCCTTCTTTTATCCATATTCAATATGGGCAAGTTGAATTATTCCCATTTTATGTTAGCCCATTTCCAACCCATCAAAAGTTGACCCATTTTGCTCATTTCCACCACTATAAACAACCAAGATCAATATTTTGAAATATAAATATAGATTGGGAGGTATTGTTAAAAATAATAAAGTGATGTTTCTCATCAACATAAGTAAATACACGGTTGATTCCTTTTTCTGTAATCAAGTCTTTATCACACTGACTTTTTCTAGTTATATATTTAATGATCCTTCAAAAATATATAAAGTAAATAACTGAGTGCACCTTTTTTTACATAGAAATCTACGAGGTAATATTGTAAACGTTTGGAGGATGTGGATGTTCGATGACCCACCTATACTATAGCATGTTCTAGATTTTCATGTTTTATAACACGTCTAGATCTCCAAGTTTGAATACTTATAGATGGGCCTAGTGTTTTAGATGGAACAGACACATAAATAATAGCAAAAAGTTATTAGTAGTACCACTACTTTATGTTTTTCTCTATCTCTTTCTCTACTTCTCTTAATTTTAGTACACGATATTTATTTTATGATTTTATAACATTGCTTACATATCTTTCATATTCTTGTTCTTAGGATTTTACTATGAAGAAATATTGCTAAGGAACTAAAATGATTTCTATTATAAAATAACAAAATGAATTAAAGTATCTTAATTTTTTTGTATGAACATAAATTTCCTTTTTCTTCACCCTCTCTGGCAAGACCACTACTGTCCAAACAGATCGGTATAGCAAGGAATGGAAGATTAGACTGTAGGGACTCCCCACTCATTTCAATTGTTCCTATTCTTCTATTTATTTATTTTTAATTTTAGTAATGATATTCATAAAATCTTTAGTGTGTTATTATCTTTATTGTTCTATCCAAAATTCATGTGTTGATTGTTGACGTTTTAATCTTATAGTTTGTGATCAATTTCTGCTCTATTTCTTGTTGATTGGTGCTTATTGGTGCATTTGCTCTATTCTTTTTGTTGATTCTTGCTTACTGATTCTAATTCTTGGCCTTTAATTTTGGTATTCCTCCCTTACTTTAGTTATTACCAATTTAGTTTGCATCTATTTTAGTGATTTTGGTGAACAATGTTGGACTATGGTTATGTCCTTGATTAGGAGCAGAAGTGAAGGGTGCGGTAAGAGGTCCTCTTGTTTAAGGTAAGGGTCTTACAGCACAGGGTCACTAATGGGAAATTCATAGACCTAGTGGATATCCTAAAGAAAAGTAATATTATTATAACTTGTATCCTGGAGACTAGATGAGTAGGTGTGAAGGCACAAGATGCCAATGGTAAGTTGTGGTACTCAAGAGGCTCAAGGGATAGACATGAAGTAGATATTTTAGTAGATTGGGACTTTAGGTGCCTCAAGTGGGCTAGGATAAAGATGTCAAGAAACTTTTTTTAGAGTATTTGAATGAGGTTGAGAGGAGTTTATCGCACGTAGAAGATATTCACCAGTGGGGATTTATGGACATATTGGGGAAACATCTAGTTGTTGTTGTTTTAGGGATATAACTAGATGTGGAGCCTCGCTCTTAGGTTTTGCTAGATCTTTTAAGTTTGTGATAGAAAATTATTGCATTCGAAAGATGGAAAACCATTTGGTTACCTTCAGTAGCATAGTAGTCAAATACCACATAGATTATGTACTCTTTAGGAAGGGTGATACAGGCCTTTATAAGGGCTGCAAGGTTACCTTGAGTGATAATTATACTATCTGACATACATATTTGGTGATGGATCCAGAAACTAAGCCATAGAGAGAGAAGAAGATAATATAAGAAATTTATGATTAGATAGGGTGGCTTTACCCCTCCCCTCTCTCATAAGATGGGGGAGAAGTTGCTTAGGATGGCGGATTGGAGGAGTAGAGGGGATGCAAACTATATATGTGTAATGACTCAAAAGTTCATAAAAATACCATTTTTACCCTTTCTAGTAGTCTCCCCGAGTCATTTCTATTTAGTTTGTTAAGTTAGTTTATTATGACTTTCATGGGTTTTGGGTCTAGGAGACCTCAAATTCGTATTTTTATTGTTTCATTAAGTCATAAAGGTTGAGTTCAAGTGAGTAGCATATATGGTTTGTGTACTCAGGGTTCTAAATTAATCTCAAGGGTTCATTTGGTTGTTTTGTATCTTGTATGAAATGTTGGTTTTTGATCTATAGTATGTGATTAGTTGTTCGTCGTCATTCTGAGGCTATAATTATCACGTGTAGGTTTTTCATGATCCCGTAAAGTCAATTTCTTGGTCATCGCGATCGCCCATATTCTATTCGCAATCATGATTGTCAACTTTAATTAGTTGACCTACTTACTATCCGCAATTGCAAGGCTTTAGGTTGTGATAGTAAGAGTATTTGATGCATGAATAGTGTTTTCATTTGAAAATTGCAATTTCATTGGTTAATTCGTTTTTTGAACCCTAGTAGCTTTGTTTAGACTCTTTCAAAAGGGATTTTCGAGTTTCTTTTATTAGGTAACAATTTCTAACTTCCTTTCTCTTTTACCAATTAATTATTTTAATATTTTAAGGATTAATCTTGGGTTTTGAGTCTAAAATATGATTGTTTTATAAAGGTTAAAGGTTTTGGATAAAATGATGTTTTAGATTGAATTCAACTATATATTTGAAATCGCTTTCACTAGTGGTCTTCGACTTTTTGAGGTACCGCAATTTCGTATAAATTTCTAGATTCAACCCTCCTTTTTTGAATTGAGTCTTTTGGATTGACTTGACCCGCTTTATATAAGTCTCAAATGTTGTTAAATTTTATTTCTTATTAGAATCACTTAATTGAAAAGATGGCATTGATTTGGAGACCCAATGAAAATGAAAAACTCAAATCTAGTATTATTTGATTGTATGAGGCAAGTGAACGTCTTAACCTTTGTTAAGTATATATTCGGGTGTAATGGAATGTTTTTGATGGCATTGACCTGTTAATATTGAATAACTATAATTAGGAAAGAACATAATAAAAAAGGCAACTTAATTATATTGTCGTGTAAAGTGTTGATAATAAATTTGAATGTTTTGATTGATTCACTATTCGGGTTGTATCATGATTGTTTTATAAGGTCTATGAACTTCTATGAAATTCATAATATTCTCATGATTTTTGTTAACATTCGTATTTCCATTTGTTCTGAATTAATGTGATGATATTTATTATGATGATGACGCTGAAGTAAATAGTTTCGAAGACGCTGAAGGCAATGGTTTCAGTGAGTGAGTTATACAGGAGGGAAATAGTTACGACGAATACATCAAACTTGTGAGGCCCCGTGAACATTTGTCTGTACTAAACATATGTGTATCATAAGACAGACATGCATCACTATATTTGACATTTCACCTTATTGCATTGCTGATAAGTGTTTTCATGAACCTTATGATTGTTTGTGTTGGGACTTGTGCGTGAAGCTTATGAATTGTGTGTTGATGAGTTGTATGTGATGAAGGGTTGACATTTGTGTTGTGTGATGTATAAATTATGTACTTCTATGTTGGGCTAATTATGTGCTGGTTGTAATTGTAGAGGTTTCGTTAGAGTGTTTGACTACCCATACTCTAGATTGCTTTCCTTCGTGTTTGGTTATTTTCTTTTTCAGTAAAAAGTTTTTATGGTAATAAGTCCTTGCTTCGACACTTGTATAGATTATGAGCCATGTTCTTCATGATTATTTTTATCTAGTTCGTTTGAGGCTTATTGTGGAGAGTTCAGAGGTAGTTTCTTGTTTCTTCATGGAATTTCTTACTCGTTTATATGGACTTGTTCTATTCTAGATACAATGATATGGATACTTGTATTATTTTATATCTATTATAATACATTGAATTGATTTTGGAGGTTTATTTAAGTTTATTTTGATTTCCACATTTCTTTATGGTGTTAAACTATTTTTCATGCTTTACTTTTGCATTTATCATGTTATTGGATTTTAGACTTACTTGTCTTGGTGAGATAAGAGGACTTCTATCACGCCCAAATTTGGGTCATGATAATGTGGGATAACACAACTAGTTGCACTCGAGAAACAACTAAAGAAGTTCTAGGGATAACTTGGTCATTGGGGGGGGGGGATTGGTGGTGGAATAGAGAAGTTCAGGGTAAAATGGAAGCGAAGAAGGACACTTAAGTAAATTTGGCTCACTCCAAGGATGAGGAGGAGAAGTTAAAAAATTAGGCAATATGTAAGGAGACAAAAGATGGAGGCTAATATAGCAGTTAAGACGGTTAGAAAGACAACTTTTTGGACACATGTATTTAACATAGAGATGAGAAAATTATGCATGCTCAAAAAGGTGAGAGAGAGAAATATAAAAGGAGAGATTGTTTGAGATGAATGATTTTTACAAAGGTGGACTCGTTATTGAAGGAGATGAGTTTTGTCCAAATGAGATATAAATATGCATGAGATATTAAGTTTTACAAGTTTTGAACAAGAGCTCTTTGAATTCTTATTCTGATTACTATTTCAGTGTTTGCAATTTACTACAGACAATTCATATACATTGCATATCCTTTAATGCTTTTCTATAACTTAAGGATTTGGACGTCCTCTTTCTACATGAAGGTTACCTTCTGCCAATTTTGTGGCCTTTATATTTTGTATTTAACTTTACTTTTAGAAGGTAGAAAAAGGTGAAGAGAAATTCCTTCTTTCGATATTTATAATGTTGGATTTTCATCCCTATTTAGTCTCGGCTAGTTTCTGTGCTTCTCGTTTTATATTAGAAGATAGCTATGATGTTTCCCGAGGAAGGAGAAAGCTTTTTTGGATTTCATCTGATGGATCAATTCCAACAATGTCAAAGGAAGAAAATATGGTCTTATAATTTGGATGTTGTTGTTCCCAAAGATTTTTGTTCTTTGGGATAATTCATGATTTTCATCTTCATCTTCTTTATATGCTAAAGCTTATAAGGTATGACATATTTCTATGCTTTTAATGAATTTGTGTGGAATATACACATAAATGATAATCCTGCTAAGTAAAAATAAATTTGACTAACAGGATGATACAATTATTATGGTAATTTCTCAAGTACAAAGACCAATAACAGAGGTTGCATGGTTGATTCTAGCTAATATTCTTGCAGCCTTTAGGTATTTATGAGCTCTTCCACACACCTAATTCTTCTGACATCTTGTGCCCCTTTGTCTCTTTATCCTCATCATAAGAGTCCGAACCTTCCTTATTCTGTAGCATTTTTTTCTTTTCCTTTATCGAGAATGTTTTCTCAGGTAACCAACTTTCCCGACTATATTTGTTATTTCCCTCAAGTGTCATATGTATTCAATAGGTTTCAACCTATACAAGAGGAAAGCTAATGGAGTGACATGATCGTTGACTTGGAAGAAATTATACCCCGTGTATCCGATGCTTCTCAAACGTTGTCCACAATATTTTTACACTTCATTGGATCTATTACTGTAAAAATGAACTTTATTTCAGAAATGCTTACAGATTCCTCTATTTCAGTTGGTTGAACGAATATTTGTGGCAAATCGGTGTTTCAAGCATCAACAATTCCTTTTGATACCATCCTTAGTGTCATCAAAGGATTTAAAATCGTTCGCTACATATATAAAATGACACTTTTTGTCATTATATAACAGAGAATTTAATAACACGATACAACAAAACTTATGTTTTATTTATAAGCAAACATTAGATTCAAAGTAACAAGACGACACAATACAATAGGTAATAACCAGCATCAAAAGTAAAATTCTCAATTCTCATTATAAATTCAGTTATTACATTAAGATTAGATCTTATAACGCGATAATGCAGAAGTTCCATCTAGGCCTTTTTTACGGAAGTACTCACAATACTCTTTTATTGTGGTTGCACAATATTTTTTAGGGTTATCTTCTGACAAAAATTCAGGAATCGATCTATAAATCTTGGAAGATGACATTGAATCTGCGCCAAAGAAGCACAAAACTGATACTCTTGGTCCAACTTTCTTTGTGAATACTCTGTGTTCAACACTTATGTACTTGTCATTTGAGATAAGTTGAAAAAACAATCAAAATAACAAAATTGTATATTCAGTGGTATCGATCGCACATGGATAGAAAATAAAAAGAACACTAGCCTGCAGAATATATCCAATGTTGATTACAAGAGCACCACCCTTAGGAGGAACATAAACCCATTGATTCTTGTGAAGCACTTCGAGTCCTCCGATGTGATCTTGTAGAAGTACTATGAGAAAATCATTGTCAGAAAGTTTGTTGGTGCCTATGGTAAGTTCTGGCTGAGGGCATGCTGGTCAGTAAAGGTGGTAAGTTCTTGCTGGGCATGCTGTATGGTAAGGACAAAAACACCAAGCCCCTCCGTGAAATCCATACCTTTGATATGAAAACGATAAATACCAAGAACTTTACACAATAATCCAAGCAAGGAACAACCCAATATCATCATATGCTTAGCTTAGCCCATTAGAATTTCCCTAAAACAATTTTATAAAATTAACAAAACAGCACATCCCAGTTTTTATCAACACATAATACATATTCAATTATTGGTTGGTTTTCTAATTCATATTCAGAACATATAACTACATGATCTTGAAAATTCTTTTGGATTGAGAGGCCGATTAGGAGCCAATTTTTTTTTAAAAAAATGTAATCTTCAGTTTGCAGATGAAACAGAAGGGTTATACAAATCAAAATTGCTAGAATGAACCACCTTTTTCGTGATATCTCGAGTGTAATATTGTTTCTTATTCTTCATATCTTTCTCAAAAAAATTGTCATGATCCTCGCAACATTTCATCAAGGCTGGCAGATACTGGAATACACATTAACCACTTTGAAGAAACTCCATGTCTCTTATGCATATCTTACTCCAAAATATTTTTATGCTTGATTACATCCATCTCGTTGATACCCTCAAGGTCAATGACTGGAAAAATAAAGTGTGTTTCATATGTATCGGAGGAATGTGTCCTATTTTCTGGTGGTAGGATGAATATTTGAGGTATCTTAGTTGTTCCATCATCAACAATACCTTTGACACCAGTCTTTTTACCATCAAAGACTTTTAATTCACCCATTCTATTATATAATTGTTTGTCTTATCAACTGTGGCCTAAGATTATCGCGCTAGAGACTACCATCTTATGGATTAGTAGAGTTTTTAAGGGAAGCATGTGATGATATAAATACATATTATTATTTATGCACAACATTATCATCCTAATGTCCACATAAAGAAGAGGCTAAAAATAGGTGTAAATCATAAATGTGTCCTTTAATTTGGTCCAAACTTATATTTATGTCCTCCAACTATGAGTTTGTATCAGTAGACACATAAACTTGTAGAAGTAGAAACATATGTCCAATATGACCTTGTACATTGCCATTCATGTCCTATGTGACGTATGACGTGTTTATGTAATCTAGGAGACATATGTCTACCCGTTCAACTTTATACAAGTATTTATGTAAAGCCTCGAGACCCCACCCTAGACGTGGAATGGCACTCGGAACTCCAATAGGCGCGAGAGTACCAGCCAACTTGCTTAACCTGAACAATCCAAATATAAATACCAACTAAATATTAATGTGAAAAATAAGACCCATTTCAATTAACCTTCAAGATGATTCAAAAGAGAAAAACCAAATCCAGTGTTCATTATAAACCCAAATCTAACTACCCATAGGCCTATGTATTGCTAGAACAGGACCGGAACCGGGACTACCAGACTGGAACCGATCGGAACCAAAATTGGGACGGAACCAGGTGCCAGAAGGAGGAAGCGTATTGGAACCGGGATGGACCAGAACCGGGTGCAACGACTATATATTCTTTTTAAAAAAATAATTAATAAAATTAAAACATTACTCAAATAATATTAAAAATTTTATAATTTTAAAGTTAAAAAATTATATTTTTAAACTTTTAAAGTTTAAAATGCAAACTTTCAAACTTAAAAAGTATTAAAGTTTAAATTTCCCACTTTCAAAGTTCGAAAATTTAAATTTCAAACTTTAAAACTATAAGGTTTAAATTTCACGCTTTAAAAGTTTGAAAATTAAAATTTCAAACTTTAAAACTATAAAAGTATAAAAGTTTAATTTCACAATTTAAAAGTTTGAAAATTTATATTTCAAACAATAATAAAAAAATATTAAGTCTAATAGCCTATAGACTTTTATTATATTAATTAAATAGTACAATTTGAGTTACAAAATACTAGTAGAGCATTAAATGATTTAATCTACACATCCACCTTCTAGGAAGGGTTTGTTTGAATTAGACCTCGAATTACCATAACTCTTTCTTTCGCCATTAATTAGATAGTATCGATATCTCCAAGCTATTTGCTTCTAATGAATATTCACGCTCTCCAACTTGAAATCTTGCTGCACAAAAAGTGTCTTCCGAAGCTACTGAAGATGCTTGAATAGCTAACACTTCTCGAGCAAAAGGTTGAAATTTTGGAAATCCCTTGCCGCGATGCTCCACGATTCTAGAAAATCATTTGTATCATTATGAGAAAGTTCAAGATAAGAATCTAGCATATCATCTTCATTATATCTACACCTAGAACTTTGAGGTTCTTCATTACTTACTATATTTCTTCTATTAGAATAATACAAGTCATACAATTTTCTAGCTTCAATTTTTATACTATCTTTAACATCTTCACAACTAGGTGTTTCATCATCTTCAACGTCAATACCAAAATTAAAATGTATTTTATCAACCATTCGTGAAGCACCTTCATCTTTGTAATGTGGGTATAACAAACAAGCGGTTAAATAAATTTGAGGAATACGAATAAAATATTTTATAAATTTTTCAATCAATTTCTTAACGAATTCTTCAAATCTTGGTTTATTTTTGAATTCATAAAATTTACTAGAAATAACACATATATTGGGTAAAAAAGAGCAAATAATTGGATAATAAACTGTAGATTTGTTTCATAGTTAAATAAAAAACATTAAAGAATTCTATTAGTTCTTTTACGTCATTTCAATCGTATCATCAAGTATATATGTCATATTTTAATTATAAACATTCCAAACAATTTGTAAATGCTTCCTATATTTCATAGGCAACTTCAGGTATTTCATATATAGAATTCCATCTAGTACACACTGATTTTAAAATTTTTCTAGGCGGAAGATTAAATTCACGACAACGATTTCCAAAATCTCTACATTAAGACTTAACTTGACATTCAAAAATAAAATGACATACAGTTTCAACTTTTGTGCAACCATCATTATACATTGTTATACCATCTCGAACAATCAAATTATATATGTGTGCATCACACCTAATATGAAAATCATCAATATAAACAGGGAAAACAGACAACTTTAGTATTTAAATAGCAAATGTATTATTAGAAGCATTATATAAGGTGACACTATTTATTTTATAACAAATTCCATTGTTTGTAAAACATCTATAATTATTTGAGCTATATAACTACCGGTTTTATGAATTTTAAAACATTTATAACCTAAAGTTCTTTTTAGCAAAGTCAAATTTTCATCAATCCAATGTACAATAATTGTAAATTAATCATTATCATATACACTACGGACCATATTAGAAATAATAGTTATTTTACAAATAAAATAAAAAATGAAGATATTGAAAATGTTGAGCTTAATAATCAAAGATAGTCTTTTTAGTTGTATTTCTAGTAAAACCTTTTAAATGTGAATTATACACAATTTGAATATAATGAATAAAATTGACATTTTCAGCAAAACTAAATGGCAAACCCATAACAATAATCATTTCAGCTAAAGATATTTTTCTCTACTATATGACCGTTGTATACTAGAGCTAGACACGTTAGAAGAATTTAATTGTGTTTGGAAAATATTAGTGTCACGCCCCGAGCCTGCGCCCTGGACGTGGCCGACACTTTGAGACCTTTGCTAGCTCCCAATAAAACCGTTGATATGGCTTACTTAACTAAGCGTAAGACTAAACTCAACTTACTTATGAAATAAAGCATGTTCAGAACCAACACTTCAAATAATATTTGGCCAAAATGGCACTTAAGTCTCAACAAGTAAAACAATTTCAAAATGAATCACTAACTGTCTCCGAAGACTCTAAACTGACTAAAGAGGGAAGTTGAGATAGACTTTACAACATCCTACAACTAAAATAATAAGCCAATGAATCGATGTCCTTCTGAATGCAAGGAGGCTCACTACTAACTCTTGAGCTCAATCTAGATCAATGGAGCGCTGTGTGTTGATCCTGGTTACCTGCATGTGCATTATAAAACAAATCACGCCAACTGACATTAGTACATTGAATGTACAAGTATGCAAGCTGGAATGCTAAGTACAACTATAAAGATAGAAATGTAGTAAGGATGAACTTACCTTGACTCTGCTCAACTCAAAAGATAACAACTCAATATAAAGCAATATATATGCAATATATATATCTAAAACTTATAAGACAATGAAACTCTTAGTTCATTAAATATATAACAATAATAAACTCGACTTTACATATATATGAAAGTAATATAGTTTTCAGTGGGAATTTCTCTTACCGACAACCACCACAATGAGACTAAGTGGTGATACAACGTCTAATCCACGTTGATATAACTTTCCTATACTTTGTCGTCACATAGAAAATCCTCTACGTGATGGATCCACTGGCTAAACTTACGTGATCATCTAAAAAGTATGACATGTTAATACCTATGATGGCTACTTTGTTTACATAGGGACTTGAGAAATCTGAAATCTCATTCCCACATCGGTGATCAATAATACTCCTAAAACATACTTTAGCTCATAGCTTTTAAATAAAAACTTTCTTCCTTTGGGTTGAGATAATTTACTGAACCCTTTAGCTTTAAAAAAACTCCTTTTCGGAATCGATGTTCCCTTTTTAGTTCAAAACTCCATAAAAATCATAGTTCCCTTAAATGTAAAACATTTATGAACCTTCCGGGAATACTTAGCCCCCTTTTATAAACTTTAGATAAATGAACTGAACTCTTGAAATTTACTTAACTTGAATCTTTAACTCTTAGGGAATACTTAGTCCCCTTATACCTTTTTGAGAAATGAACTCAACTTTTAATCTTTTCCTTAACTCGAACTTGAGCCTTAAAATGAATTTAAAACGTTTAATAAGACTCTAAGAACTTTGAAAACTTTACTTTTATTCACCTCATAGCTTTAGATTTAGCTTCTTATTTTCTTGACTTTGATCCTAACTTCCCTTGAATTTGTATTATGTATTCAAGGATCATGATCTCATGTTTATGGATCATTTCATGATGTTTAGATGTACTTTAGAGTGTTGAAATCATCTAGGAATGCAGGGTACATCACTTAGAAAGTAGTACAAAACGATAGGGAAAGAACGGAGTCTCTAGCGAGTTGGGGCGCCAGGTCTTGTTACACAGACCCTCTTCTGGGACACTCTGTCTATCGATCCGGGCCAGGGCCTATCAGACAGAGCCTGTCTTGAGGCGCTCAAGCAAGCACGGCACCCCAAGGGGTGTTCGATGCAATTTTTTACTTTTCGTCTCCGATTTTCACTTCTAACTCTTCTAAACTTCCATGTATCCCACCCCAAACACTAGGGATCACCAAATAATTCATTATCAAACATATTATACCCAAAAATAGTCAAAAAACATGGATTAAAACTACATTATATGAACTACGATTCAATCAGCATGGTTCTACAATATTTCGACAAGAACTTCCATGTTCATCATTCACTAACTCAAACCTTGATGAATATAAACAATTTGGGCGTGGTTGAAAGGGAAAATAACCAAATGATATCACATACCTTGTAGGGATCACCCCAGACGAAAACCTCGCAATGAATTCTTGGTGTTCTTGCGTCTTCTCCTTCTTTCTCCTCTTTTCTCCCTTTTTTCCAAAGCCCCAACTTATTTTCTAAATGTGAAAACCAATTGGGATTATATTAGACCCCAACTTAATACCCAAAAAACAAAATTAATAATTGATTTAGAAAAATACCAAAATGCCCTTAATAAATCCGGATTGGAAATTCCCCTGCTTAATATCCTAGCTTCTGAAAGGAATATATCGCTCATATGAACTCAAAATTTAGCAAACTTGGTGTCGTTTGAAAGCTTTTTTGACGAGATTTCCATCCATATAAAGAAATCATTAAAACTTCTCCTGAGCTAGAAATTATGGCCGTCTGAAAATGACCAAAACTCACTTTTGATACTTGGAAATTATGGCCGTTTGAAAATGACCAAAACTCCTTAGTTATTTCCAAATTTTATTATTCTTGTTTTTTTTTCTTAGCTTAACCTTAGTTAATTCTAGATACGAGATGTTACAATACCTCCCCCTTGGGAACATTCATCCTAGAATTAGAATTCATTCACTAAGCTAAGTGTAGTAACTTCATTTCACCACACAAAGAAAAGCAAGTAATAACATGCTTATATAAAAACTTATAAAGTGCTAAAAAAAGAATTTAGTACCTTGATATACATTTTCTCCGGATTCAAAGAGACGGGGATATCTCCTCTTCATATCCTCCTCAGCTTCCCAAGCCGCTTCTTCAATGAATTTGTTCCTGCAAAGGACCTTGACTGAAGCCACTTCCTTTATCCTCAACTTGCGAACTTGATAATCCAAAATATGAACCGGACCTTCTTCATAGGATAAGTTATCCTTAATACCCATATTTTATGTTGGTACTGTCAATGAAATATCAACTAAACACTTATTCAACATAGAAATATGGAATACCGGATGAACCGTCGCTATCTACTAGGGTCACTCAAATTCATAATCAACATTGCCCACTCTCTTGGAAATTCTATAAGGTCCAGTGTACTATGACTAAGTTTCGCCTTCTTACCGAACCTCATGACTCATTTCATGGGTGAAATCTTAAGATACACCAATCATCTACCTCGAACTCTAATGACCTTCTTCTAACATCTGTATAGGACTTTTGGCATCTTTGTGCTGCCACAACCTTTCTTGAATTAGTTTTACCTTCTCGATCGCTTGGTGAACTAAATCTAATCCTATCAACCCTGCTTCGCCAACTTCGAACCACCCAATAGGAGAGCTGCACCTTCTCCCATAAAGAGTTTCATATGGATCCATTTGGATGCTTGAATGATAACTATTGTTGTAAGTGAACTCAATGAGAGGTATATGATAATTGTAATTTCCACTGAAGTCGATCACACAATCTCTTAACATATATTTTAAGGTATGGACTGTACGTTCTCTTTGACCATCTGTCTAAGGATGAAAAGTATTGCTCAAATTCACCTTTGAACCCAAAACTTTCTAGGAAGGATTTTGAGAACTGTGTAGTAAATTGTGCACCTCTATCTGAAATAATGAAGACTTGAACTCTCTGAAGTCTTACCACTTCTTGAATGTACAACTTTGCATAATCTTCGGCCAAATAAGTAGTCTTTACCGTCAAGAAATGGGCTGACTTTGTCATTCTGTCGACAATCACCCAAATAGAGTAATGTTGCCTTCCTGATCTTGGCAAACCTATTATGAAGTCAATTTTAATCATCTCCCACTTCCATTCCGGAAGTTCTATATTCTGAGCTAAACCTCCAGGCCTTTGGTGTTCTACTTTAACTTGCCGTTGTTTAGACACTTGGCATCAAACCCAGCAATATCTTTCTTCATGCCTTCCCACCAATATACCTCTTTCAAATCATGGTACATTTTGGTGGAACCCGGATGAATAGAATATCTGGATCTATGAGCCTCCTCCAAGATTCTCTCTTGGATTCCATCCACCTTAGGTACACATTATCTACCTTGATACTTCAGCACACCATCTCCCCTAGTTCAAAGGCCAATACTCTCTGAATATGGACACTTTCCTTCAAATCAAGGAAAATAGGGTCTTGGTCTTGCTTCTCTTTCACTTCTGACACTAATGATGATTCAGCCCCATTGGCTAGCACTATGCCCCCTTCTATGGAGTCCATAAGTCTAACTCCCAAACGTGCAAGTATGTGCACATTTTTTTGCTAACTCCCTCTTCACTTCTTCGAGATGAGAAGTACTTCCTATGGGCAACCTGCTTAAGGCATCAGCAACAACATTAGCCTTAAATAATAATCATGTCATAATCCTTGAGTAATTCCAACCACCTTCTCTGTCTAAGGTTGAGTTCTTTCTGGGTGAACACATACTGGAGGCTCTTATGATAAGTGAATATATAAATATGAATAACATATAAATAGTGACGCCATATGTTCAAAGCGAACACAACTGCAACCAATTATAATTCATTAGTTGGATAATTCTTCTCATGGACCTTCAACTGTCTAGAGGCATAAGCTATAACTTTTCCATTCTACATTAACACGCAGCCCAAGCCAACTCTTGTTGCATCATAATACACCACAAACCCTTGAGTACCCTTTGGTAAGGTCAAAACCGCAGCGTTACTCAATCTTTTTTTCCGCTCCTGAAAACTCTTCTCGCAAGCTTCAGACCATTGGAACTTAACTTTCGTCTGAGTTAAGTTGGTCAGAGGAGAATAGATAGATGAAAACCCTTCAACGAATCTCTTATAATATCTAGCCAAGCCCAAGAAACTCCTTTTATCTGTTGGAGATGTGGGTCTAGACCAACTCTGAACTGCTTCAATCTTCTGTGTGTCAACTCTAATGCCTTCACCAAAGATAATATGGCCCAAGAATGCGATAGACTTAATCCAAAACTCACACTAGGAGAACTTGGCATACAACTTCTTCTCTCTCGATGTTTGTAGAACAATCCTTAGGTGACTAGCATGATCTTCTTCATTCCTTAAATAAACCAGTATGTCATTAATGAAGACAATGACAAACCGATCTAAATGAGGTTTGAAGACCCTATTCATAAGATCCATGAACGTTGCAGGTGCATTAGTCAAACTAAAGGATATGACCAAAATTTTATAATGCCTATACCTTGTTCTAAAAGTTGTCTTGGGAATATCACATTCCCTTACTTTCAACTGATGATAGCCTGATCTGAGGTCAATCTTGGAAAAGCAAGAAGCACACTGAAGTTTATCGAAAAGATCATCTATCCTTGAAAGAGGATATTTATTCTTGACGGTCACCTTATTCAAATGAAGGTAATCCATACATATCCTAAGGGATCCATTGTTCTTCCTAACAAACAAGACCGGAGCGCCCCAAGGTGAGACACTTGGTCGAATGAAGACTTTATGTAACGGATCTTTCAATTGCTCTTTTAGCTCTATTAACTCTGTTGGTGTCATTCTATATGGCGAAATAGAGATAGGATGAGTATATGGGAATGATGTCCATGCTAAATTCTATCTCTCTTTTGGGAGGGACTCTGGGTAGATCATCAAGAAAAACTATTGGAAACTCATTGACTATAGGAACTAATTGAAGGGAAGGTACCCCAACACTTCCATTAACTCGTACTAAGTGATAGATACATCCCTTTGAAACTAACTTCCTCGCCTTAAGGTACGAAATGAAATGATCCTTAGACTTTGCTGAACTACTAGCCGACTCCATGAATGTCTCTTTGGGATTTGAAGCATGACAACTCGAGTTCTGCAATCTATTTATATATAACAGGCATGGAGCCAGTCCATACCTAGAATGAAATCAAAATCTTCCATGTCCAATTATACTAGATCAGCCATGATGTCTTTGTGATTGATAGAAATAGGACAATCACGATAGACTCTTAACGCTAGAATAGACTCCCCAACAGGTGTACAAACACAGAAGGGTTCAAGGAGTTTTTCAGGAAAAATCTCAAACTGATTTTCAACATAAGGAGTCACAAAGGATAAAATTTCTCCTAGGTCTAATAAAGCATAAATATCAAAAGTAAATACATTGATCATACCCGTAACAACATCTAGAGAGTTCACTTGCTCTTTATGTCTAGTGATTGCATAGAGACGGTTTGCCTCTCCACCGGTACAAGAAGTGGCTCCTCTATGTGCTGCGATATCTGGTGGAGCAACTGATAAATATTGGGATCTATTGTCTTTATTGCCACCACCTTGATTATTCTAAAGCACTCTATCATGAAGTGACCCTCCTGACCACAATTCTAGCAACCTATATGGCCATCACGACAATTTCCTGGGTGGTGTCTATCACAATTGGTACACGCAGGAGCCTTATTTCCTCCTTGTGCCAAACTACCTTGAGATTGAGCTGTTCTAGCCTTGAAGTGCTGCGAATTGTGGCTGCTATGCTCACCTAGGTTTTTGGGTGCAGGTGCACTAGCAGATGATGGTGCATGCCCCTTGGTTTCTTGAATTGTGGTCGACTTGAACCATATTTTCATTGGCCAGACTCTTTCCCAGTCTTTGCTTTCTTGTTTCGGTACATCTCTCTGTCCTTTAACTTCTCCTCCTCAACTTGTTTTACATATACCATCAGCCTAGATATGTACATGTAAAGTATAAACATGGCATTCCTACCTTCCTTGATTGAAGCATGAACCAACCCGACAATAAACATACTCATTCTGCTCCTTATGTCCTTCACCATCTCCAGTGCATAGCAGATAATTGGGTGAGCTTCAATCCATACTCATGAACACTCATGGAGTCCAATGCAATGTAAGGAGCTCCTATACCCTGGCTTCCTTCACTTCGCGAGGAAATAACCTTCACACTAAGGCTTCTTCGAAACAAGCCCAACTTGGACGTGGTGCACTTTCAGTTCTACCATCCTTCACTGATCAAACCAGGTTCTAGCAACACTGTTCAGTTTATAAGCAGCCAATTAAACCTTATCCACATCAACCATATGCATTACCTCAAACACTTTCTTCAACTCTTCTACAAAGTTTTCCAGATCTTCAATAGTGTTTGATCCAGTGAAACTAGGAATGTTCATCCTCACAAACTCACGAACTCTTGAGGTATCAGCCCTTTCTTGTCGAGATTCTATGTTGCTCGTCTTTTTTGGTTACTAATTGACTTAACATCCTGATAGCTTCCTAGATCTCACATTGGTAGCCTCTCTATGGGGTTGCACACCTGGTGCATTTGGGACCTCTTGTTCCTCCACATTTCTTCGGGCTGGTCGACCTTTGACTGCTCTTCTTGGAGGCATGATGATCTGAAAATAGTCCTAAGCATAAATTAGAGAGAGACTTTTGGAGATAAACTCTTCGCACGAAAAGAATATGCAAGAAGGGAAACATTACTAAATATTGTAGCCTCTTAATCATAAATGTGGCACGGTTCACATCGATCACCAAGACTATATAGACACGACTTCATAGACTCCTTAGGACTCTTGTACTATGTGCTATGATACCATGTTTGTCATGCCCCGATCCTGCACCGTGGACATGGCCGGCACTTGGAGACCATTGCTGGATCCGAAGCGAAGAAGACAAAACTCAACTTACTTTTGAAATAAAACATTTTCAAAACCAACATGTCATAGAATATCTGGGCAAAATGGAACTTAAGTCCCAACAAGTAAAACGACTTCAAACATAATAACAAACTGTGTACGAAGCCTTTAAACTGACTTAATAGGGATGTTGCGACAGACCCCACAACATCCTACAACTAAAATACAAAGCCAGAAAAATATATGTCGTCCGAAATGCAAGGAGGCTAACCACTGACTCTGGAGCTCACTCTAGATCAACGGAGCGCTGCGTGCTAATCCTGGTTACCTGCGTCTGCATCATAAAATGATGCAGGCAAACTGGCATCAGTACATTGAATGTCCAAGTATACGATCTGCAATGCTAAGTACAACTATTAAGATTAAAATGTAGTAAGGATGAACTTACCTTGGCTCTACTCAACTTAAAAGATAACAACTCAATAATAAAGCAATAATAATATATGCAATATATATATATACATATATATATATATATAGGCTTAAGTCATAGACGGCCCCTTAAAGTTGTTCGTATTATTCAGTTAAACACTTTAACTAGGACTTATACCTATTGAACACCTGAACTATTCTGAATTTGAACCATTTAAACACGTTGTTCTCATGTGGCAAAAAAGTGTGATTCACGCCTTATTGAGCGCATGAATCATTTAATCAACACATTTTCAAACTTTTTTTCTCATTCTTTTTTTAAAAAATAAATAACACTCTTTTCAAATCCTCCCTTTCAAAATTGCACCACCCCTGCTGCTCCTTCTTCATAGAAATCCACCATTAACATTTTTTACAAATTTACTTCTTCTAGGTTTATAGTTAAATTTGCTAAGAATTCCAAGGCAATTATAAAAACAAATATCACCTTATTCCTTATATTCCAAGCCTTAATATGTTGTTTTATCATATTCTTATTTTTCGAATATATGAACCCCAGCGTTATCATACACAAGGACACCTCTTCATTTTTTTTCTTCTTGTCATTATTCTAATTTTTCAGATTTAGAATTATATCTTGACATATTCTTTGCCGGAAAAAATGGATACCACGATCCATATTTTTTTCCTAGAAAAAACGAAGGCTATCATCCACATCTCCTTACCAGAAAAAATGGAGACTGCATACACCACCCCTTCTTCTTCCACAAGAAAGTAGAAAAAAAATTAGAAATCAAAATTAATATGGAGGAACATATTTTTTGTAAAAAATTAACAACATCAATATCAAATGGGAATAAAAAAAAGGGATAAAGAGAAACAAAGATGAAAATTTCGTAGTTAGTATATGTTAAAATCTCCACTTTTTTTTTAAATGAACAACAACGATGTGGACAAGGGTTATCTTTAAGGGAAAGAGAAGAAGGGGGAGTTTTGGCGTGGGTGGGGGTGAGGTGGAGTTTTCTTCCTTTGGGTTGAGATAATTTACTAAACCCTTTAGCTTTAAAAAGCTCATTTTTTGGAATCGATGTTCCCTTTTTTAGTTCAAAACTTCTTTGGAAATCATACTTTCCTTAAATGTAAAACATTTATCAACCTTTTAGGAATACAAAGTTTAATTTTTACAAAAATTAGAGAAATGAACTCAACTCTTGCTCTTTACTTCACTTGAAACTTTAACTTTTTAGGGAATATTAACCCCCTTATACCTTTTTGAGAAATGAATTCAACTTTTAATCTTTTCCTTAACTCTAACTTGAGCCTTACAATGTATTTAAAACGTAAGTAAGACTAAGAACATAGAAAACTTTACTTTTACTCACCTCATAGCTTTATACTTGTCTTCTTACTTTCTTGACTTTGACCCTAACTTCCATTGAATTGGATTATGGTTTAAAGGATTCTCATGTTTATGTATGATTTCATGATGTTTATATGTACTTTAGAGTGTTGAAATAAACTAGGAATGAAGGGTACATCACTTAGGAACTAGTACGAAAGATAGGAAAAAATGGAGTCTCCAGGGGGTCAGGACGCAGTGAGAGGTGCGGGGTGTGAGGTCCTGTCAGACAGACCATGGTATGGGGTGCTCTAGCTGGCGTGCCGCGCAAGGTCCTGTCAGACAAAGCCGTCCTTGAGGCGCTATGGCTGGCGTGGCACTCCAAAGGGTGTTCAACGTGATTTTTGACTTCTTCTATGATTTTCACTTCTAACTCTTAAGCTCCCATGGATCCCACCCCAAAAACTAGGGATCATCCAATACTTCATTACCCAATAGATTAGACCCATAAAAGGCCGGAAACATGGATTAAAACTACAACATATGAACTACGATTCAATCAACAAGATTCTATAATATTCGACAAAAACTTCCATGTTCATCATTCACTATTCAAACCTTGATGAATATAACAAATTTGGGTGTGGGTGAAAGGAACTATCCCCGAATGACATCACATACCTGATAGGGATCACCCCTGACGAAATCCTCGCAACAAATTATTGGTATGCTTGTGTCTTCTCTTTCTTTCTCCTCTTTTCTCCATTTTTTTTCAAAGCCCTAACTTATTTTCTAAATGTGTAGACTTATTAGGATTAGCTTGGAACGCAACTTAATACCATCAAAACGTAACTAATAATTGATTTAGGAAAATACCAAAATGCCCTTAACAAATTCGGATTAGAAATTCCTCTGCTCAACATCTTAACTTCCGAAGGGCATATCTCCCTCATACAAACTCAAAATTTAGCAAACTTGGCGTAGTTGGAAAGATCTTTTGACGAGCTATCCTTCCATATAAAGAAATCATCCAAATTCCTTCTGAGATGGAAGTTATGGTTGTTTGAAAATGAACAGAACTCACTTTTGAAATCTAGAAATTTTCTAGATTTCCTTACTTATTTCCAAAATTGAGTATTCTAGTTTTTTATTTCTAAGCTTAACCTTAGTTAATTCTAGATATGAGATGTTACAATTAGAGCCACTTTATTGCTACAGTTTTAGGAAGGGTGATACCATTCTTTTTAGCTTCGTCTACTGTTTTAGCATGCAAAAAAATTGAGTTTTACAACATGACATTAAATGATTACTCAAATGTCCCGTCCCACCCTGTTTCCCTACAGTTTTATGATTTATTATATGTTTACGTTTATTACAAATAGCTTGTGTTTATCTTCGTGCTGAGTCATAAATTGTCATACAACTGGTTTTTAGCATGTTCTACCTTAGCCTAGGGTCTACTGCGGGAACTGGAGTAGGACAGCGAAAGCGAATAGGACTACGAGCGGGAGGGGGAGAGGGACTCAAAGTGGGAGTAGTAGTTGTAACTAGCTCAGTTTCGTCATCATCATATTCATCAACATTATTATGAAATTTTTTTAAACATAATCATTAACATTATCATGTTCATCATCTTAAGGTTATGCCTCATCAAAATTATCAAACCTTTTTTGTAAATGTTCATGATAAGGATCTATTCACTGGTACTATCATATTAGAAACAGTTTCATCGACATGCATATAATCATTCTTATTTATTCTTAATAGAGAATTTTTTAGCTTTAGATTTAGAAGTACGACCGGGCTTTTTATTTTCTTGAATTTTGAGGTCCATAAATTAGTGAAAAAATCAACTATGGTTGTTTTACCCTTGTAAACATTGTTTTTACCATAATCAATATTCAAATACAAAAAGCAAATAAATTATATATAATATGAAATGTAATGCAATGTCTTAAAAAATAATTGACTAAATAGACTAGAGACTAGTTACTCTTCAATAATTAATTAAATGCAAACAAATAAATAATCAAATGAAAAGTGAGTTGGAATGAATGTACCAAACGTCTACTTAAAAAGGTAGACATCTATGACCTAAAGCAAAAAATCGAATGTTGAAGTATGAAGCTCCAAATCCAATTTCCAAAGACCAAGTTCGTAATTTTAACGAGAATAAGAGACTAGAGACTAGATACTTGAGTGAGGCTTTTGATAGTTGTTGAGAGAGTAGAAGATAATATTTTTTTTAGTTAAAATAATTACAGATTTGGGGTACTTATAGGCAAAAAAGGGATGAAAATGTATTTTTTTGGAAGATTAGGGTTTTAAAAAGAGTTTGGGCGGGCTAGGGGTGTTTTGGGGAGTTATGGGGATGAAAGAGCCATTGGTGGGTCCCAAAATCCGTTGCCCAATGAACTTCCAACGGATATTTTTGGATTTTTAAAAAAAGCGAACCGCACTGGACGGAGCGGGGCTGGGGCGGGGATTAACTGGAAAATCCTGGTTTTCATCCCGTTACCCCTCTCGAACTGTAACAACTGGGGAGCCACCCTTAGAAGTAACCGACGTCTTCGTCCTAAAAGAGGACCTGGACTAGCCCTTAGCATTCTTCATAACATATTATAGATCAAAATGTGGAAAATTAAAAGATTTTACATTGTGAGGTATACATAGACCTCTCACATATAATATATGGAGTTTACATAGACTTCTCGCTTATGAAGCTTACATAGGCTTTAGACATAACAACAACATAGCTATAATAAAGATATGGTAACATCCCAGAATATTGAGGACCTACCAATAAGTTGGGAAATATATCCAAGTCTTCTTGCAAAGTGACCACCTATACTTCAATGGCCCGAACCTACATTGTTTGTGGAAAAGTGGGTTAGTACAACCACATGTACTAAGTATGCAAATAAAATAATTGAAATCATGCTTAAAAGGACCTTTTGTTCAAAACCATGCAAAGTCACTTTTGAAAGACTTTATGCACATATAAGAGCGTATACAAGTCAATAATCACAATATAACTTAAGACAAATTCATATCAACACAAGACCGAGATTAGAATAAATTCATATCAACATGAATAGCATCATATTAAGGTCATAGCAACATAATGTCTCAACAACAATTCATGTACTAGAGCTCAACACATCAAAACATGTAAGACCCTTACTCACAACCCCTTCCCAAGCCTATAAGCGTAATGCTTATGTGAAGCCCCATAACTGTACATAACCAAGTAAACTAGAAAAATGATCATAAGAAATGTCTACATTTAATATATCTTCATATCATGCATATTCATCATCATGTCATCATCTTAGATCAATATCATGTTCATTACATATAGTCAATACAATGTAAAGTCAACATCATTTAAACTCGACAATTGTAGTTCATTCATGTTATAAGTACATAAGAACAACCTCCTAGGACTTCCCTCAATTTCAACTTGTGCCATGTATAAGTAGATTCCCACACCCCTACCTACACTAAGTAGAACCCCTTAACTCACCCAAGTTAGCGTGCAGTTTATTACATTCATTTTACTTTCGGGAACAATAACCTCAACCGAAAAAAGAACATGTGAGCTAAATATGGAATTCGGTGTCATTATACCCTACACAAAAATAAGGTGGTCTACTTGCTGAGGTAGAACCAAAACATGAACATAGCATTCTAGGTGGATCCATTAGCTAGTATTCCTATGGGGGCAACATAGTTACGGAACTAGGAGATATGTATTGAACCCTCTATATAGCCATTGGCATTGGAGTCCTCATCTCATGTGAATCATTGTGAACCTACCTTCCCACATTGGCAAGGGACACCTCTCATATCTAGTACGCTCGATACTAAGCTAATGTCCCTTTTTGAAATGTCTTTAAGTCTTTGTTAATCTTCATGTCTTAATATAGGTCATATGAGACTAACCCATTGAATATCATGTCATTATCTCATTAGGTATTGCATGATAATTTCCTTTCATAACAAACCTTCATTTGTAAGATCAATACATCATAGTCATATCATAGTAAGGCACACAAGTGATTCATATTTAACCTTGTACCATCATATCCTTAACATTATCTTACAAATAGCATATTCAAGACATTTCATCACATTCATAATATCATCATATTCGTAATCTAATCACATATAATACTTCAATTGAATACCAGTATCAAGTATAAACCATCATCATTGAAGTAAAGACTCAAGATTATAAAGTCTTACCCTATAGCCTTCATAAGCCTCCTTCAAGATCTTACAATCAATCAAATGATATTCATACACCAATTCACCTAATAAAATCATATAATAGTAATCTATACAAAAACTAATTCAATTGCATTATAATTTATAATTTAACCTCAATTAATAACCTAGGGTTAATGGAAAAGGGTTCAATCATGAATTATTCCATAGAACTAGGTCAAAGACTAATAAATACAAAAATTAACCAATATTCAACAATAATCAAATAAAACCAACATCAAATACAATAGAAAGATCATTCAAGAAATTGGAAGAAAACCCAACTTTTAAACATTATTGGAAACTAAATTTGAAGAGCCTCTTAGGGAAAGGGATCCCAAGAGTGAATAGCTTCCATACCTTAATATTCCTTTAAATTTTATGGATAAAAGATGAAGCATTGAATACCTATTGAACCTTGAAGGTTTGTCTTCAATGGGTCTTTGAATAGAGAGAGAAAGAAAAGAGAAGTTGGAGAGAATTGGGTTTGGGAAATATGGTTTGTTAAGTTAGTTTAATGAAGGTTAGTCTATATATACTCACCCAACTAACTTAATTAACCATACCTTAACCCTTAATTTATTAATTAACCAAACCCAACTTAACTAAATCGTAACAGTGAAGTCGACCCTCCAAACCACGAAAGCCCATCTACGCCCCGTAGTCCAAACGACGGCCCTATAATGGAAAGCCATCGTTTGTGACAAAGAGGGTCTTTTGAGACCTTTCTCTAATGCTTCTGTGTCGTGATCAATGACCACCATCGATGGGCCGTTGACCCATCGATGGCTCATCGTTTGGTTCGTAGACTGCCATTGTCAATTTGACAGTTTTGGGGTCAAATGTTACGGTCCTGTCAAAGGACCCTTAGGGTGGTCCTTGGGGAGTCGTACCCGTAATTTTCGGCCCCAAAAATACTATAATACATTTTTAAGACCTTTTTACCAAATTTCATTAGATTCCAACTCCTAACACCCCTAGAAAACATGCCAAGGCACATTATTTCACATTTCACAATTCTTCGGACGTCATGGTCGTTTCTTGACATTTTGACTCTAACACTTTCTAATTAGTTTGGATGCATTAGTTTAGGCTTAGAAAAAGTGTTACAAGTCTTAGTTCATTGTGTGAGTCTCTAGACCAAGTCATGGACTTATGGAGTTTTACATGGATCCCCTAGACACTGGCCCTAACAGGTACAAGCCAAAACGAAATTGGATCGGTAACGAACTGGGATGAAATGATACCGGCACTGACACCTTTCGATTTCGTTGAAAGGCTTAACCAATTCATCGAATTTTTAGTGTTACACGGACCCCCTAGCCGTTGTCCCTAACCGATATAAGATGGAACCGAACCGAATAAGTAATGGATTAGGACTACCAGCCCGGCACCTCCCGATTTCGTTGCCAGGATTAGGTCTATGAAACCTCTACTAATAGAATAAAATGTCTAGACCAGGACATGTCCCCTGACATACCATGAAAACCAAAGGAAAGCCATAAAGAAAAGTCCACTTTCTGGAAAGTTCACCACAATATTGATTGTTATCACTAAATGATTTATTGTTGCCTAGAACCACAAACATGTGTCTCTGGTTCTACAACATCAAACGATGTAGCATACGACGAGAGGTTAGTAGGATGTGTATTGTCATACAACCAAGTGGAAAGGATAAAGAATATACATATATACAACATAACCATATAAGAAAGGAAAAATTATAAGTACATGTCGAAAACATTTAGACATAGACCTTTCAGAAATAAGTAATCCTGAGTAAGGTGTTGTCATCGACATAATGCGACCCACATGATATGTGGGTCTAGCGTCCACCCAACCAAGGGCCCCAATCCTTATGTGCCACATGGATTTGAGAAAAATAATAATCTACGCGAACCAAACTCCACCAAATGAAAGACTGTAGAGGCTGCTCCGAATAACAACCTAAAGTGGTCGTCCATATTCTTCATCCTACATAAAAAATATTGTTTCAGTTTATGAGTCAGAACAACTTTACAACTTCTCAGTGATATTACTATTAGGTATGTAAGATACAAAATCTGTTCTTGTTCTATGATTCACCCTTGAATAATAAGTATCCAGTTCGATCCTTTTTATTTTGGTATTTTTAGTAAGCAAAAAAGGGGGGTTGTAAAGCAATAGATCTAATTACAATATGAAGAATACTGGTATACTATACGACTTATTGTTCTAGTAGGAATATTTCAGTTTTTGTTGTTCGTACTCTTCGATAAAATTTTCTTTAAGCCCTCACTAAAACATTTACAAGTTTTCATTTATTAAAAATTATCTGAGTAAGGCTTATTCTCATTGGTATCATCATACAAAGACTTGCAAAGCATTATAAGTCTTAACTCTTCATTTAAAAAGAAAAGACTCATTTATCTTAAAACATTCCATTTAATTCCAAAATCCAAGTTATTCCAACCCATAAGAAAACATAGAAATGTAAAATCATTAGCATTAAACCGAGATGGAAAATTATCCTTGGTTCATCATTGAACAAAACTTTCGAACGACTCATAGAATACCAAATCCATTATTTATAGGACAAACCCTTTTCAATATCGTATGAGGAAATTCACTCATTCAAAACCCACAACCCAAATTATGACATTGTTATAGAGCAATTTGAACACAATTAACAGGAGAGGAACATTTTAAATCAATTCTACCAAAACTGTCTCTTACCGCTTACGTCAAATCGTAATTTATAATATACGAATAATAAGATATAATATGAAGCTTTTATGAGTAGTTTGAATTAGGGAATGTTCAAACATACCTTTTGATGAAAAAATTAGGAAAGCGACCTTGAGAATCAATCGTAGATCTTTCTTTGATATGTTGGGAAAGACGAGGCAAGTGTTTGACACAACTTTTTAAATCTCATGGAATATGTATTTTGAGGGAATTTAATGGGATGAGGAAAGGACAAAAATACACCTCCTAAAATTTCAAGAGAATATAAGACTTAAATAATTTCAGAGTCGGTGCGTGGTTGAGTATAGAACTTCACATGAACCTTACAGTAACACTAACTTCCCCACGTGGCTGATTTCCACTTCGTGCAGTCGATGGTTTAAATCTAGACTGCTCAATAAAATGGACTTAATTAACTTTTAGCATATAACTTGGATTAACGAATGTTTGGAGACGCTTAAACAAGGGATTCACAACCTTTCGTTTCCTTGGTATTAGCCCACAAAATCATAATTCTATAGTATTCCCTTCTGACCTTAATTCACATCAAAATATCTTCCCAAGGAAATAAGTTATTTAGAATACCTATTAAACATTAGAAATCTTCATATTTGGATCCTATAAGCATTTAAAGAATGGATCGAGTCATAGTTTTGAAATTTGGAGCGTTACAATATCCCTCGCCCCCTCGGAATGATTCAACCTTGAATGAGAAGTTAAGACACGCTTAGCACTATGTGAGTAATGTACACTACCAATGGAATTCATGTTAACACCTTAATAACCAAAACCAACTTTTTTAGATCTACCAACACAACATAGAACCTATGAACACAACCATATTCGAGTTGTATCGAAGGATAGGCACGAAGATAAGAATATAGATTGATATAGAGATAAGATTAGCTTCGTTAGCCTCATCTAGATGAGTGAACAAAAAGAGGTATCTATGCTTCATGCCCTATAAAAATTAGTAAGTATCTTCTTCTACTTTGTGATTCCCCCATAATACTCTAACTGCAACTATTTTCATTGTCCTCAACTTTTGGACTCGCTGATCTAGATTTTCAATAGGGACATACAACCTTGACTCACCTATATGGGAACGACACCTCCTCTTATATGAGGCTTCGTGTTCGACCATTTGAATACTAGAGTGGTAGCTATAGTTATATACAAACTTAGTTAGGGGTAAATGGTCTGCCAAACCTCCCAAAAAGTAATGACCCATACCCCTAAGCTTAGAAACAATTTTCAACCAGTTTCTACTATGCTACCTCCTTTCATCATTTCCAACATAGAACTCCCTCGCCAAATATATAATTATATGAATTTGAGTCTACTACATAGTGCTCTCATGTTAAAGCTTAATCAGGAGTCAAAATGATCTAGCATAATCTATATGGCTCCATACTAGGCATCACTCTAAGAATAGTACACCATCATATCACTACAATCAAAATAATTCAAGTTCTAGTCAAGGAGTACTAGATGCATAGTATCATGGTCTGCGAATCTATAAACCACAATATTCAATCCTAACTTTACTACACCCACTCTATGGATTCCCTTACCAAAAATCAGCAACTTCAATAATTTTTTATTTATCTAGAACACATATCTCCTTTCTGCCTATTCCACAAAATGACTGATCATCTCACTCTTCCTTTTTTAACCTATAATCTTAGATCAATTTTTCACACCACAATCTTTCCAACGAGGAATCATCTACTCTCTTATCTTCATTGTTCCCTTGCTTTAAAATACCAGTATATAGCATCATAACATAAGGGAGGTCAGTGAGATACTTGAGTACTTTCTTCAAGAAATAAGAGTAATGCTACTCAATTATGATTCATATTTATTGCACTATTCAAGAAAGGAGTAAGATATGGTACAATAGACACAAATGCTTCATCTATGAAACACATAAAGAATGAACAAATGATCATTTGTACATACATATAACATAGGCTGAGTTCTTAGGAAAGAGCCTATCGGGAAATATAAGTTTATAACTCGTGATAAAGGCACCACAATGTTTTTGGATCCATCGAATACTAGGATCTTGAGTGAAACTTGAGCTACCATATGTGAAATTTTTCTCCTAGTTTGAGGAGTGAAGCATGCTTTAGAATTTGCATGAGTACTTGGGCCTTAGACATAGCCTTGGAACGAGAAAGTATTCGTGCTTGATGCAATTATAGAAGATTAAGATATGACTAAATATTTTTTATTTTTATTTTAATAAATTAAAATCCATTAATTACTATACACATGTTCCAATATAAGAACCTAAAAGTAAAAGTAGAAGGGTAAGTCACAAATCTTCATAAATTCAAATAAATACTTCACTAATGAAGGCTTTGAGGAATCAAATGAACACATATAAAAAACATTTAATGGGCACACTTTTTATGTGACAACTTGAAACTAAACAAAGTCTCAAATGGGGTAAAATTATGGATCTTCAACCAAAAGTTTTGGCAGTGAGAAATTACAAAAAAACTTCTGAATCCTCCTTGAGGAGCTTCCTCGGAGATCATTGGATCATTTGGAAAAGAAGTCATGGAAAATTTCTTTTACTAATGGTGAAAAATAAAAGAGGTTCCTGCATAAACTAATCTTGACCAAAGTACGAGTTGTGAAATTTTAATGGCTATTTAGTTTGACAATAGGATATCACTAAATGCAGTTCAATGTCGTTTTCATACCATTTAAAATCTCTAACAAAGTGGAATATATGTTACTTGCCGTTACAAAAGTTTCTTGAATAGTAATGGGAACATGTACAAACATGTTTACAGACAACATGATAAGTGCATATTACCGATGAATCTAAATAATATTATCTACAAAAAAATTGAAATCTAGTTTCGAAATAGTAGCAGAACCAAGTAAGAGTTCTTATATTTAAGATGTTCATATACAATATTGTGCAAGATCTAGATGACATCCTAAGAAGCAACATTATCAAAATTTTCTTGAATAGAAATAATGAAAATCAATTAATCACCTTCCTAGCAGTATTGATTCTTCCTCACTAATCCATAGAGTAATTTCATAATCATTGTAACAATTCTGGTGGAGATTAAAGATTATTTAAGATTGGAGCTTGATCAAATATATACCTACATGAACATCATGCATGGCTCTCTTCTACAATATTTTCTTTGTGGGTGATAGACTGACCATACTTCAACACTAACACATACTTAAACTAAGTAAATATTAATTTGGGATTGGAAGTATTAAAGCCTTTGAAAGGGTAAGGCCTAAGATCAAAATTAAAAGGTGTATATTAGAAATTGTTATATGAGCTAAATTTCATATTTGTTGGTTTTCTATAAATGGACGAAGTGTCTAGAAATCACGATCAAGAAATTGATCAATTTTGTATCCTTCAACAAATCAAAGAACTCTCAAACGAAAATCAATTCCATGAATTTAATGTTAGTAATTATAGCACGATTTTTCCAAGAAAGTGTGATAATCTCTCGAACTATTTAACACACCAGAACAAGAAAAAACTCAACTAAGATCCTGTACATTTGGGGAAAGGGTGGATATACGGTTTTTAGTTATAGTCAATCATAGGGGAAGGTTGACTTGACAGAGGTTCTGCACCAAGGTGTGTAAAGGTTTGGTAATATCATGCCTCAGTACATTGTGGATGAGTTATATTAAATGATGCAAATGGGGACTGAAGATTAGTACCAACATATGTTTGAAGAACTGACCACCTATATGACAATCATCAACCCATGATTTCATGAAACCCATGCATTATGTTGCAAGTTTCATAAGTGGACTTAGTCCTGAAATAAAGCGATTGGCAACAAAGCAACAAAAAGCAGGTTTTAGCGGCAATAAGTATGTGCATTAACAAAGAGGGCTAAATTCTTTATCAAGATCAGTTAGTTGCCGGTGGATCTAATGTCACTATAGGCTTTTGAGATTTAAACATAGAGTGCTAATTTTCTCCAAAACATATTTAGTGTCAATTAAGTTATTATTGTTAATTAATTGTCGCTACAAATCATTTTTATCGTGTAAAATTGGTAAAACGAACAGGAAAAACATGAAATATTCCAAATATACGTAGATATTTTAAGTGTCTAGGCATGAATACAAAGGAAGTTTTTAAAGTGGAATGATAGCTACGATTGGCAAAACAAAATGCTACGGATAGAAAGTATAGGCGGGTAGAGATAGTTTTGTCGAAGAAGTGTTTTATATGCTTTATGTAGCTTTTGTACGTTTTTATGTCCACACCTTCATAGATAGTAGAGTCTTAGTAACTATGTTCAACTTTATAAAGCATCATACCTAGACAGTGTGAAGATTTTGGAGGACATGGTTCACAACTTCTAAGGAAGCAAGGGAGAACTAATGTATTTGTAAAGATTTGAAACATGTGTCTAACTCAATCAAAAAAGCTAGCTCATGCCTGGAGGATTTCTAAAACCTGTATAAGGAGACCACCAGTCTATTTCCCAACAAATTTGAAAATTTTAGTCACTCTAACCCCCCCCCCACTCCCAGACCTGACTAAAGAGTGGATTGGGAGCCCAAATAGGATAGAATTGGCTCAGGTACGATTTAATAAGTGATACGAGCAAACTTACTTCTCAAATAAGAAGTAAAGCGGTCGTGTCAAGTAAATAACCCAGCTAGTGAGGTTTGGATCGTTCCCACAAGGAAAATAGTTTATACTTAACTTCAACCTATTATTACTATTGTTCAGTCAATTACTTCCTTTGGAAGCAAAAATGATAAAAGGGGGGTTTTCTATTTCTAAATAAATGAAAATAACTAGCGAAATTGAAGGAGACAACTAAAAGCTTCAAATGTTGGAGTTAATCAGTTAATAAAAGTAACTAGGGTTTACGTGTTTCCCACAGGTTCATAACTTGATAATTCTAACTATAACAATTCTTTCCTAGTATCTTGCATGCAATGTGATAAGTTATGTATTTCTAAATCCTTGGTCCGGCATCTAGAAAATTTCACTCCGCACCTTGGTCCGGCTACATGTGTTGCTATACTAACCCTTACCTTTAACTCATATTAAGCATCATATTCGATATTTGACTATGTTATTATCTCGTACCAATCAATACTAGCCTATTAGATAGTATACACTAAATCTATGTTCATAATGCTTTTCCTATTATCTACCTCCTTGGTCCGGCAAGTAGCATTAAGGCGAGTTCTAACGTTGGCCATCCGTTAAAAACACTTCTAAGCGAAAGAATTATCTATACATGCAAGACACTATTCAAGAATTGTTATTTTAGTTAGGTTTTACCTCATTATTTGCCTATGGTTCCCACAACCCTAGTTATGGAGTTTAGTTACCCATAGTCATAATCACAATATTCAAATATATGATATAAGAATTCATGTACTTACTTCAATGAGAAAGAGTAAAATCTAGAAGTTCACTTCATTAATCAACCAAAATCACCAACAATCAATTGCTAAAATTAATTGAAGATTAAAGATTCTTCAAAAGTGTAATAGTAATCACCAAAAGTCTAACAAAGAGTCTAAAAATATTCAACAGTCTAACCTCAAAAACGAGGTTTTTCGAACTATTTATAAAAAAAACAAACCTAATTATATAAGGACTCTATTTGCTGGAAATCTGTCAAAACGAGGTTGGATCGACGGATCTCGCGATGGATCGTCGTGATCACGCTGGACCGTAAAGGACTCCGTCGTCCCATACTTGAGCAATTTCTTCTACTGCTCTCTTAATCACCCTCGACGGAAGGTATGACGGATCGTCACAGGCACAACGGTCCATTGAGGGTCTACGTTCCAAAACACTTGAACTCTTGGAATTTGGGTATTGGGACTACTTCTCTGATCTTCATGACGAACACGCAGGACGGACCGTCATGGCTACGAGGGTCTGTCACGCTTTTCGTAAACACACACTTGGTCAGACTTCTCCATCTTCCTTCAGCAGCTGCACTACGATGCCACCTACGGACCGTCATAAGTTCCGTAGGTGGTACTTTTCTGTATTCCTTGCTCAAAAACCACCGCATTCATCTTTTAGACAGATTTCCTGCAAATAAAGAGAAACTTATATAAAAATTAGCACAAAAAGGCTTTTGGACACACTAAACTTAAGGAAAAAGTATAAATAATACCATGAAACCACGGTATATCAACACCCTCAACTTAAATTCGTTGTTTGTCCTCAAGCGACGCAGTATGACTCAATACAAAATGTTTGTACAATAGTATCCATGGTTTATCCTTCGCAATCATTTGGCTATCAATCCAGATCAATCTCATCATATTTATGCATGCTATCACTATTAGGCTTGAATTATGTGGAATCAAACCATGACACAGACTCACCATGCACTAACACCTATACTCTTCAATTTCTCACCGAGGTGCTAATATTTCCGGTATTGCAACTAGTGTCCTCACTTCAAAACAAAATCCTCATTTTTCAAACAATGATTTCAGTTTGAGTATAAAGATTACTTTTCAACACTGACTCTCAGAATAAATTCACACTCATTCATACATATTGCCATAAGCTTGCCCTTATTTTCACTGCTTTAAGTTTGCTATAGAACTCTTAGGATCACGATAGGACTTTCTTAGCTTGTAACATGGGCTCAAGGTCAGGTAGGGTATATTTAGGTATACTTTAGTGACTTTTTGCCCTCCTTGACATATCGGCTAAACATACCAATTTCTATCATTTTATTTTGCCCATTTTCTCATATTCTTTCACCTTGCTATTTTCCCTTCTTTCTTCATTTGTGTAAGTGACTCTCTTCTTTTCTTGCTTGTATTTCTTGTATATTTTTTTTTCTTTACTTTTCTTTCAACTAATTCTTGAGTCACTTTACTTTTGTTCTTTCTCTCTCTTTGTTATTTCAACCCCACTTTCCAGAGCATTCCTCATAATAGCCACCCTCAACTCATGGCTTTGCCATGAGTCACAGTACACAATACCCAAAGTTGGGCCAGAGCCACAAAAAGGGTTGTTTGCTGCATTAGCCACCCACAACTTATGCTTTTGACACAAGCTGAGGTGCACATGTCCAAGGAAGGACCAGGGCCAATACATTATTCTCAAAAAAGATCAGTTAGGGTGAAAAAGAAAGGTCTAGTTTAAGCTCAAATCATTTGGATCAAAGAAGGATAAATTTCATTTGGTTTTCTTTTATTCAGGCTAAAAATGGGCTATATTGAATAAGGGCCTATGATCCTTTCCTAATTGTCTATTACAACTTACTTTTAGCAGGACTAACCAGGCAAGTTCTAGCTCATTACAAATAGTGGACTATCAAAATCTTCCTCACACTCACTTGACATCTCATTACTCTACCAGATTATCGGACACCTAGTTCGAATTTTAGACTTAGGGTCATGCAGTGGTGTAACTCTATGTCATGCTTAGAGCCACACATTTATCAATTACTATGCCTAGTCATGCATCATTTTCCATTTTATCAGGATATCATTTTAGACATCATGCTTCAGAATTAAACTATGTACACAAGATATGGACATGCCGGTTCAACAGAAAAGTAATCAGTCTCTTGGGGAAAAAGAACACAGGCAAGAAAACCCCAAAAGAGGATAGTGAATTTGGCTACTCAGACTTCACCCTAGCACTCACTTTCCATTTACCCCACCCCCAAAAAAAAACATGCAATTGTCCCCAATGCATAAAAAAAATTGAAATACAAAAGTGGTAGGTGAAGCAAACATGGGCGCAAAGCGCCGACGATCAGCAAGCTGGTGGGTCCGGTTCCCTGGAACCCACTACTTCTGTAATCTGGACACCCTCAGTAATGTCCTCAGCATCAACAGCACTATCAGCAGTGCCTCCCGCTATCTCCACATTTCTTGAGCTAGACGCCCCAGCAGCTAACTCTACTGCTCTCATCTGACGCGCCTCCTCATCAGCAAGAAAGAATCTCCTCGCAGCCCCCATCTCATGGCGTCCTTCTTCCGTACTCGAGCTTCATCCTCCTCTCAACCACTACGCCTCCTGGCATGCTCTCAAGGGGGAGGTGGTGGAATTTCTGAAGTGGAAAATAGGGCCTCCATCACTGTGTCTTCAGCAGGCTCTGCAAAAGGGGCCTCAAACTCAGGCACCCTATGTCTGTGCGAAGACTGTGGACCGCAGCCTAAAGGATCGACACATCCACTTGAGGGGATGGTCGGGCTAACACCCCCAACTCAAAAGAGTCCAAGTGATGATGAACCTCTGCGATCTTCCGCTCTGTGTGCTGGACCATTTTCCGCTCCAAGGGCTCTTCTGCCTCAGCAATAGACCTCTGCATCCAAGGCTGGATGGGATGCAGAAGTGTAGCCATCTGTGCCTCTAATTTCTGGACCCTAGCAAGCGGGACCAGAGCGGAGAAAGGGGCTGAAGGAGAGGAGCTCGGGGCAGTGCGACTATCCGGGATAGACTCGACCGGGGTAGTGTCAGTGGAAGCCGCCTGCGTAGCCGTGCGCGCCTGTGCTACCGTATCAGCCCCAGCCTGATTGTCACCAAGTGGAGGCAACTCTGGACGGGGCCCTCTGCGTGGAGCCAACTCATTGGCCTCATCCCTGATAAGGCCGATATCAACAGTGCCCAGCGGGGTCTTGAGCTAATCAACGTGCCATATAGGCACACCTGCGGACCTACATAGAGAAAATATCATGCACGGGAAAAAGTAGGTATTTGTGACCTTAAAAGCCCTCTCGTGCATGACTGCGTGTAGAAGCCAAGCAAAATCCACCTCAAACCCGGCTATTATCGCCGCCATCAGTACTGCTCGATCCCATGTGACTATATTATCAGCGGCTGTGGGGGAAAGGCAGTGGCGGACAATCAACCACAAAAACTTCGCCGTGAAGGTCAGGTTGGCCTTCTTGATCGCTCCCTTCGTCTTGGACACCCAGTCAGCACCCTTTCCATCAACGGACAAATGCAGGGCCATCCACCTCTTGGTGGTCTCTCTCAGGGATGGCTCACGCAGGAATTGGCCATCTTTGACAATCTACCATCGGTATTCAAACTCGGCGGTGAGAGGGGTCCAGTTGGCATCAACATTCTCGCCGTATAGATACCGACGGATGGCAGGCAGGGAGATATCAACCTTAATTCCATGTACTCGGACCTGCTCCAGTGGGGCCTGTTTGGCGGGGGAAGCCCGCTTATCAATCTGTGATCTGAGAGTCGCTACGTAGGAGGTGTAGAACTCTCGCACCAACTCTTCACTATAACGTCCCAACGGACGCGCTGTCCACTCTAGTCGATGTCTGGTGAAGAGATTGTGGATCTCTTGCATCATCGGGAGACTTCCCGTGAGGACACGCCGCTCCAATGTAAGTGTCCGAGTCATGACTCCTTTGTCATTCAAGAACTTTGCATCGGAATAGACTTGATACTGCCCGTCGACACACCACCGGTTAGGTTGGTCGGTAACCGGGGTGAGAGTACGAGTAGGTGAACCGGGTGTGGATTCCAACTGTCAGCCTCATCAGATGAGGCAGACTCTGCAGCGGTGGCGAGGGCGGGAACCTCAGCACATCAGGAGGCTTCCTTCGACCATGAAACTCCTAAGGAGCCAGACACTACTTCTTCATTAGTAGCTGACCCAGAAGGTGTGCCGGTCAGTGTGCGCTCCTCATCATATTGGGAGGCAGTGACTACGCTGGACGTGACCTTTTTGGGTGTGGCTCTGGCAGCACGTGCAACTCGGGATGGGGTGGAAGTTCCTGGGGGAACGTACTCGGGGTCACGCTCATCATCAGATCCAATAACAAGGCGGGCAGACGGGGCGACAGACTTTGATCGCCCGCGTGCGTAGACTCGATCTTGTTTTGGTTCCATAATAGATAGTACCTGTAAAGAATCAATATTAGTACTAAAAGGAGAAGACAAGACTAGTAAAACCACACAAAATAAATAAAAGAGTTAAGATGTAATGACATTTCTATAATAACAGTGAAACACGACGGGCCAGGTGACGGCTCGTCGTGAGTATGATGGACTGTCATGAGGTCCGTCGTGTCTTACTTAGACTTTGTTTATATGGAGAACCCTGACTGAAAGTCTCTGAAAAGTATGACGGTATATGCAGGACGGACCGTCACAGGTACGACAGTCCGTCGTAGGTGTCCGTCAGAGGACACTTAAAAAAAAATATAGAGACCCTTAGGAGAGGGGTCTCTGACCATCATAACGGTCATACAGGACGGACCGTTGAGGGTATTACGGTCCGTCGTAGTTGTCCGTAAGAGGACACTTGGAAAAAGTATGATGACCCTTAAGAGAGGGGTCTCTGACCGTCATAATGGTTATGCAGGAAGAACCGTCCTGGGTATGACGGTCCATCGTAGTTGTCCATTAGAGGAAACTTAGAAAAATAGAGAGACCCTTAGGAACAGGGTCTCTGACAACCAGAACGGTTGTGCAGGACGGACCGTCGTGGGAACGACGGTCCGTCGCATGTGTATGTTGGAGGACACTTAGAAAAAGTGAGAGCCTATTAGGAATAGGGTCTCTCACAACCAGAACAGTTGTACAGGACAGACCGTCGTGGGAATGACGGTCCGTCGCATGTGTCCGTTGTTGGACACTTGGAGAAAATTGGACAGTGGGGTGTTAGGGCTGTTGCAACAGACCCAATGACGGTCCGTCGTGGGTACGACGGTCCGTCATCGGGGTCTCGTTTCTGTAACTCAGTGACAGAACTGGGGATGCCCCATTAATCCCCTATGACCAAAATAGAATTGGTAGTGTTTTAAATTACATTTGTCTAACCCAAATACCTAGTAAACTAGCAATGCTAAAGCACCTATTTCTAGAGTTTTAACACGGCAATTTCGAAGATTTTCAACCTAGGTCAGATAGAATTTTATTAAAGAATGAACCTATCAAGAAGAACTAGGCTAATACTAATTGATAAACAAAAATGCAATATAAATGAGTAGAAATTAGAGACACATACCTGAGAATTGGAGAAAAACAAGAGAGAAAGGTACTTGGTGATCAAGTAGAGACCCATAGTAGCAGATTCGACTAGTAGATGATGAATTTTAGGAATTTGGAGAATTTGGGGAAAATGATCGGTTGTAAGAGAGAGGGGTTATGATATTTGGAAGTTGAAAAGGGAGGGAAATGGGAGAAAGAGTGAAGGAATGGGGTGAAATGAAGGGATGGGGTTTTTAAATGTTGAATTTTAAAAAAAAAAACTAGCCAGGTCGGGTCGGGTACGCTTTATTAATGACGCGACGATTCCCCGACGACGGTCCATCTCAGTTCTAACGGTACGTCGTTGGTTCCATCGCGTGTGCCCTAGTTTGAAAATAACAGAAAGACGTACCTGGCACGACGGATTCATGCGACGGTCCGTCACAGGCACAACGGTCTGTCACTGTATCCGTCAGTGACTGCTACAAAGTAATTTTCTGCAGAATTTCCTGGTGATGTGCCTGCAAATTTAAAACCCATTAGTAGAAAATGCTACCATTACTATAAAGAAAAACTATAAGTATTGGGTTGCCTCCCAATAAGCGCCTGATTAAACGTCGCGGCACGACTGAGGACACTTGATTACTCAGCCTTCATCAAGATGGTATGCATCTATCACTTCATTCACCGATGCAGTATGCCCAAAATAGAGTTTTATTCGTTCTCGATTCACCTTAAACCGCACTCCCTCCTTGGTTTTTAACTCAACTGCTCCATGAGGGAATACTTGGGTAATCAAGTAAGGGCCAGTCTCTTTGGAATTGAGCTTGCCCGGAAGCCAATGCAACCTTGAACTGTCTAACAGCACCAAATCCCCAACCATAAACTCTCGTTTTTCACTTTTTAGGTCATTATCCTTCTTCATCTTTTCTTTGTGGGATATAGCAGATACCGATTGGAGCTCACCACTCTGCGTTATGGACCTACAAATGTTGAAGGTCGCTTCTTCATTGTTTAACCGGAATTTCATCTGCCCCTTTTCCATATCAACTAAGGCTCTACCCATAGCAAGGAATGGCCTCCCAAGAATAATAGGCACTTCAAAATCAACTTCACAATCAAGAATTACAAAATCTGCCGGAAATATGAACTACTCCACTTTTACTAGCACATCGTGGAGTATCCCTACAGGCCTTTTCACTGTTCGATCAGCCATCAGTAGCCGCATTGCAGTGGGCTTTGAGTCACCCAAACCCAACTTCTTGTAAATCGAGAGGGGCATGAGATTTATGCTTGACCCTAGATCACATAATGCTTTCGCAAAATGTAATGACCCAACTGTACAAGGAATAGTGAACGCACCCGGATCTTCTTTCTTTTGTGCGAGAATCTTGTAGAAATATTGCTATAATGCTGCATTCTATCATCTTCCTCTAAAGTGACCGATCGTTTCTTTGTAACCAGATCTTTCAAAAACTTGGCATAACCGGGCATTTGTTCTAGAGTTTCTACCAAAAGGACATTGATAGAAAGCTGCTTCAACATTGTTATAAAACGCCGATATTTACCATCCTCAATCTTTTTCACTAATCTCTGAGGAAAGGGGGGGTCTAGGCATGGGAATTACTTTTATGTGGACTTCTGCATCTTTTCCAGTGCTATCTTCTGCTTCACCACTACCCTCTACCACATTATCATTATCCTTTCTCACCTTTTCCTCATTAGACGGCATAGGTGGGTCAATGGTTTGCTTACCACCCCGAGTAGTGATTGCCATACAGTGTGCACCATTTTTCGGATTTTGGACAGTGTTGCTAGGAAGAGTGCCCGGTTGCCGTGTGTTCACAGTCGCAGATAATTGGGCCATTTGCAACTCAATCTGCTTAATTGATATTGCATGTGTATCGACTTTTGCCCAATACCCGCTAAATCACTCCTTAACTCTTTAATGTGCTCATCACTAGCATCGAACCTCCTCATCATTTTGTGCAACATATCCTCAAATTGCGCATACTATCTCCACCATCCCTAGGAGTAACTTTACGATTTTGAGGAGGGACATAGGGCCCATTCCTATCATTTCTATTACCATAGTTACCCCTGTTGAAGTTGTTGCCGTGGTTGTAGTTTACATCTCGTACATAATGACCCTCACTATTGTAGTTACCATAGTTACGACCTTGGTTTCATTGACCTTGGCGCCAATTCTCCTGATTAGAGCCTTAGGCACTTGGTCAGAAACCCCCCGTCTGCTCATTTACCGCATAGGAATCCTCCTCATAATAGCACTCATCATTTTGTGGCAGTGGTTTCGACAAGTAGTTGACTGCATTTATCTTTTCTGCACCCCCAATGACATGTTTTAGTACCAACCCAAGCTCAGTTCTCATCTGAGACATTTCTTCACGAATCTCATCTGTGGCTGGGTTGTGAGTGGACTGCACTGCGAAGGTATTTCTCCCGGTATCTTACTTCCTAGTACTCCAAGCTTTATTATTCCGGTAGATTTTCTCTAATTTTTCAACAATCTCGGCATAAGGACACTCCCCATAAGATCCACCTGCTATAGTGTCCAACACCGCTTTATTATTATCATGCTGACCCTGATAGAAGTATTCCTTCAGTGACTCATCATGAATACGGTGATTTGGGACGTTTCTAAAAAACGAGGTGAATCTATCCCAAGAACTACTAACTGACTCTCCTGGTAGTTCCACAAAGTTGTTCACTCTGTCTTTGTGGTCTAGTTTCTTGGAGACCGGGCAGTAGCGTGCTAAGAAAACGTCCCTTAGTTGGTTCCAAGTGAAAATTGAGTTGTAAGGGAGCTCAGTGAACCATATAGCAGCCTCTCCCGTCAGTGAGAGAGGAAACACACTTAGCCCTATTACATCCAAGTCAAAGTCAAGCCTCCCTACATAGCTTTTACACACTTCCCTTACCTTAGGTATATGGGCATGTGGATCCTCAGAAGGTAGCCCAGAAAACAAACATCTGGCAGTGAGCATTTGCATCAGGCTACTAGTTACCACAAAACTGTGGCCTGGTGGTAGAGGGGGCAACACAAGTGGCCCATCGGAGTCTGCTATATTGTCATCGCCTCTAAATATTCTTGGGGCCGTGGAGAGGGATTTTTTCCCCTCTATTGGTGTTCACCCACAGCATCGGGTAACAACTGACCATGAACATCAACCGGAGCTGGGATGTTCTCGTTTGGATCATCATCATTAATTCTCAAGTTTCAATTAATGTTGCGTATTGTACGCTCTAATTCGTGATCGTAGGGAAACAAGGGTTCTCTTCCTCTCCGTGTATTTGGCATACAAGGAAGATGGTTCTGCAAGAATCAAAAATAATAAAACAAAGTAACATCAAGAAAATATCAACTAAACTAAAGTAATAAGTTTAAGTTAATCTAAAATCTACTTTCCCCTGCAACGGCGCCAAAATTTTATACGCTTTTTTTTTAAAAAAAAAAGCTCAAACTTACTTCTCAAATAAGAAGTAAAGCAGTGGTGTCAAGTAAATAACCCGACCAGTGAGGTTGGGATCGTTCCCACGAGGAAAACAGTTTAGACTTAACTTCAATCTATTATTACTATTGTTCAGTCAATTACTTCCTTGGAAAGCAAAAATGATAAAAGGGGGGTTTTCTATTTCTAAATAAATGAAATTAACTAGCGAAATTCAAGGAGACAACTAACAACTTCAAATGTTGGAGTTTAATCAGTTAATAAAAGTAACTAGGGTTTATGTGTTCCCCACAGGTTCATAACTTGATAATTCTAACTATAACAATTCTTTCCTAGTATCTTGCATGCAAAGTGATAAGTTATGTATTTTTAAATCTTGGTCCGGCATCTAGAAAATTTCACTCCGCACCTTGGTCCGTCTACGTGTGTTGCTATACTAACCCTTACCTTTACCTCATATTAAGCATCATATTCGATATTTGACTAAGTTATTACCTCTTACCAATCAATACTAGCCTATTAGATAGTATACACTAAATCTATGTTGATAATTCTTTTCCTATTATCTACCTCCTTGGTCCGGCAAGTAGCATTTAGGCGAGTTCTAACGTTGGCCATCCGTTAAAAAGACTTCTAAGCGAAAGATTTATCAATACATGCAATACACTATTCAAGAATTGTTATTTTAGTTAGGTTTTACCTCATTATTTGCCTATGGTTCCCACAACCCTAGTTATGGAGTTTAGTTACCCATAGTTATAATCACAATATGCATACATATGATACAAGAATTCATGTACTTACTTCAATGAGAAAGAGTAAAATCCAGAAGTTCACTTCATTAATCAACCAAAATAACCAACAATCAATTGCTAAAATTAATTGAAGACTAACGATTCTTCAAAAGTGTAATAGTAATCACCAAAAGTCTGAGAAAGAGTCTAAAAATATTCAAGAGTCTAACCTCAAAACGAGGTTTTTCGAACTATTTATTAAAAAATAAAAACCTATAAGGACTCTATTTGCTGGAAATCTGTCAACACGCGGCTGGATCGACGGACCTCGTGATGGATCGTCGTGATCACGATGGACCGTCATGGACTCCGTCGTCCCATACTTGTGCAATTTCTTCTGCTGATCTCTTCATCACCCTCGACGGAAGGTATGACGGATCGTCACAGGCACAACGGTCCGTCGAGGGTCTCCGTTCCAAAACAATTGAACTCTTGGAATTTGGGTACTGGGACTACTTCTCTAATCTTCATGACGAACCAGTAGGACGGACCGTCATGGCTACGACGGTCCGTCACGCTTTCCGTAACCCCACACTTGGTCAGACTTCCCCATCTTCCTTCAGCAGCTGCACTACGATGCCACCTACGGACCGTCACGAGCATGACGGACCGTCACAAGCTCCGTAGGTGGTACTTTTCTATATTTCTTGCTCAAAAACCACCGCATTCATCTTTTAGACAGATTTTCCTGCAAGTAAAGAGAAACTTATATAAAAATTAGCACAAAAAGTCTTTTGGACACACTAAACTTAAGGAAAAAGTATTAATAATACCGTGAAACCACGATATATCAATAAGATGGAACAAGACTATTTAGTCTAATATGTAAGCAATGTGTAAGTACAATAGATTGTGTGCTAACTTATAAATGAAATGAAATATGACTCATACAAATCTTATTCCTATAAATCTGCAATTTAAATAAGTCTATGCACTTTTCTAGGAAAGACGTCTATATACATTCTATAATACTACCCCTAAAGTTGGAGCATAGATATTGATCACGTCCAACTTGTTACAAAGTTGATCAACTCAAAATCAATGCAACACCTTTGTGAGCAAATCAGTTAGTTGCTCTCCGGTCTTCACATAGCAAGCGGAAATCAAAGTTCTCCTGAAATCTCTCATAAATAAAATGATTGTTAACCTCAATATGTTTAGTTCTTTCACGATGCGCTAGATATGAGGCAATATAGAGAGCATCTTGATTATCACACCTAAGTTCTTCTAGTGTATAATGCATTGGGCCAATTTCCATTAAAAAATGATGTATCCATATAATCCCCCATGTAGACTATGACATAGATCTATACTCGGATTCAACACTAGACCGAGCAGTAACAATTTTCTTCTGACTTATCCATGAAACTAGGTCCCCGCCAATAAAGACGCAATACGTTGTAGTTTATCTCTTATCAGCTTTGGATCCAACATAGTACACATCCTCAAAACACCCAACATGGGTATGATTGTGATTGCTATACAATATTCCAAGTGTGAGTCCCCTCTCAAGTAACATAGAATTTTGTGTCAAGGATTCCCAATGTTTGATCATATACATATACATGAACTAGCTAACAACACTTAACGCAAAACCAATATCCAGATGAGTGACATAAGGTAGTTTAGTTTTCCAACTAACCTTCTCCATTTCTCACGATCATCAAAATGAACAACATCATCTATTGTAAGAAGCAAGTTAGGAATCATTGTACTATAAGGTTTGGGTGACAACTTTCAGATGTCTACAAGTAGGTCAAAAATAGAGATAGAAATATTACAATGTTGCTTCCATTTACTTATACTCCCAAAAAGTATCTTAACTAACTAAGTCTTTCGTACGAAATTTAGCATCCAAGAAATACTTAACGGAAGAGATCCCCGTGTAATCACTTCATGCGATGACAACGTCATCCATATATACAATAAGTAGGATAGGGACAGTTGTTGATTGTCGATAGAAAACTGAGTGTTCACATTTGCTCATTTTTAACCGAAACTCTTGAAATACCTCAGTGTAATTTCAAAACAAAGCCCAAGGACCCTACTTCAAGCCGTACAAAGACTTTGTCATATGGAAGACTTCTCATAGTTACCTTGAGAAAGAAAATCAAGTAGGTTTTTTATATATAGTTCCGCTTGAAGATCATTAAGAAGTAAAGCATTTTTGATATCCAATTGATATGAAGGATTATTCATTAAATAATTTAGATAAATGAATAATAAAACTAAAAATAGTTTGTCAACAAATGAAAAGATGTCACAATAATTCACTCCATATGTCTAAGCATACCCTTTAGCCACAAGGCCTTAAGTCTTGCAATAGAACCATCTAGATTAACTTTTACCGTTAACACACATTTTCAACTTTAACTGTTAACACCCACTTACATCCTTATGGTTTCTTTCTATTGGGTAAAGAACCAAATCCCGTCTGCGGTTTTCCTCTAAGACATTTATTTCCTCAAGAATCGCACCATACCATCTAGGATGATTCAAGCCTCCCTCACTATTTTAGTTACAAAGAGTATATCTAGAGAAACAATCAAGGATCTAGACATCCAGGATAAATAGTTATGACAAACAAATTTAACAATGAAATATGTGGATTTAGAAGTCTGTGCACCTTTTCGAAGAGCAACGAGGAGATTAAAATGTTATGATAAGGTAAGTTGTGATGGAGGTGTGTCATCCATCTCTCTCCTCCTAGAGTAAACATCAAAAATTAGTGGCCTTATTTATGTTGTTCAGGCATATTCTTGGTCAATAGAAAAATTAGGAGATTGGACAAGCACAACATCTGATTATTTTGTCACAAAATGAATAACCTGATACACTAACCACTCATCTTCCTCCTCGTTGCTTGTAGAGATGGTAGGTGAATAAAAAACGGATTTGGTACATAAAAATACCCTATTAGTTGACACAAGATATCTACCAATATCTAAGGAATAAAACTAATATCCTTTCTAGAGATGGGTATATCCTAAAAACACACTTTAATGACTTAGAATTTAACTTGGAAATAAATGGACGAACATCTTTATCATGACAAGTGATTCAAAACACCTCACGTTCAACCAAAAATAGTGGCTTGTTTTTTAAAGAAAATTGTCAGGCACATTACCAACAAGTGTTGTACATTCCATGAGACTTATCCGAAAACAAGTCATAGAGACCACATCAGGCCAAAACATCTTAGGAACCTTTATTTGAAGCAAAAGTGACTGAGCTATCTGAAGTAGGTCAAATTCTTCCTCTGAGAACTCCATTTTTAGAGGGTAAATCAAGACATTAAGACTGGTGGAGAATACCATGTTGTTTTATGTATGACTAAAATATATTTGACATATATTTTCTAGCATTGTCACTCCTTAGAATACGTACAAAAATTATTGAATAGAGTTTCGACTTCATCATAGAAGGCACAAAGTAGGTAATCACTTCTGACAAATTCTTCATAAAATAAGTACAATTCATCCAAGAGAAATCGTCCAGAAAAGTGCAAAAATACTTGTGTCAATTTTTGGAGGAATTACTTATATGGTGTTCATGTTGATGTTTTTACCAACCTCAAGCGCTTGCAATATGTGTTCAAGCAAAAGGATCTAAATCTTTTCCAAAGGATGTTTCTTGAGTTAATAAAATATTATGATATGGGTGTCCTTTACGACCCTAAAAAGGTAAATATGGAAGTGGATTCTCTTAGTTGGATATCAATGGATAGTGTTGCTCATATTGATGATGATAAAAATGAGTTGGTTTGAGATGTTCTTAGATTAAACCTATTGGATGTTAGTTGGTTGATTCCATTAAAGGTGGTCTTATGGTTCAAAATTTTACTTTGTATTTGATTTGAAAGCCAGAAGAGGTCTTGATCGAAGTGTGATAAAGATGAGACCGTATAAAATGAATATTCATCAAATTGACTATTTTCCGATTTATTTTGACGATTGGATCTCTCTATGAATGGAAAAGGGGTGCTTCGGATCGGGAGTAACCACTAGTGATAGGGCAAAAATAGGGGGGAAGGACAAAGGAAAGAGCGATGATTTTGGTTAAAGTAAACAAAGCGCTGCTTAAGAAGTTCGTTGGGGATTCTCGCAAGGGGGATATGGCGTGCTTCAATATTAACGTTGTCAGTGTGTTCCCAATGTTGATGATTCAAGGGAGATGATTTGATCAAAAGTCCATAGTTCTTGATATTCCATTCACCTATCAACCACAAAGATGTACCGTGAATGGGTGGTCTATTGGTTGAATTGGATGAATAAGGATATTGTGAAATTTGTCGCTAAGTGTCCTAATTGTCAACAAGTGAAAGTTCAGTATCAAAAATATATAGGTTTATCCCAAGATATTATAATTTTCTAAAAGGAAATGGGAAGATTTAAATATGAATTTTAGTTTTGGTTTACCCTGCACTCAACACATCAACATGACTCAATTTGGGTCATTGTGGACCATATGATGAAGTCACCACATTGCATTCCAGTTGTTGCTCCCCAATATACATGCAAGTGTAAGTGGTGGCTCAAATAATATAGTTTATTTTAGAAAAAAGTTTTCATTCCCAATGGACTTATGATCAACTTATATTTAACAACTTAATTTAACAAGCAACAAAAGTAATTGTTTAATAGAGTTGGATGATTATTTAGTACGATCTCGAATTATGCAATATACTAAAATTATGCACTATATAAAAGTAACTAATAGTGAACTACTTTAACATGAAGTTTCAAGCAAGTACAAGACAAGTCCAGGGCTGCAGGATTCATTGGATCTCATGTATCATATTTTTGGAATAGAACTAATTTTTGGGTATCAAGTTGCTGTTTTACAGGGTCAATTGTATAAGTCCGGTCTCTAAACCTCTAGTCACCCACACTAGTTAGTTGTCTAACTACATCATTGTGCGTGGATAGCAGGACCAAATGGCGAGTATTTATCGTTCATCTTGTTTCATGACCAAGCAAGTTGTAATTCGGACATCACTCCTGAACACACATCAACTTCAATGGATGATCGAACTTTTTATATTCTCTATTCCATCTACCCTCTCCTGTCTCAATTGTAAAAGTAGACAATAGATTAATATTATAGTTTGCAGGCATTAAATACTAGAACAGGAATATAATAGTAACTTATAATGACAACCAATAATTAATTTAAAAACCTTAAATACTCATCATTCAATCCATAGCTACAGCCCTAGAACTAGCGCATTTAGTCACTCATAGTACTTGAAAACCACAAAATAAAATTGTTCATGCGAATTCTGAAAATATGAAGAGTTAGAAAAGTGAAAAGTATTTAAAATGATGAAACTTGCTCTAGTACACCAAAATAATGGTGAATTCCCTAAAAAAGTAGCCATAAGGGTCTATTTATAAGAGTTGACAAAAATAAAGGCAAATTATACTTCAACTAAGTGTTCTACATTAATTTACTTTTGCTGAAAAAGGTGGAACTTCCATAGGGCTTTGCGCCAACAATCACTCTCAATAGTCGCTTCTGAGGTTCGCATAGTAGCGTACCGCGCCTATCAATACTCCATGCATTGGATTTTATGGTTGAAAGAATGATGTGTCGTGCCTATCAATGTGCCAGTCCAAAGACTCTATAGTTCATGCCTTGGCACGCCGCTCCAGGCAGTACGCGAGGCGCTGCGGATCCCAACCTTAGTATATTTTTGTGTTTCTTTGCTCCTTCTTTCTTCGTATCAACTCCAATTCCCGTGAGTGTTTCTGAAGGAACTAATCATATGTTTTAGTGTACTACCATCACAAGTTTAACAAAATTAAGCAAATAGACTCAAGATTATTCATTAATTCAGTCACATCATGGGCAAATATTGACAACTTTGGCGTATAAGTATGCTTACGATCACCACCCAACACTTAGACCATTGTTCGTCCTCAAATAATCTTTAAACTATCAACTCATTTTCTTAACCCATGGACTTATCAACCCACCTTAAAAATCAACCAAACACATTTAATTCTGATTTTGTAATTCACATTGAATGTAATATTTCAATAATTTTATCATCTCATCGTAATACACCAAGTTACAACACATATGCTCAATAATTGTCTCTTTTATTATTTTTCTGGGCTAACGTAAACTCACAAAATAGAAAATCCAAACATGTGCCATGAATTCCCTCACCCCTTTTTTTTAGTATAGCCTTTCGCTCAAGCATTCATACTATAAACAGGCATATTTTTCAAAACTTAGGATATACTTTCACAAATGAAATTATTACTTATGTTAACATGTCATAAGCTTGCCCATAGTGTATTTTCACTTTCACATTATATTTCTCCAGGAATCAAGAGGACTTCTATTTCGTTATAATATCGGCTTAGGGTAACACAGGGAATATTGAGGACTCATTTTAGTGACTATATCTCGCTAATGCACATGTCATTGATTTGCAAACAAACGTTCTACTTAGATTTTTATTTCTTCTTAGTACACACTTCATGAATATTTTCCCGCTTTTGTTGCTCCATCTTTGCCCTTTATTTGTTTTCTTTTTTATATGACTGTGCACTAGCCAACCTTAACTAAAGGCTTTTAAGGTCCAAGTGAGGTACAATATCACGACCCGGAGCACTCCCAAGTCGCGACACAGTGTACTCGGCCTCTCCGAAGTCTTATACAATCCCTTAGACATCATTAGTCGCATATATATGAAAAGTAGTGCGAAATTAAAACTTTTCATCATAAAAGTCAAACTCTTTATAGAATATAGGCAAAAGTATTCATTACCCCCATTAACTTGAAGCTTTTTATTCGGTGTACACCTAAACTATATTCTGTTTTATTTACCCCCTCAAACTTAATTATTCCACCATTGCGTACACCTTTTCTGTCTACTGCTACTATTGTGACTACACGCGAGCAACAGCTGGAAAAAGTGGTTATGATGTGGATTTTCACATGAATAAATAATAGCCACCTAGATAATTAAAATAACAAAATATTCATATTCCAACAACTCTGTCAAAAAAAGCTATGTTCTTCCACGGCAAAACTTAACTATCATTAAGTTGCCATGGTAATGGTTCCACTGCTAGCACAAGGCCATTTAAATCAAACTCCTCCACCTCTCTCCGCCTATCACCTCCTACTCCACTTTGCCAGAACCACCGTCAAGCAAAAAATCACATTCATTGTTGGATCCACTCTCCACCTACACCGTCAAATTCCATGAATTCACAATCCCAAATTACGAAACCCAACCTCCAAATCAAAATTCCACCACCAAATTCCATTCCCAATTGATGCCCTCTTTACACGCCACGAGTCATTTTCTTCACCTGATTACTTCTCTTTTACAGAAGAACTATCCATAAATTAGTGTCTCTCAAGACGGGGACTTCGTTTTCTAATGAACAAATTAAGGAATTATCAACTAGGTTGGAGAAAAGTGAGGAAAAATCATATAGGTAATGAGGGAAACTTCAAGTTTAGGGGTAATGAATACTTTTGATAATATTTTTAAAAAAATGGAGATTTTACGTTTTCTTACCATTGTAGTTTTATGACGTGGCAAAAAATCACTCCCTCACGCCCCTGGTAGAGTGTAATTTCACTTTCTACGCCAGGTGGACAGAAAAGGTGCACACGTTGGATGAATAAACAAGTTCGGGGGGGGGGGTTAATTCAAACGAAATAAAGTTTAGGTGTACACGGAATAAAAAGCTTCAAGTTCGGGGGGGTGATGAATATTTTTGCGTAGAGTATAAGAAAACTAAATCTTGTCATAAGCCATCTTAGACACATATAATATCATAGGTTCATGGCCCTTACATTAATTTAAAAGAAACTAATAGTCTATTACAAAGTCTTTTAGAAAAAAGTACTAAAATATATGTCATGTCCTCAAACATATGAGGACATCCCAAGCTTAAGAGAATGTTATTCCCAAGCTTCAACTTCTAAGAGAATCCTCACTTGCCACCTACACTTGTATAAATATATAAACATATGGAATTAGCACACTGAATGCACTAAGTATGGTGAACATGCAAGAAACCATGCAAAAAAGTACATTTTCTTTAAGATATAATTTCATGCTATTTTGATAGAAATCTTTACTATAAGAGTTAAGACACATAATCAATTCAACAATAACATATATTAGATATTCAACTTTCACCAAGTAAGCCTTTTCATTACTTTTGATCCTCTACCTAAGGCTACAATAAGACTCACCTAAGTAAGACAAGAAGAGACCGCCCATACACCCTTTTCAAGCACACCCAAGTGATCATCAAAGCTACATAGATAAGAACCTTTCATCTTGGCATTCTATTACTAAGTCAACGTTACTCATTTAATCTTTAAGAAATAAGTAAACAATTAAAGGAATTAACATAATTGTCTCGGAGGACCTAGGGAACTCACTCTAGCACCTTCAAAGCCTACTAGTACCATGTGTAGATAGTGTCCAATTACACTACCTACACTTTGTAGAACTTCTCCAATACTAGAATGAAAATTCCATATGATGAGAATAGGTAATACTGACATAGACCATACGAGCTAGGTATAGAATTCGGTTTCATAAGGACCCCACACCATACAAGGTTTTCTACTTACCAAAGGTAGAACTAGTAATCATCCTATGTTGGCACATGGTTAATTACGGGATATCAAGAGCTTCTTCGTATTGTAGTCTCATATTCAAGTAGAGATACTACCACAAACATATCCTCTCTGTGCTTTGCCTTTGTTCTCATAGAGTAATTCATTCCCAAGGTGTAATAGAGAAAGTATTATTACTAAGTTCTACCAACTCATAATACTTTTTCTTCCAAGGATGGGTCCACTAGGCTCCCAACCAAGGTTTATTAGGATAACTCATTTGACTACTCTTGAAATGGCTCCTTAGGCCTACCGATCGAAGTGCTATCATTGACCTTCTTTACGGGTTCTAGACCAATCAAAAAGGGTCACCATGCTGAGGTCTATCGGTTCAATACATACAATAGAATACCTCATATAATCATTAAAGAAAGGACACCAACGTAGGTCTACCAATCTTAGACTTTCATTCTTTCATTCATTCAGTACCATTCAAGTACCAATTAGGGACAACTACTCTACCACACAAGATACAATATCATTCTCTAAGGGCTCTCCCTAGTCCTTTATCATCATATATCAATAACTAGAGAAGCAATACAATCAATCATATAATTATAGTACTTCTACAAGATCATATAGACATCACATGAAGACGTTCACTTTATACCTTCACATATACCATATAATGATCTACCATAATTCACAAATAATACCGACAAGGCCATGTTAATAAAATATATAACAATATATAACAATTAAACACCACCACCATAAGTGGCCCATACCAAACAATGACAATTCATTATCAAATCTATGCAAAAGAAAAAAATTAGGTCAAATAACCATCTTTAATAGCCATAATCACCTTTACTTATCCTTTCAAACAAATTCACATATTAAGAGGTCTTTACAATAACAATATGCATAAGACTAAGCCAACAATTCATACATGTCAATGATCTATCAATACTCAATAAAGATATCGACATTATAAGGCAACTATGATCAATTCTAACATTGATCAGTACATAATTCAACACATGAATTTAACATAAATAAGTCATCATCAATTCAACAACCTTAGAGACAAATTAGGAATTCAAGGAAGACATTGGTTCATAGAATTTTTTATCTTAAAACATTAAATTAACATTGATCAATCTATAAAACATCACTTTAAACCTTTTCATGCAAGAACCGAGGCTTAGAATTCTAAATAGGACTTTAAGGTTTTGGAAAATCTTTGAAAAGCCTTTGGAATTGAATCCTTGAATAGAATAAGAATCAAGGATGAAACACCATAGCTTTAATGAAGAATTCCAACGAAATTTATGAAGAAATCAATGAAGAACTTCAATCCTAGCTTCAACCTTGCTGAAGCTTAAATGGAGTTTTGAAAGAACTTAATTTGATCTTGGGTTTTTATTCGGAACGTGAAATCTAAATTAGTATTTATATATATAAACTAACTTCCAATACCTAAAAACACCTAAAATAACCTTTTAGGACTTCATTAATACATTGGGTGAATTTCCCATAACATCCCCCTCTTAGCCAAGGCACCTGCAGAATGTTGCAGGCGTCAAACATCGGTTGCATGTCAGAGCCTTGAAATTTGGGGGCTAAGATCAAAATACAAAGTGTTCATCCAATCATCCAATCGACAGGGCGTGTATGCAACAACTGGACGTTGTTTGGTCGTCGTTGTTTGGACTACCGTTTGGCAGCTTCTTGCCAAGGTTTGGGTCCTCTTCAAGGACCCTTAGGGTGGTCGTTGGGGAGTCGTACCAATACATTTTAACCCTAAACATGTTAATTTAGATATTAGAGCCCTATCCTATCAATTTAGACACCAAACAACATGTAAAACATGTCAAGGCACACTAGCACACAAATGTACTAGTTTCCAAACTTCTTGGTCGTCCTTCGACATTTCACCTCATAACTCTATAACCTAACATCTAATGATAATATTCATAATTTTATTACGTTATGAACCCATAACACACATGACAGAATCTAGTTTAACCTAATTCATTTTTAGGGTTGTTACATACGCAATATCCTTGGTAGGACCAGGGCCAATGTTTTAAGCATACTTGTGAAATAGCCACTCTCAATTAGAGTTGAGGTGCACATTTCATATTCTTTTGTATTCCAAACAATTTAGCATTGCCACAATTTTTCACATCGACCAACTTTTTCAATCTTTCTATTTAAAATAGTGCATTAAGGATTTAATTGGGATCAAAGACTTTATTATCAATCGATAGGGTTTTGTCTTATTCATGTGTCTTAACAAACAAACACGACTAAAGGCTCAATGGGGTTTCACTATGCGTAATTTCATTGGTACTCATACAATTAGAGTCAAGAATTGACTTTTTCAAAGAAACACCTCAATTGTATCCTCTAAGTCATACAAACTTCTCATTCAACACACACCGGACAAGTTCTAGATATCAGTTTAAGCAAGAACCAATAATAACTCATGACAAATAGCATGACAACACACATAAGGACATATCAACTAGCATGGTCATATGACTTGCATTGTGGTACTAATACACAATCAAGCCCATGTAGATTTATTTTGAGTCAAAACAAAGAACACGTTCTTGTTTGAAGGTTATCATTCTTTTTGCATTTTCCAACAGTGACTACCCATTATATCAGTCTAAATTTTTCAGACATAGTTTCAAAATACCAAGGTTGGTTTCTTAATTCTACTCCCCTACGTGACTAACTTTCTCTTAAGCTGGTTTTCATCTATCCGTCATTGAGAACAATCACTCTGATGACGACTCAATAAAATTAGTAAAACAAATTCTAGTCATTTCAAAGGGACTATCCTTGCTAAAAGTACCAAAAACAAACGCTAACAAACCCAAAAAAATTAAGACTCGATAAAGAAATAAAAACTTATATACCAAAGAGATATATATATACCACCTCAAACTTAAAGATTAGCACTTTACTCAGTGCAAATAAAATAAACTATAGATAGAGGTATACTCCCTCGATCCTCTAGGCCTCGTCGTTCTCAACACGACCATCATCAAACACCATTAAGGCATTATCATTATAATTCATGCTAATCATCATCCATTGCCTCATCTATAGTTTTATCTTCATTATGTAGAGGCTCCTAAAAAGATTGCCTAGTCCTGCAAAGAAAGGATGAAATGTCTGTGCACGGGTAGCAATTTTCCAAGGTCTCCATTTCCTCATCCGTGATCGGGAGGCCCCCAATCATTAGTTGCAACTCTTCCATACCGAACATACGAGCCATCACATTATCATCTCGTGCATGTCTATCCTAGCCTAATAAGACAGGTCAATGAGATGTTTCTAATGCCTTGGTCCGAGTGACATCAACTATTTTGTCAATCCATTTGGGGTGCCTAGAAACAATCATGGCAAATTCCTCCTCCTCGATTCTCTCAAACCTTAGTAACTAGGTAATCATCCCTTCAATACAAAATTTCCATCTCATATTGTTCGAAAACATCACCATATTTTGCCTTAAAAATCCCCAACATAAATGTGCATCCCCTTCATCATCATGTAGATCAACACCACCCTATCCCTCATCACTTCAGTAAGGTTCTGGGATGGTAAAAGGACACTACATACAATTTTCAACCACATCTCACAACATAATTAAAATTAGCATAATGTAGGGTAGAATGCCTCCCAGTCTCCTTAGTTTTATCACACATACCAATAGACTCCATCCCACACAATGCATAACAAATATCTCTATGAAGTGGGTTTTCCTTCAACCTGTTAAAGTCATTATATTCACAATTCGGAGTGCCCAACTGTAGTATATCGTAACTTAAAGTAACAAATAATAAGCTAAGAAAACCAAGAATAATCATTTTTGAAAATAAGTAGGGAAATCTTGAAAATTTCCAACTTTCAAAAATGAGGTTTGGTCATTTTTAAACGGCCATAATTTCCATCTTAGGAAGAGTTAGGATGTGTTCTTTATATGGTTGGAAAGCCCTTTGGAATACATTTCCAATGCCGCCAAGTTTGCAAATATCCATTGTCGTATGAAGGAGATATGCCTTTCTGAAATTGGGCTACTAAGCTAAGGAAAATAAAATACGGGTTTTAATAAGGGTAAAGTTGTCTTTTCACCCTAATATTTCATATATCATTTTTATGTTGTAGTAGGGGTAAAACCAAGTAAAAAATTAGTTTTAAAAATAAAACAAAGAACGCTTAGGGCTTGGGAGAAAAGAGAAAAGAAGAGGAAGATTAAAAATTGTCCAAGAAACGCTAAATCGTTGCGTGGATTTCGTCCGAGGTGATCCCTATTAAGGTATGTGAGATAATTTGGTGTTGTGTCCTTTCACCCACACCCCAATTTGATTCAATACGCCAAATTAGAGATTATTTGAATGAAAATCTTGAACTTCTTGATGAAAAATTGTGAAGTTCTTGTTAATTGAATTTTAGTTGATCTCAAATAGGCTTGACTCATGTTTTCGGACTATTTTCGGGTCTAATGTATTGGGTAATGAGATATTTAGGGATCCTAAGTTTTGTGGTGGGATCCATTGAAGCCTAGGAGGTTTAGAGATGAATAACGAAGAAGAAAATTGGAAGGTCCCCTTAGATAACTCTTGGGGCACCACACCTGCCAGATCCCCTCAGGGAAGGGTCTGTCTGACAGGACCTGGCGCGCCGCGCCTCTAAGAGCACCCCAGACCAGGGTCTGTCCGACAGTCCCTAGTGCCCCGCGCCTCTCAGAGGTCCACTACCCCTGGAGACGCCATTCTTTCCCTATCTTTCCATACGAGTTCCTAAGTGATGTGCCTATCATTCCTAGTTGATTCTAACACACTAAAGTACATATAAACATCATGAAATCATCCATAAACATGATATCATGATCCTTAAATACATAATCGAATTCAAGAAAAGTTAAGATCAAAGTCAAAGAAGTTAAGAGTAAAGTCTAAAAGATAAGAAGCAAGTCAATGTAAGTGTCTAAAGTAATGAAGAGTCTTAAACAAATATTTTAACTTTGTTTTAAGGTTCAAGTGAAGAGTTGAGTTAAATTCTCAAGTGCTATAAGGGTACTAATTATTCCCTAAGAGTTAAGTTTTGAGTAAGCAAAGAGCATGAAGTTGAGTTCGTTTGTCAAGAGTTATAATGGAACTAAGTAGTCCCTCAAAGCTAAAACTAAAATGTTTTGAAACATTTGAGGAATAAAGGAAGCTAGACTTCCACAGAGCCTATGGATAGTTTTAATAGAAGAAAGAGGAAATTATGATTTCAAAGGGAGCTTTTTAAAAGCAAAGTTTTGAGCACTAATCTCAAATCAGAAAATTAGTATGTTTTAAAAACATAAGAGCCAGTATATATATATATATATATATATATATATATA
>NC_028646.1:29045390-29100274 GCF_001406875.1 Solanum pennellii
TATATATATATATATATATATATTGATGTGGGGATGCGAGTTAAAATTAACTCAAGTCTCGATGAAAACATGTAGCCATCAAAGGTAGAAAAAGGGTCATACTTTTTAGATAATTCCTTTTCACAATTTACTAATGGAAACATTAGGCAGTTTAGGTGCTATACTCTAGAAAGGTTACGATGGTCGGGCAGTGTGGTCCGAGTAACGTAATATCATCTCTATTTCTCTTAAGTGATGATTGTCGATTAGAGAAGCTCCTATAGAAGTATTGTATTTTCATATACATCAGTTATTTGTATTTTTACATATATCTCAGATATTATTTGTACAGATGTATACATTCAGAGTTTATAACATGTTTCCAGTCAGTATTTCTTTATATTGCAATTACTTTTAAACTGTGTATATTGAATAAGAGTTAGTAAATCATGATTTCAGAAGATCCAAGGTAAGTGTTCTTTCTTACTCTTATTCAAGCTTAAGAGTGTTTAGCATTCCAACTCGCATACTCGTACATTCAATGTACTGATGCCAGTTGGCCTGCATCATTTTATCATGCAGATGCAGGTAACCAGGATCAGCAAGCAGCGCACCATTGATCCCATTGAGCACTCCACAATCACTTGGTGAGACTCAGTACATTCCAAATGACATCTCTTTTATTACTTGTATAGCGTAGATCATTAGGATGTTGTGGGGATTGTCCCAACATCCATATTAGTCAGTTTAGAGGCTTCATAGACTGTTAGTAGTTCAGTAGTCTTTTTATTTTCATTTTTATGTTAAAGACTTTAGTTGCCATTTTGGCCACTTTGAATGTTTGAACTTTTAAAGTATTCCAGATAGTATTTCTATTCAGTTCAGTTAAGTTTTTTCATTCTTATAAGTATAATTCTTGTCTTCTGCTGAGTTAAATAAGTCAGGGCAAGGGTTTGCTCGAGGCAAGCAATGGTCACCGAGTGCCAGTGTTACCAGGGTGTAGGCTCGGGGCATGACAAACTTGGTATCAAAGCACAGAGTTCAAGACTCCTATGGAATCTATGAAGTCGTGTCAGTAGAGTCTTAGTCATAGGTGTGAAGCGCGCCACATCTATAATTATGAGGCTACAACATTTAGGAATTCCCACTTCGTTCATGTTTCTTTCATGCATTAGAGTTTATCTCTAAAAAGTTTCTTTCTATTTCGTGTCTGTGCGTGTTTTAAGATATTCATTTCTTTACAAAGAGCAGTCAGAGGTTGACCAACCCGAAGAAATGTTGAGGAACAAGGGTTCCAAATGCACCGGATGTGCGACCTCAAGGAGAGGTTACAAATGTCAAGTTCTAGGAAGCAATCCGGATGTTGAGCCAAGTAGTAACCAACCAAGTCATGCAACAGAGAGGAGCTCGATAAGAAAGGTCTAATACCTCGAGGGTTTGTGAGTCTCTGAGAATGAATCCTCCTAGTTTCACGAGATCAAGCATTATTGAGGATTCGGAAAACTTTGTGGGAGAATTAAAGAAGGTATTGAGGTGATGCATGGGGTCAATACTGAAAGGGTTGAGTTAGATGCATTTCAACTGAAGAGTGTGGATAGAACCTTGTTTGATCAATGGAAGGATGGCAGAGGTGAGAATGCACCGCCTCCAATTTGGTGTTTCTTTGAAGAAGCCTTCTTGGGAAGTTTCTTTTCTCGAGAATCTCCTCCTAAGACTCCCCTCAAGACTAAATAGTGCAATGTCTAGGTGGAGTCCCATACCCCTACCTAGAGTAAGCTAGACCCCTTAGGTTATCCAAGTTAGAGTTCAAGTCCTTTAGTTCATTTTAACTTTTGGAAACATCTTGCCCTAACCGACATACACCACATGATCTAGTGTGGAATCTGGTGTCATAAAACCCTACATTGAAAGAAGGCGGACTACTTGCCATGGTAGTACCAAAGCATAAAACATAGCAACTACGTGGATCCACTAGCTAGTATTCCTATGGGGGCAACATAGATAAAGAACTAGGAGATATAATTGGGATCCTCTTTATGCGCCATGCATTATGATCTCCAATCTCAAGAGTGATGTAGTGCTCCTACCTTCCCTATGTGGGAAGGGACACTCCTATATCTAGTTCACTCGGTGCTAAGCTAGATTCCCTTTTTGAAATGTCTTTAAGTCAATAATTATCAATCATAACTTAATTTAGGCCATAGGTTCTACCCCTTGTATAATCATCATCATCAATAGCTCAATAAGAATTGTATGAGTTTAAGTCCTTTCATCATAATTCATATAAGTGAGGTTAACACTTTAGCATTTCATAACATTTTAAGGCACAATGATAGTTTTCACCATCCTTATTGCACATACACCTTAATCAACCTCACAATATAGTCAAGACATTTCAATTAAACATCATACCTCCCTATAATCTAAATATAAGGCATACTCAATGTAATATCATATCTTAACAACAATTAATCACAATTGGAAGTAAAGATAAAGATTCTAAGACTTACCAAGTCTTTCTCATAGTCTATTATCAAGGTCTTACCATTAACCCCTAACTCAACCCAACTTGGGGAGTAACATCATAACACAATGATAATCAATAGAATAACAAGGCCAATTGCATCTCTATAACACAATTCATCTTTAGATCACAACTTGAGACAAGATACATAGAATAATTTTACATTATAATTCATAACCTACATTACATCTCAAGAACTAGCATGATAGGCCTATAGTTCATCTTAACTCAACCATAATAGCACCATAGGATAGTAATCTAATCAACAACCAACTCAATTGAATGATCAACATACAACATAAGTCAAGATCACTACCTAGGATTAGGGATAGAGGATCATGTTCTTCAATTTGACTAAACCATCAACAATTATCATAAACAAGTTGAATGACATGTAAATATACTCAATATAACCCTAAGAATTCACTAACAACTCAATCCATAACTTCAATTTCGTAATTGAATGAAACTCATAAGAAAACTCAACTTTTTTGAAATCCATTTTAAAGGAACCCTTTGAGGAAAGGATCTCAAAGGTGAATAGAACCCATACCTTCATGTCTCTCAACAATTTGATGAAGAACCCACCCTTTTCAAGCCCCCAAACCCTAGTTCTTCATCAAATTGTTGAGAAATTAAGTAAAAAGGCTAAGGCACACTAACACCTCTTTTGAACCAATTTCCTCGACGTCTTTGGACATTTGGTCCTTAAACCTTCTAAATGACCTATATTCTTTAAAAATGGACTTAGAAACAGTGTTTAGACCTTATGACACCTATGTTAGGCTTTTTCATGAGTCTTGGATTTTTTCAAGGTGTTACAATATCCCCCCCCCCCTTAGGAACATTCCTCCCTGAATGACACAAACTATTTTAAAGGAAGGAATAGAACCAAGACTAGCAGCCCAACAAATCAACAATATCCATTTAACATAAACCATGTCACTTCAACAAGGCAAATATCAAAACTCATATTACCACACCTACGGCTCAAAACACTTCATCATGAGGCATTTCCTTCTCACAACACTTATGATCTCAACATACATCATATGAGTCAATTAGCACAAAGTTCATCTTAACAACATGCTACCTATCATTTCATGAAGACTGATCATATCACAATGCACAACATAAATCAAAACAAGCAAAAAGCAAAATTTCAAGTTTTTAATAGTAATACTACAATGACTTCACTGTAAAACTTACTGTGAGGTTTTCAAAAATGCCATTTTTGCAACACTTCACCCAAAAATCAAGAAACACAAATCTTTGTCATAATTATACAATTAAAAAGAATGGATAACGTTAATTCTCAAAAAGATGAGGATAACGGGATTTCATATCGGCCTCAGCCTCCTACGTAGCACCCTTAACTAATTGATTTTTCCATAACACTTTTACGGATACCACCTCTTTATTTCTCAACTTCTTTACTTGCCTATCAAAAATTTGAACCAGGACTTCCTCATAAGAGAGGTCATCCTTGACACCGAGACCCTCAATAGGAAGAATGGACTCGGGATCACCGATACACTTTTTCAACATAGAAACATGGAAAACCGGATGAACCGAAGCCAATTCACTAGGTATGTTCAATTCATAGGCAACCTTAGCAACCTTTTGCAAGATTTCATAGGGACCTACATAACAAGGACTCAATTTCCCTTTCTTGCCAAACCTAACCATCCCTTTCATTGGTTAAATTTTCAAATACACATCACCTCGTCCAAACTCCAAATCCCTTCTCTAATTATCGGCATAAGACATTTGCCGACTATAGGCCGTTTACAACCGGTTCCTTATGATATGAACCTTTTCCAAAGTCTTACAAATCAACTCAGGACCAAGAAGTGATGGCTCACCCAAGGCTTCCTAGGGAGCCATGGAAATGAATGAATGAAAACTATTGTTGTAGGAAAACTCCACTAAAGGTAAATGCCTATCCCAACTCCCTTTAAAATCAATAATGCAAGCTCTAAGCATATCTTCAAGGGTTTGTATCGTACGCTCCGCTTGACCATCTGTTTGGGGATGAAAAACGGTGCTCATCTTCACCGTAGTACCTAACCCTTTTTAGAACGACCTCCAAAATCTAGATGTGAATTGTGCGCCCCGATCCGATATGATAGATAATGGGATGACATGGCGACACACAATCTCATCTAGGAAGGTTCTTGCATAATCCTCCGCTGAATATGTAGACTTGACAGGGATAAAGCGAGCTGATTTAGTTAATTGATCCACAACCACCCATATCGAATCATAGGACTTGTGGGTCCGGGGTAAACCTACTATAAAGTTCATATTGATGTCTTCCCACTTCCAAGTTGGAATTTGGATCTCTTGTAGTAAGCCACCCGGCTTTAGGTGTTCGGCCTTTACTTGTTGACAATTCGGACACTTTGCGACAAATTCCGCTATGTCCCTTTTTAGAACTTTCCACCAATATATTTCCCTTAGGTCAAGGTACATTTTTGTCGACCCTTGATGAATTGAGTAGCGAGACCCATGTGCTTCTGCTAAGATCCGAACCCTCAGCCCTTCTACATCGGGAACACACGATCTCCCTTGGTACTTTAACACACCATCCCCTCCTAGGGAGAATGATTCATTCATCTTGCCAAGAACTGATTCTTTCAACTCCAACAAGGCTAAGTCAAGGTGTTGTTTGGATTTCACCTCCACCACTAACGATGATTCAGAGTTGTGATGAACTATGGCACCCCCATCCGAAGCACTCTCCACCCTCACCCCCAACCTAGCCAACCTATGCACTTCCCTTGCTAGGTCCTTTTTGGCTTCATCAAGATGGGATATACTACCCATAATCATTCGACTTAGGGCATCCGCAACTATATTAGCCTTTTCGGGGTGATAAAGGACACTCATATAATAATCTTTCAATAAAAAACTCAAGCCATCTTCTTTGGAGGAGATTTAACTCCTTTTGGGTAAACACATATTGGAGACTCTTATGATTGGTAAAAACATCCACATGAACCCTATACAAATAATGCATCCAAATTTCCAAAGCAAACACCACGGCCACTAATCAAGGTCATGAGTGGGGTAATTCTTCTCATGTACCTTTAGTTTCCTTGAGGAATAAGCTATCACCTTACCATTTTGCATAAGCACACACTCCAAACCCACTCGAATGCGTCACAATACACCAAAAAGCCCTTTGTACCCTCCGGTAAGGTCAACACCGGAGTTGAAGTAAGCTTATCTTTCAACAATTGGAAGCTCTTCTCACACGCCTCCGACCACTCAAACTTTCTACTCTTTTCGGTCAAAGTAGTCAAACGAGACGCATTGGACATGAAACCATCCACGAACCTCCGATAGTAGCCCGCTAAACCCAAGAAACTCTTAATGTTAGTCAGAGTCAATGGTCTAGGCCAATTTTTCACCGCTTCCATTTTCCTTGGGTCTACTTCAACTCCTTCACTAGAAATGATGTGCCTAATAAAAGTAACTGATCTCAACCAAAAATCACACTTACTATATTTGGCATATTGTTGATGTTCTTTAAGGGTTTCCAACACTACCCTCAAATGACCCATATGATCATCTTCATTCTTCGAATATACAAAGATATTGTCAATGAAGGCAATGACAAACGAATCTAGGAAATATCAAAATACTCTATTCATTAGGTCCATAAATTCTATCGAAGCATTATTGAGACCGAAAGACATGACCAAGAACTCATAATTCCCATACCTAGTCCGAAAGGCCGTCTTCGGTACATCCTCCCCTATCACCCTGAGTTGATGATACCTCGACCTCAAGTCTATCTTTAAAAAGTAACTCGCCGCTTCGAGTTTGGTCAAATAAGTCATCAATCCGAGGGAGAGGGTACTTATAACACCGGAGACCCCCATGGAGATATACTAGGCCTTATAAAGCCTTTGTCAAGCAAATCCTTTAGTTGAGCCTTCAACTCTTTCAATTCGGCCGGAGCCATCCAATATGGAGGGATTGAAATGGGATTTATTTCTGGTATGAAATCGATACCAAAATCAATTTCTCGTTCGGGAGGTATACCGGGCTCATCAGGAAAAACCTTCGGAAATTCATTCACTACGGGGACCGACTCAATAGGAGGAATTTCGGAATCCAAATCTTGGACTCTTATTATATGATAGAGACAACCCTTTGAGATCATTTTACATTCTTTTAGACAAGATATGATGCGACCTATAGGAATAGAATTTCCCCCCTTCCACTCAATAACGGGTTCATTTTGGGAAGTTAAACCTCACCACTCTTATCCTACAATCAATGGATGCATAACATGCATGCAACAAATCCATACCTAATATAATATCAAAATCAAGCATATCGAGTTCTACTAGATCAACATAAGAAACTTTATTTGGCAATGAAATAGAACAATTTCAATAGTCTTTTAGCAACAACCGACTCTCTCACTGAAGTAGATACTAGAAAAGGCTCATGCAAAATATCTGGTAAAACGTCAAACTTTTTAGCTTCTAGTGGTTTAACAAAGGACAAAGTAGCACTCGGATCAAGTAAAGCATACACATCAAGAGTAAAGATTTTAACATATCGGTCACCACATCGCGAGCGGTCTCCTCACCCCTAGAGCGGAGACCATAGAAGCAGTTCTTCTTGGGAGCATCACTAGAACCACTTTCTACAGCTTGGCCACTACCCTTGTCATAACTCTTCAAGTTTGGAAAATCTCTCATTTTGTGACCACTCTTGTCGCAACTAAAGCAATTATCCGTCCCTTAAGGCACTCACCATAGTGCTTTTTACCACACTTTCCAAAAGTTGGCTTCTCCTTTGGTGAATTAGAACATTTTCCCTTCTTAAATTTAGGGTTAGACATTCTATCACCACTAGCTCTTGGGAATTTGGCAGGGACTTGCTTTGAACCCCGCTTCTTAAATTTAGGCTTATCCTGTATCTCAAACCTATTCTTTGAGGAGCCTCCATCAAATGACCTATCCCTCTTACCATCTCTATTTTTTCTCTTACCTCTTGCCTCCTCAACCCTTCTTACGTAGACCATAAGACGGGAAATGTTCATGTTGTCATGTAGCATGGCCGATTGGCACTCCTATTGTAAGTCCTTCGACACTCCCGTCAAGAAATGGCTCACTTCATCTCGTGGATCGAAGATAAGGAAGGAGCATATTTGGAAAACTTAACAAATTCCAAAGAATATCATGAACACTCCTCCCTCCTTGGTGAAGATTGAAGAACTCCGTCACGTTCTCCTCCCTCATCTCTCTAGGGAAGAACCGATCTAGAAACGCCTCCTTGAAGACCTCCCAAGTTAGCGGACCACCCATCAACGACCTATTGTCCCTCCAATGCACATACCAAGTTTTTGCCACATCTTTGAGGTGATATGAGGCAAACTCGTCCTTCTCACTTGAAGTCACCCCCATAGCATATAGCACTTTGTAGACCTCATCAAGGATTTGGAGGGTCTTCATCAAGCTTAGACCCATAGAAAGTAGGAGGGTTCATCTGAGTGAAGTCCCTTAGACGGGAAGCCATAGTAGTGACTTGTTGATTAGGACGAGGAGCAACATCCTGGTTGGCTTGAGCTGTCATAGTTTGGGCTTGAACCGTTGAGGCTTGTGCTTGGGTAGTCATAGCTTGGGCCATTTGAGCAAGAATGGCCCTCATCTCCGCCTCCGTCATATGTGGAGGGTTAGCCGGGGCTTGATCAACATTAGCATTCTCCTCAAGTGGAGGAACTTGCTCATCATGGGGAGGAGCTCCCACATTAGCAACCTCCTCCTAAAGTCTTCGAGTTGCATTCCTTCGAGTGTTCATGCTTTCTATGAGCACAATAATATGATTAGATGCAGAAGCACACCATAAGTATACTCTATTGGCACGATATAAGATTTCCAAGAAAGAGAGTGATTCCTAAGCATCATATAGGTTCCTACTAATAAGTGTGGCACGCTTCACAATTATGAATATAAACCTACATAAACGTGGTATAGACAGAGACATAACTCAAAGATATTCAACTTCATGCTCTGATACCAAGTTTGGCACTTCCGGGTTTACCCCCAGACGTAACCAGCGTTGTCGTCCTTTTTATGGACTAAGACTAGCCTCTTAGTTCATGTCATTACATTCATAGGTCGAAAAATACGAAAAAATTTAAAACTTTAACTTTCTCTACTCGGAGATTTACATAGACCTCGACATACACATAATATATGTTCATATTGAGTATACATAGACCCTTCATATAGGAAGGTTACATAGCCTTCTACTTTTATTGCACATATATATATAAAGGTTATAGAAATAGTCTCAACAATTGTCTCGTCTCATACCATCTAAACGAATATCACAATATGGGCATAGCCCTTACATCAATTCAACAAGACCCTGTATAGGTCATACGGAAGTACAATATTCAATTAACAAGGAAAGGAATGATAGAGTCAATAAGCTCATAACAAAGACCAAAGCTAGAAGATGTCATTGCCCTCAAAAGTTGAGGACTTACCCTACTCGGATGAAAGGAAGAATCCAAGCCTTCAATGATAACGCCTTCCAAACTCATCAACAAACGGAACTTAAAATGTTTGGGACAAGGGAAGAAAATGGGGTAAGTACTCCATATGCACTAAGTATGAGATCTTATGCACATACGTAAGAAAAACAAGCTAAAGAGGGACTTTTTATTAAAACATGCTATTTTACCCCTTTTTGGGCTTAAGTCAAGTAAATCATACTAATCAACAAAACATGCTTACTATCCCAACAAGTAACACTTATCCCAAAACACATAAAATCATGAGTTACTACAACCCTAACATCAAGGAATAATATCACAAGTATTATAATAAGCAAGACACACTCACAAGTTCTTATTAACTCAACAAGTGCAATGACCAAGCAAAGCCCCATAACCTTACTAAATCAAGAATCCTCAACCAGAAAACATGACCACTGTCCAACTTTACATTTTATGGCATTTAGGCTTACGTTTCATCGTATATTATCATTATAACCCAAGGCATATTCATAAATAAACTAATCAACATATAGTATCAACAATATATATATATATATATATATATATATATATATATATATATATANGTTCAAGTCCTTTAATTCGTTATAACTTTTGGAAACATCTTGCCCTAACCGACATAGACCACATGAGCTAGTGTGGAATCCGGTGTCATAAAACCCTACACCGAAAGAAGACAGACTACTTGCCAAGGTAGTACCAAAACATAAAACATAGCAACTACGTGGATCCACTAGCTAGTATTCCTATAGGGGCAACATAGTTCAAGAACTAGGAGATTATATTGGGATCATCTTTATGCGCCATGCATTATGATCTCCAATCTCAAGAGTGATGTAGTGCTCCTACCTTCCCTATGTGGGAAGGGACACTCCTCGATCTAGTTCACTCGGTGCTAAACTAGATTCCCTTTTTGAAATGTCTTTAAGTCTTTAATTATCAATCATAAAATAAGTTAGGCCATAGGGTCTACCCCTTGTATAATTATCATCATCAATATCTCAATAAGAATTGTATGCGTTTATTCCTTTAATCACAATTCATACAAGTGAGGTTAACACTTTAGCATTTCATAACATTTTAAGGCACAATTATAGTTTTCACCATCCTTATAGCACATACACCTTAATCAACCTCACAACATAGTCAAGACATTTAAATTCAACATCATACCTCCCTATAATTTTAATATAAGGCATACTTCAATGTCATATCATAGCTTAACAACAATTAATCTCAATTGGAAGTAAAGATAAAGATTCTAAGACTTACCAAGTCTTTCTCATAGACTAGTAACAAGGTATTACCATCAACCCCTAACTCAACCCAACTTGGGGATTAACATCATAACAAAATGATAATCAATAGAATAACAAGAACAATTGCATTACTGTAACACAATTCATCTTTAGATCACAACTTGAGACAAGATACATAGGATAATTTCACATTATAATTCATAACCTGCATTACATCTCAAGAACTAGAATGATAGGCCTATAGTTCATCTTAATTCAACCATAATATCACCGTATAATAGTAATCCAATCAAAAACCAACTCAATTGAATGATCAACATACAACATAAGTCAAGATCACTACCTACGGTTAAGGATAGAGGATCATGTTCTTTAATTTGACCAAACCATCAACACATATCATAAACAAGTTGAATTACATGTAAACTACTCAATATAACCCTTATAATTAACTAACAACTCAATCAATAACTTCAATTTCGTAATTGAATGAAACCTATAAGAAAACTCAACTTTTTTGAAATCCATTTTGAAGGAACCCTTTGAGGAAGGGGTCTCAAAGGTGAATGGAACCCATACCATAATGTTTCTCAACATTTTGATGAAAAATCCACCCTTTTCCAGCCCCCAAACCCTAGTTCTTGCTAGCCTTCAACGGTGAGTTCTTATAGAGAGAGTAATAAGATAGAAGGAAGAGAGTTTATTTTGAGAGTTGGCTTTAGGTTAATGAGGGTTAAAGGTATTTATAGAGGGTCTAATTAATTTAATTAGTTTCCCTTTAATCACTATCTAACCCCTAAACCATTTAATTATTTTAAATGAAATCATTAAAACCTATCAATGAAATTTGACCCTCACCGACGAGAGCCCGTCGACGGTCCATCAGTGGGTCGATGGACATCCCCCCCCCCCTCCGTCCTGCACTTCCGTCATCTCTATTAGAGAATTTGCAGGCAAGGCTTCCTCCAATTTTTCTAAGTATGGGATGAGGGTGGCCTCGACGCCCTATCGAGCCCATGACGCCCCGTCGTCCCCTTCCGTCGAGTGTAACAGTAGCTAGATAAGCAAGGGCCTTCACAATATTTCTAAGAGCGGGACGACAGTGGCCTAGGATGCCTAGTCGGGCCACTTATGAACCATCATCTTCCTAGTCGATTCACACTGCCAGTCATTGTTTTATCAAACTGCAGAGGTTCTCCTCGAGGGCCCTTGGTTGGTCCTTGGAGAGTCGTACCCAGACTTTTCAATAATGAAACCACTCCAAACACCAATTATCTACCTTTCCACACATTTCTGTACATTTTCTACATCTAAAAGTTAGTAAAAAGGCTAAGGCACACTAACACCTCTTTGAACTAACTTCCCAGATGTCTTTGGACATTTGGTCCTTAGACCTTCTAAATGACCTATATTCTTAGAAAATGGCTTAGAAACAGTGTTTAGACTTTATTACACCTATGTTAGGCTTTCTCATGAGTCTTGGATTTATTTCAAGGTGTTACAGCAATGGGGGCAATAGGGCTCAGTCTTCATAAGCTTCTCCACTAGACAAGGGTGCACATAGGGTAGCTACTTCTAGTACTGGCGGAGGAACAAACCGTTTGTATGTTCTCAATAATCGCTAAGATCAAGAGAATTCACTAGATGTTTTCTCTAGTATGATTCGAGTCTTTGACTTTACTGTTTACACATTGTTATACCCAGGAGCAAGTTTATCTTTTGTTACTCCTTATGTTGCAATGAACTTTGATATTTCTCCTGAGCAACTTAGAGAATCATTCTGTGTTTCCACATCTGTTGGTGAATCCATTCTAGCAGAAAGAGTCTATTGTGATTTTCCTATTTCTATCAATCACAAGAATACCATAGCTGATATAATAGAGTTAGACATGGTATATTTTGATGTCATTTTAGGTATGGATTGGCTCCATGCCTGTTATGCATCAATAGATTGCAGAAATCAAGTTGACAAATTTAAAATTCCAAATGAGCCAGTCATAGAGTGGGCTAGTAGTTCAGCAGTGCCTAAGTATCATTTCATTCGTACCTTAAGGAGAGGAAGTTAGTTTCTAAGGGGTGTATATATCACTTAGTCTGAGTTAATGACTCCGAGTTAATGACTCAAGTGTTCAGGTACCTTTCCTTCAGTCATTTACTATAGTCAGTGAGTTTCTAGAAGTCGTTTCTGATGATTTACCCGGAATCCCTCTTAAATAAGAGATAGACTTTGGCATAGGCATCATCCCAGATACTTATCCTATCTCTATTCCGCCATACAGAATTGCACCAACGGAGTTAAAGAGATAAAAGAATAATTGAAATATTTGTTAGATAAAGGTTTCATTCGACCAAGTGTCTCACCTTGGGGCGCTCCGGTCTTGTTTGTAAGGAAGAAAGATGGGTCCCTTAGGATGTGTATAGACTACTATCAGTTGAATAAGGTGACCATAAATAATAAATATCCTTTTACAAAGATAGATGACCTCTTTGATCAACTTCAGGGTGCTTCTTGCTTTTTAAAGATTGACCTCAGATCAGGCTATCATCAGTTGAAAGTTAGGGAATGTGATATTCCCAAAACAAGTTTTCAAAAAAGGTATATGCATTATGAATTTTTGGTTATGTCCTTTGGTTTAACTAATGCACCTGCAACATTCATGGATCTCATGAACAAAGTCTTCAAACCTTATTTAGATCTGTTTGTCATCGTCTTCATTAATGACATAGTAGTTTATTCAAGGAATGAAGAATATCATGCTAGTCACCTTAGGATTGTTCTACACACTTTGAAGGATAAGGAGCTATATGCCAAGTTCTCCAAGTGTGAGTTTTGGCTTAAGTTTGTGGCACTCTTAGGACACATTGTTTCTGGTGAAGGGATTATAGTTGACACTTAGAAGATTGAAGCAGTTCAGAGTTGGCCTAGACCCACATCTCCAACAGATATTAGGAGTTTCTTGAGCATAGCTGGCTATTATAGGAGATTTGTTGAAGGATTCTTATCTATCCTTCTCCTTTTACAAAGCTAACTCAGAAGACGATCAAGTTTAAATGGTCTAAAGCTTGTGAGAAAAGCTTTCAAGAATTGAAAAAGAGATTGACTACCGCTCCGTTATGACCTTTTGAGAGGGTACTTAAGGCTTTGTTGTGTATTATGATGCATCAAGTGTTGGCTTGGGATGCGTGTTGATGCATAATGGCAAGCTTATAACTTTTGCCTTTATATAGTTGAAGATTCATGAGAAGAATTATTTAACTCATGACTTAGAATTGACTGTATAAGTGTTTGCTTTGAAGATTTTGCGCCACTACATGTATGGTGTTCATGTTGATATATCCACTACTCACAAGAGCCTCCAATATGTGTTCACTCATAAAGAGCTCAATCTCATACAGAGGAAGTGGTTGGAATTACTCAAGGAATATGACATATGTATTCTTTACCACCCAGATAAGGTTGATGTGGCTGTTGATGCCTTAAGCGGGTTGTTAATGGGTAGTACCGCCCATGTTGAAGATGAAAAGAGAGAGTTAAGTGAGGATGTACATAGACATACACGCTTGGGAGTCAAACTTATGGATTCTACAGAAGCAGGAATAGTGGTGACCAATGGGGCTGAATCATCATTAGTGTCAGACGTAAAAGAAAAGCAAGATCAAGATCCCATTTTTCTTGAATTAAAGGCACGTGTCCATAAGCAAAGAGTATTAACTTTTGAACAATGGGGAGATGGTGTGCTGAAGTACCAAGGAAGAAAGTGTGTACCTAAGGTTGATGGACTCTAAGAGAGGATCGTAGAGAAGGCTTATAGCTCTAAATATTTCATTCATCCAGGTTCCACCAGGATGTACCGTGATTTGAGAGAGATATATTTGTGGGAAGGTATGAAGAAGGATATTGTTGAGTTTGTTGTCAAGTGTTCAAATTGTCAACAAGTGAAAGTGGAGCACCAAAGTCCTAGAGGTTTAGCTCTGAATATAGAACTTTCAGAATGGAAGTGGGAGATGATTAATATGGACTTCATCACAAGCTTGCCAAGATCTCGATGGCAACATGATTCTATTTGGGTGATTGTCGACATAATGACAAAGTCATCCAATTTCATGTCGGTGAAGACTACCTATTCGGTCGAGGATTATGTACCTTCAGAAGTGGTAAGACATCATGGAGTTCTGGTATCCATTATTTCATATAGAGGTGCACAATTTAATGCACAGTTATGGAAATCTTTCCATAAAGGTTTAGGCTCAAAGGTGAACTTGAGTATTGCTTTTCATTCTCAGACAGATGGACAAGCAGAGCGTACTATCTAGATGTTAGAAGATATGTCAAGAGCTTGTGTGATCGACTTCAAGAGAAATTGGGATGATCACTTACCTCTCATTGAGCTCCCTTATAACAACAGTTACCATTCAAGAATCCAAATAGCTCCATATGAAGCTCTTTATAGGAGAAAATCTATAACTCCTATTGGGTGGTTCGAAGTTGTAGAAGCATGTTTGATAGGATTAGATTTAGACCACCAAGCTATGGAGAAGGTTAAAGTGATCCAAGAAAGATTGAATACGGCATAAAGGTGCCAAAAGTCCAACACAGATGTTAGGAGAAGACCATTAGAGTTTGAGGTGGATAATTGGGTGTATCTAAAGGTTTCACCCATGAAAGGTGTTATGAGGTTCGGTAAGAAGTGGAAACTAAGTTCCCGGTATATAGGACCTTATTGAATATCCATGAAAGTAGGAAATGTGTCTTATGAGTTGGAGTTACCCCAAGAGTTGACAGCGGTTCATTCGTATTCCATATTTTTATGTTGAAGAAGTGCTAGGGTGAACCTTCATCGATAGTACCAAAAGAGAATGTTGTAAATAAGGATAACCTATACTATGAAGAAATTTCGGTTCAGATTTTGGATCGTCAAGTTTGCAATTTGAGGACAAGGAAGTTGCTTCAGTCATGGTCCTTTGGAAGAACCAATTAATTGAGGAAGCGACTTGGGAAGATGAGGAGGATATAAAGAAGATATATCCACATCTCTTTGAATTTGGAGAGAATGCAAATCAAGGTATTAAATTCTCTTCTTAGCACCTAATAAGATTATGTGTAAGCATGTGATTACTTGCTTTTATTGTTGAGTGTTGAAATGATGTTACTACCCTTATCTTAGTGAAAGATTTCTCATTCGAAGATGAATGTTTCCGAGAAGTATATAATGTAACATCTCGTAACTTAAATTAACTAAGAATAGGCTAAGGAAACCAAGATAATCATTTTTGCAAATCAGTAAGGAAATCTTGAAAATTTCCAGCTTTCAAAAGTGAGTTTTGGTCATTTCCAAACGGCCATAATTTCCAGATCACGAGGAGTTTGTATGACTTATTTATATGGTTGGGAATCCCTTGGGAAGATCTTTCCAATGCCACCAATTTTTTGAAAATCCGATGTTTCGTATAAGGGAGATATGCCTTTCGGAAGTTGGGTTGTTGAGCTGAGGAAAATTGTCTTTTCACCCTAGTATTTCCTAGTTCTTTTTAAGGTTATAGTAAGGGTAAATCCAAGTCACAGATCAGTTTTAGAAAAAACAAAAAACACTTAGGTCTTGGGAGAAAAGAGAAAAGAAGAGGAAGATCAAGAATTATCCATGAGACGCTAAAATCGTTATGTGGATTTCATCAGGGGTGATGCCTATCAAGGTATGTGAGATCATTCGGTGTTGGGTCCTTTTAACTGCACCCCAATTTGATGCAATGCAGAAAATTAGAGTTTATTTGAATGAAATTCTTGAAGTTCTTGATGAAAAGTTGTGAAGGTCTTGTTAATTGAATTGTAGTTCATCTCTAATAGGTTTGATTAATGTTTCTGGACTGTTTTTCGGTCTAATCTATTGAGTAATGAGGTATATAGGGATCCTAAGTGTTTGGAGTGGGATCTATTGAAGTTTATGAGGCTTAGAGATGAAAAACAGAGAAGAAAAGTTGAAGGTCTTGTCAGATAACCCTTGGGGCACCGCGCATGCCAGAGGCCCTCAGGGCAGGCTCTCTCTGAACGTCCCTGGCCTGCCTCACCTCTCAGAGCGCCCCAGATCAGGGTCTCTCCGACAGCCGTGGCTCCGTGCGCCTTTCAGAGCACCACGACCCCCTCGAGACCCCGTTCTTTCTCTATATTTCTGTATGAATTCCTAAGTGATGTACCCATCATTCCTAGTTGATTCCAATACTCTAAAGTACATATAAACATCATGAAATCATCCATAAACATGAGATCATGATCCTTGAATCCAAAATCCAATTCAAGGAAAGTTAAGATCAAAGTCAAGGAAGTTAAGAGTCAAGTCTAAAAGTTAAGAAGCAAGTCAAAGTAAGTTCCTAAAGCATTCAAGAGTCTTAAACAAATGATTTAACATTGTTGTAATGTTCAAGTGAAGAGTTGAGTTAAATTCTCAAATTCTATAAGGGGACTAAGTATTCCCTAAGATTTAAGTTTCGAATAATCAAAGAGCATAAAGTTGAGTTCATTTCTCAAGAGTTATAAGGGAAAAGTAATCCCTAAGAGCCTAAAATCATTTAAGTTTAAGTGTGTTTAGCATTCCAACTCGCATAATCGTACATTCAATGTACTGATGCCAGTTGGCCTGCATCATTTCATGATGCAGCCGCAGGAACCATGATTAGCATGCAATGCACCGTTGATCCCGTTGAGCACTCCACAGTCACTTGGTGAGCCTCCTTGCTTTCTGGAGGACATCCCTTTTATTGCTTTTCTAGCTTAGATCATAAGGATATTGTGGGGTCTGTCCCAACATCCATCTTAGTCAGTTTAAAGGCTTTGTAGACTGTTAGTAGTTCAGTAGTCTTTTCATTATCATTTTTATGTTATAGAGTTTAGTTTCCATTTTGGTCAGTTTGAATGTTTGAACTTTTAAACCATATTAGATAGTATTTCTATTATGTTTAGTTAAGTTTTTTCATTCTTATAAGTATGATTGTTGTCTTCCGCTGAGTTAAAGTAAGACAGGCCAAGGGTTCGTTCGAGGCTAGCAATGGTCACCGAGTGCCACTCCACCCAGGGTGTAGGATCGGGTGTGACACCAACAACAAATGTAGCACTTTAGCAATAAATCACATATTATTACCCCAAATTGGCATGATCTTACTGGAACGAGTTTCCATATTACAATTATCATAAAATTCTCTCATTCAAGTCAAGTTACAATCTCATGGGTTTTAAAATATAAATCTCAGTCCAAGATTATTTATAGTATTATAGATAACCGGAAATTAGGATTTCAACCTTACCTCATTGACGTACTCATCTTTAATGAATTTTGACTTTTTGGAATTCAAACCACTCATGCCCATACCTCTGCACAGCTTTCATTCTGTACTTTTAAAATGGCTCCCGGCTACCAGAAGAACCAGAGGATTCTCTTTTAAAATGGCTCCCGCTCCTTACGTAATATTCCTAACTTTTGGTGCCATTAGTACCCATTAAAATAAAAAATATGGAGAAAAGAAAAAAAATAGAAAAAAAGGGGCTCGAGTTTGGTAGTGAGATGGAGGAGGAAGAAGAATAAATTCTTAAAGGTGACAGAAGAGAGTTGGAGGAAGAAGAATAAATTGTTAAAGGTGACAGAAGAGAGTTGGAGGAAGTAGAAAGTGTAAAATGGAAGTTTTATGGGGAAAATTAGGATGAAGAAAGGTTGGTTTGGGGGAAGGGAAAGATTTAGTGGGAAGTTGATGGGTGAACTTTGGGATTTAAGGTGGATTGTAGGAGAAGAGGACATGACGAAGAGGAGGAATTCAAATATTTGTAGAGGTTGAGTCAATTGTGGTTAAGAAAAAATAGGGGATGAATTTAGTTTGGTTATTTAGAAGGGGTTGTGTCAAGTTTTGCTCGTTCGAAAAAATATTTTGCCTGAAAATCTGGGCACTGGCTCGATACGCTGCCAGTGTGCCATGGTAGTGCATATATAAGATATCCCTTGGCGCAGCGTGCCACTCAGAGCGCCAGGAGTTTGGTTCTGTAAGAATACGTCAAGCATGATACGCCAGCCAGCGCGCCTAGCTTCGGTGATTTTTCTTTTTTTACTTTTTATTTTGTTTTTCACTATTACAAACTAAGTTAAAACTAATGGAAAATCCTATGTAGCTAAAACTAATAAAATAACCTTACTTCCTAGAATCTAAAAATTTAAAACGCTATAACAAAAAAATCAAGATTTAATCAAATTACCAATCTACTACATATTATGCACGGGTTTCCTTTCAAGGAGAACTTTGTTTAACGTCACAGCTCAACTCATCTTGGATCGTTCGTCATTCAACCAAGAGCTTCCCGATAATGATCCTAATTTTCTCCAAAATAGTGTTTCACTCTTTTCCCTTTTAACAAGAACGTAGGGTCAGTTTCACCTTTAAGTTCAACAAACCCATGTTGTTTCATTATCACAACTTCAAAAGTATCACTCCATTTAGACATTTGTTTTCCTAGGAATAACCTTAGTCTAGAGTTAAAGGGTTGTAAGTTTTCTCCCAGAGTGAAAGTGCGAGTAACTGTGAGCTTGTCATGCCACCTTTTTGTCTTTTCTTTTTAAAGCTTGGAATTTTCATATTCATGGAACCTATACTCCTCAAGTTCATGTAGTGGATTCACTCTCATCCTACCAGTTAGCTCGGGGTCTAGATTAAACCTCCTTATCGCCCAATAATCTTGGTATTCTTGTTATATCGGAAGATGACATGTTTTACCAAACACTATAAGATTGGGAGGAGTCCCTATGGATGTCATGTATGCCGCCCTATATGCCCACAACGCATCATCCAGCTTCTCACATTTCTTTGTGCATTCACCGTTCTCTACAAGATTTTCTTCACCTCTCTATTTAAAACTTCCACTTGGCCACTTGTTTGAGGATGGTAAGATATAGTAACCTTATGATGAATATAATACTTAGCGAGGATATTGTTGACGATATTGTTACTGAAATGCTTGCCCCTATCACTTATGATCGCCCTTGGAGTTTCAAATTAAGTAAAGATATGCTTCTTAATAAACTTAATCACGAATCTTGAATCATTCTAGGGAAGATCCACCGCCTCAAACAATTAACTCACATAATCAACAGCCTCAAAGATATATTGATTTCCATTGTATGGTGGGAAGGAACCCATGAAGTCAATACCCAACACATTAAACATTTCCACCTCAAGAATTTTACTTAGTGGTATCTCATCTATCCTCAATATAGTACCCAACCTTTGGCATTTATCACATTCATTCACAAAAGCAATAGAATCTTTAAATAAAGGTTCCAAAAGAAATTAAATTGTAGTACCTTATGTGTTGTGCACTCTCCTCCATGGTGACCTCCATATGGGCTAGCACGACAACTTCGAGCACTTTCTTAAATTGATACTCCTAAATACATCTTTTCACCACCCTATCCACTCCTTTCTTGAATAAGAATGTTTCATCCCAGATAGAGAACCTAGCATAATGATGGAGCTTTTTATTTGGTTATCTGGTTCAACTCGGAAGGAATTCTCTACTCACTATTAGATTTATTATATCCGCATACCAAGTCACATTAGAGATATCTAGTGCATCCACTGTTCATCTAGAAATTCTTCCCAGATTTATTCCCCTTCATGTACATGTGAAAAATCTTCCAACTTATACAAGTGATAAGCTATTTGATTCTCGATACCTTTTCTATCTTTGATATTAAGAATGAATTCTTAGAGAAGCGATATCCACCGAATCACCCTTGGTTTAGCATCCTTCTTGTTGAATAAGTACCTACTAGATGCATGGTCAGTAAAAGCAATCATCTTGGTACCTACCAAATTCGATCTGAACTTCAAGAAGGTGAACACTAGGGCTAGCATCTCCTTTTCAATCACTGTGTAATTAGCTTGTAAAGAATCTAGGGTCTTGCTTGCATAATTGATCAAATGGAATGCCTTATATTTTCTTTGTCCCAACACTGCACACACTTCTACATCAATTGCATCATACATGAGTTCAAATGGTTTTTCCCAGTCAGAAGCAACTAAGATGGGAGCCTCAATCAAGTTCCCCTTCAACATCCCAAAATATTTCAAACCCATCTTATCAAAATCAAATCTCTCCTCCTACTCCAAAAGACTGCACATAGGTCTAGCAATCTTGGAAAACTCCTTGATGAATCGCTGGTAAATCTTGCATGACCAAGGAAGCATCGCACCCCTTTTACAGATATAGGAGGTGGAAATTTCTCAATAACTTCTACCTTGGCTTTATCAACCTCTAATCCCGACTTCAACAAGTTATGTACTAATATTATCCCCTCTCTAACAAAAACTTAAATTATTCCTAATTTAGCACTAAGTGAGTGTACTCACACCTGTCAAGTACTTTATCAACATTCTGAAGACATACCTCAAAAGACTTCCCAAAGATAGAGTCATCCATGAACATCTCCACAAAGTCTTCCACCATATTATGAAAAATGGCCATCATACACCTTTCAAAAGTCGGTGCATTGCAAAGTCTGAATGTTTTGCATTTTAAAAGCATAGGTACCATAAGGACAAGTGAACCTGGTATTTTCCTGATCCTCGGATGCAATAAAAATCTAGTTTTATCCAAAACACCCATCTAAGAAATAATAGTGTTCTTTCCCTACTAGTCGGTCAAGCATCTGATGAATGAAGGGATCCGAGCGGAATCATTCAGCTTCCGGTAATCCATACAAATTCTCTATCCGATGACTATTCTAGTGGGAATCAACTCATTTTTATCATTTCTTACCATTGTCTTAACTCTCTTATTAGGAACACACTACACAGGACTTACCACTTATTGTCTGATATCATGTACACAATTCCAGCATCTAACCACTTTATTACTTTCTTTCTCTCCACTTCTTTCATCAATGTGTTTAGTCTGCATCAATATAGTGCACTCGATTTGTGATCCTCTTTCCTGTAGATTATGTGCATGTATAACACCGAATTAATCCCATGAATATCAACGATTAGTCATCTAATATCACTCTTTCTCTGCTTTAGGACCCTCAATGTCGCATCAACCTGTATTTCAGACAACTCTGTAGAAAGTATTACATGTAAAATTTCATAAGTACCGAAATACGCATACGTTAGCTGAGCAGGCTGAGTTTTCAGTTCCAACTTAGGAGTTTCTTCAATTGATGGTTTGGGTAGAGGCCCTAGCTTATGATATAATGGCTCTACTCTATGCTTATGCATCTCCATGACTGCCATATTCAAACACGTCTCTATCTCTTAAGCCTCAATATCTCCATCAACATCATGACCCACTTACACTCTTTCTAAGGGATCCTCGGGGGTAATTAGTTTCAATTCTACTGCGTTATCTACCACCATGATAGAGAACAACTCTTCATAGTTAGATGGCAATTTCAAGGTCCGATTGACATCAAAAACCTTAACCTTTTCATGTGCCCTCATTGTTAGCTTCCATGTAGCTACATCAATTAATGCCCACCCTGCAGTCAAGAATGGACGTCCTAGAATGAATAGAACTTCAAAATTAGGTTAAAATACTAATACCATAAAATCCACTAGAAAGATCAAGGAGACTACTTGTACTAGCACATCCTCTACTACCCCTCTGTCCTAGGTTTGAACCAATCAGCGAGCTGGAAAATGATAGTGGTTTGCGTTGGACTACCCAATCCAAGATTTTTATACAGTGATAAGGGCATAATATTAATACTCGCACCCAAATCACACAACCCCCGGGCATGAACAATTTTCCCAATTGTAACGGGCACAGTAAAACTACTCGGATATTTTAATTTCTTGGGTAACCTATTTTTAATTCTAGATTCACACCCCTCAATAAGTATTATAGTTTTGTAATCCATGAGACTCCTCTTGTTAGCCACTATCTCCTTTGTGTACTTAGCATACTTCGGAATATCCTTGAAAATGTCAACCAAAGGCAAGTTAATATGAATCTATTTAAGGAGAGAGAGAAACTTATCGAAGCATTCGTCTTCATTGTGATTTATGAGCCTTTTTGGAAATGCAGGGGGTAATTTCTTTTGAGGAACGGACGTCTCAACATTGACGTTATTTACCACCTATCCACTTTCTTTTCTTTTTAACTACCTCAACATCTCTTTTTTTAAGCTAATTTCTCTAGTTGTTACCCACTTCTTGTAATCAACGCATTCAATTGCTTAGGGTTTGGTTCACTGTCACCACGCAGTCCACCTTGGGGACACAATTTTAGGGAATTGGAAACTTGCGTAACTTGTTTCTCTAAAGTCATTTAGGATTTGTATGTTTCTTCTATTCTCATCTTGCTTATCTATCTGAGAATTCATCTTTATACCTAGTTCATCCATGAGATTTTGGAATAACTCCTCATTTTTCTCCCCCCCCCCCCTTTTAGTGCACTTGGATTTATGCCTTGATTAGGATTTTGGTATTGATGTCCACCCCCTTTTGAACGGTATTTGTTAGGCCCTTGGGCTTTGTCTTGGTTTTTGTTACCAACCGAGAAAAAGTTAGGATTGTTCCTCCAACTAGAGTTATATGTATAACCATAGTTTTGCTGACATCAACCTCTTTGCGCATTACCCAGATGGTTCATAAAATCTAGTTTGCCTCACAAAATTTGGTTTCATGTCTCCACTATCACAGACACCACACCAACTCATTCCTTATTGTACAACATTTACATGTGCTTGGTTTAGGGGCATTTATTTAAAATGTATGGCCATGTTATGTTGCATTGCATCCAGTTTGGCATTTATGGTGGTAGCTTGATTTACATCTAAGATTTCCCGTGTTCCTTCGGGTTGCGGCTCTAGGTATTTCCTCTGCATACCCTAGGTTCCCTTTAGAGAGTCTATCTAGTAAGTTAATAACTCATCATAGGTTTTCCTTAAGGCTTGACCACATGCTGTACTATTAAGAAGTAAATAAGCATTTTTAATCTAAACCCTCAAATAACGTGTGAACAACTACCTCATTAGCTTGGTAGTGGAAGGGAAAGCATTCAACATTTGTTTAAAATGAGCCCATGCTTGGTACATATCCTCCCCAGTGCCTGCTTAAATCTTAATATCTCAATCCTCAATTGTGTAGTATTTAGAATGAAAAGAATCAACTCAAGAACTTCTTTGCTAGATAATCCCATGTACTGATGGAGTTTTGTGGCTCTAAATCTAACCACTTCTTGGCGACTGCTAACAACAAATGTGGAAACAACGTCAGCCTCACATACTCGATGAGAATCTATTTAGGATATATGTATCACTAATCTCTAACAAGTTCCGAATGTGTATTTGAGGATCCTCGTGGGGGAAACCAATAAATTATCCCATAGAAACAATGAATTGTACCATCCTCTCTTAAGTTAAAACCTACCCCCCGGTGGTGGTTTCCTTATACTAGATGCTACATTGGCTGTGAGTGGGACTTTCACATCACGGACTGGTCGTGCTAATATGATTGGGGGTACGTTTTAGTTATTCAAGTTTTCTTGGTTGTTCATCTGTTCTTGGTTATTAGCCTCATTGTTTTCATGAAAACCTAACCCTAATTCTCCTTGACGTCTTAGATTATCCATTTTTCTGCGTTGGCATAAAGATCTTTTGGGTTTGTTGTCTGGTTCGACTAGTTATCCTTTCCGATCCAGACTTAAAAGTCGAGTGCCTGCAACAAAAGTCTAAGATCCAGTTATTAACACATGAATATTTCAATAGTAGACTTAAGAAAATCAAATATAAATAAACTTCTAAGTCCCAAAGCGGTGCCAAAAACTTGTTGCTCTCCGATATACACACAAATGTATGTAGTCATTCAATTAATATATTTTCTTTTAGAAATGAGTTTTCATTCCCAAGGGACTTATGATCAACAACTTAATTCCACAATCAATAAAAGTAGTTGTTCAAAAGAGTTGGATGATTATTTACTATGATTACAAACTATGCAATAAATAAAAGTAACTAATTGTAAATGACTTTAAGATGATGTTTCAAGCAAGTAAAAGACAATTCAAGTGTTTCCTACCCTAGTTAGCTTTCTAACTACATCATTGAGCATAGATAGTAGGCCTCACTTGCGTGTATTATATTTCATCCAATTTTGTAACCAAGAAAGTTGTTCGACCCGGCATCACTCGTGAACACGCATAAAATCACAATGGATGAGAGCCACCAATATTCTCTAGTCTATCTACCCTTTCGTCTCTCAATTTTTAGAATAGATGATAGATTTACCTTATGGTGCGCAAGCATAAAATACTAAATCATGAATTTAGAAGTAACTTATAATGACAACCAAGAATTAATTCAAGAACCTTAAATACTCAACATTCAATCCGTAATTATAGCCCAAAATTACGGTGTTTAGTCGCTCAATAATATTCAAAACCCACCAAATACAATTGTTCATGACATTTCCAAAAATAAGAAGAGTTAGAAAAGTGAAATCTTTAACAAACTATGAAACTTGCTCTTGTACACAAAAATAATGTCGAACTCATTAAAAAATTAGCCATAAGGGTTTTTAAGAGTTGGGAAAAATAAAGTTGAATTATATTTCAACTAGGAGTCCTATTTTAATTTAATTCTGCTGACAAAGCCAAAAATTTTGTGAGGCTTCGTGCCAGCAATAGCCCCAAACAGTCGCTTTTGAGGTTCGCACAGTGGCGCATTGCGCTTATGAATGCGCAAAGCATTGACTTATCTGGTTGAAGGCCTGGTGGTTCTTGCCTATTAGTGCGTCAGACCAAAACTGTGTAATTCATGCCTTGGCGTGCCGCACCAGGTTGTATGTTAGGCACTGAGATTCCAACCTTAATCTATTTTTGTGTTACTTTGCTCCCTTTTTTGTATCAACTCCAATTCATGTGATAGTTCTTGAAAGAACTAATCATATATTTTTTGTGTACTATCATCATAATTTTAAAAAAATCAAGATAATGGACTCAAGATTAGTAATTAAATCAGACACATCATGAACTAATATTGACAACTTTTGCATATAAATACGCCTAAGATCACCTGTCAATGTTTCTTATTCAGCAAGTCATTATGATTAGTTGTATTGGGGGGAAATAGTTAGGTTGCATGGAGTTCCCATATCTGTTATCTCAAATTGGGCTACCCAATTCACTTCTCAGTTTTGGAAATCCTGACAAAAGGGTCTTGGTATTCATGTTTGGCTTAGTACAACCTTTCAACCATAAATGAATGGTCAAGCAAAACGTATTATCCAAACTTTGGAAGATATCTCAAGAGCTTATTTGACTTACTTCAAGGGTAATTGACATTAACAATTGCCTTTGATTTAGTTTTCTTACAATAATAGCTATCATTGATGCATTGTTATGGCTCAATTTGAGGCTGCGTAAAGTAGGACGTGTAGATATCCTATAAGTTAGTTTGAAGTTAGTGAGATTTCCTTCATAGGCTCTTAGTTAGTACATGAGGCTATGAAGAATGTTTGGCTTTATTAAATAAGGCTTTAAACAACGCAAAGTTGATAAAAGTATTATGCAATGTTAGAATGATAATTTTAGAATATTATATTGATGGTTGGGTCTACAAAAAAATCTCACACATGAAGGGTGTGACGAGGTTTGGAATGAAAGGAAAGTTTAGTCCCTAAAATGTGGGCCCATGTCAAATTTTGAGGTGCATCAACAAGTTTTCTTATGAACTTGATTTGTCTAATAATTTGGCATTATTGCATCCGATATTCCATGTCACCTTGTGAAAGAAATGTCTTCGAGATCCGACATCCATTTTCCCTAGGAAGGTTTGGGAGAGAATCTTTCTTATGAAGAAGTTCCAGTTGAGATTGGACCGACAAGTGAAGAAGTTGAGAAACAATGACGTTTTATCCATGGATGTTTTGTGGAGGAATCAAAGATTTGAGGGTGCTACTTGGGGGGCGAGGCCAATATGATGTCAGTTTATCCCTATTTCTTTCCCTCCTACCCTACTTTAGCTTTAGGCATTTAGTTCCCCATGGTCCTTTCCTAGTCATAGTCATTTTCATGTTTCATCATGCATGCATTCTCATAAAAACTTGAATTTTGAGAATATAGGTGACTTCATTGATTTCTTTATGACTTTGTGCATTTGAGCATAATTTTCATGTATACCTTATGAAATGATGATTTGAATATATTGAGATAGGAGTTCATATTCCTCTTTCGTTTTGTTCAGTTGATAAAGTTGTTTTCTTTTTGGGTTGTAAGATCTCTTCCCTCACCTTCCTTTAGTTGTCTTGAGTCCCAATCGAGGAAGGATGTCCCCAAGGGGGAGATATGTAACAGCTCAGGATTTGGTAAAATGAGAATAAAATTTTGGGTTGAAGGATGTGTCTATGCTTCTCATCTATAGACCATAGAAACTCCTACGAGTCGTAGATGGTACCTCTAAGGAGTGGGAAAAAGTTTTTTAAAACAAGTTCAAGTACCCTTTTTACAATTCACCGGGCTGGTCCGTCATTCTATGTACGAGTAGTAGATAGAAATTGTAGGTGACTCCAAGATTTCGTGAAAATTTAAAACTAAAATATTACTTCTATGGTTGGCATGTAGGAATTGTTTTATGTCTTTTTATGCATGACTTAATATAATTGCATTATTTTGAGTCAAATCCATGTGAAACGATGAATAATCCATTTCTTCTAGAATTGATCCTGTGAATAAAGTTATACATAATGAAACCTAAAATTATGAAGATATGCATGTTCTTACGAAATTGATGAAAATGATTTAAGATTTTCTATGAGATTGAACCATCAATGTTGTTGTAAAGGATTTCGCGCATAAAGGTTGAAAATTTGTCTCACCTAAGATTAATAAATGTTTAAGGAGATATACTAATGAAACTTATCTTGGATTGACTACTTAAAGTGTCATTATTTATGATTGGCACAGAGTGGACAAATGATGTTGACCCATGTCCAATAAACTATGCTCCACCATAGATTTATCTAGTAAGACATTATCTAGTGGATTTACGTAAGGTACAAGTTCTTTGTTCTTACTTGACAAGTAAGAACACATTTTTTTGTGTGAGTTATACATCCGCTTCCATGTTATAGATCACACGGTCTCTATGTCGATCAAAGGTAAATCTCTCAAATCAATGAACTAATGTTACTTCAACAAGTATCTCATGACTGTTTAAAGATGTTAATCTTGGATTGACCATATTTTATTATATGTGTTTTCTAATCCCTTAATATTATGTCTTAGCTTGGTCATTGCATGTCATGTCACCTAAAGTCCTTTTAGCATGATTTCATGTTTTTATGCATCACTATCATACTTGGTACATTCCATATACAAACACAAACTCTTGCCTACATTCTTTCATTTATGTAGGGTTTGATACTCATGATTCACATATTTGTGGGGATCACTTTAGTTGATTGAAGATTTGTTAATCCTCATGTTATGAGGATTGAACCTTTATTTCATATTGTCTATACATTCACTATTGTATATAATGTATGGGTTACGTCCTGATCACTCTTGTACTAGATGGTTTTGAGACAATGTTAGACTTTTGTTATATTTTATCACATCTTATGTTTTGAAACTATATTTTTTAAACTATCTCGAATTTCTATTACCTTGGATGATGCATACTAAGTTATTTCTATAAGGCATCTCGAGGTCCTATATGCCATGTTAAGCTTATGGTAAATTTTGGGTTGTGATAAACTTGGTATTCAAAGCAGAAGGTTTAGAAAGGTCCTAGGAAGTCTCAAAAGTAACGTCAAATAGAGTCTTTTTCATGGGTGCGAAGAGCACCGCATTTATGAACGAGAGGCTATTAGATGTTTAGGAAACTCCACTTATTTTATTACTCTTAAGTTATGCTATACAGTGTAACTCTATATCTCTCTCTCCTAAGACTTATCCAATAATTTACAGGATTTTCACTCGAAGGACATATACTAGAAGGAACATGGGAGATAATATGGAACAAGAAGATCTTCCTTAAGCTCCCTAACCTCCGGTCAACCCTTTATCCTAACAAGTAAGATATGTGGATTTTAGGGTTTGTTTTCAAGCCTTGGCTGAAGCCATGATGACATAGGCCAATAGGGAGGTTGTCATCCCATGAACCCTAATGTGGGTACGATGACAACTAGAGTGAGAGACTTCACTAGATTCAATCCTCAATTATTTCATGGTTTTAAGGTTGAGAAAGATCATAAAGTGTTCATTGATGAAGTGTATTGGTGAAATGGAATAAAAAGGGATATTGCATAATTTGTGGCTAAGTGTCCTAATTATCAACAAGTCAAATTTGAGCATCAAAAGTTGGTGGTTTATATCAAGATAATAGGATTTCTACTTGGAAGTGGGAAGATGTGAGTATGGACTTAATTGTTGGGTGATCTCACCCCAAACGACAATATGACTCAATTTGTGTTATTGTAGATCAAATGACAAAATCATCTTATTTCATTCCCATCAAGGTCTCTTATTCAGTGGAAGACTATGCCAAGTTGTACTTGAGAAAAATGGTTAGGTTGCACGGATCCTTATCTTTGATCGTGGTACCCAATTCACTTCTTAGTTTTGGAGTTCCTTCCAAAAGGGCCTTCATACTCGTGTAAAGCGTAGTACAACCTTTCATCCGTAAACTGATAAGCAAGAGGAGCGTACAATCCAAACTTTCCAAGTTATATTGAGAGCATGTTCAAGTAACTTCAAGGGTGATTTGGATTATCACTTGTCTTTAGTTGAATTCACGTATAATAATAATTTTCACTCAAGCATTGATAGGCCACACTTTTAGGCTCTATATTGTAGGAGGTGTATATCTCCAATAGTTTGGTTCGAAGTGGGTGAATATTCTTTGATAGGTCCCCAGTTGGTGCATGAGGCTATTGAGAAAGTTCGGCTTATAATAGATATGCTTAAAATAGCTCAAAGTAGGCAAAAGTCATATGTCGACATTAGAAGAAGAGATCCCGAGTTTCATGTAGATGATAAGGTCTACTTGAAAATAACACCCATGAATGGCGTTATGAGATTTGGGAAGAAAGAGAACCTTAGTCCCCTCTATGTGGGCCCATATCAAATTCTGAGGTGAATTGTTAAGGTCACTTATGAACTTTATTTGCTTAATGACTTGGCATCAGTGCATCCAGTTTTCCATGTAACTTTATTGAAGAAATGTGTTGGAGATTTGACATTTATAGTTCCCTTAGAAGGTTTGGAGTTAAGGAGAATATTTTTTGTGAGAAAGTTCTGGTTGAGAGTTTTGACCAGCAAGCTTATAGATTAAAGACAAAGAAATTGCTTTCACGAAAGTTCTATGGGGGAATAAATTAGTTGAGGGTGCCACTTGGGAGGCCAAGGATGATATGATGTCCCGTTACCCTCAATTTTTTCATATTGTCCCTAATTTAGCGTGAGGTATTTAGTTCCTCATGCTTTACTCTTTTAGTATCATGTGTCTTAGATATTCTCATGATTTCCTCATTAATGAATGTTTGTGGAAAGCTTATTTTTCATAAAATGAGTTACGTTAAATGATTTATTCATGTTTATGTGCATTTGGGTATGAGTTGCATATAGACTTCATGATATGATGTTTTGAGCATATCTTAGCTTAGAGTTGATGTTTACTCCTCATAGGTGCATTTATGTGATTGCATTCATGTTGGGATACTAGGTTACCCTACTTATTATGCCTTATCATTTGTAGATAAATGTTCCCTAGGGGGAGATATTGTAACACCTCAAATTTAAAAAACAAAAATAATGCAGTTTTTCAGGATATCGTGCCAGTACTAACGGAGCCACCAATGGCCAATGGTCTACCACACGGTCCATAGGCAGTCTTGTGGTTGGTAAGACCCAGTTTTCCAAAATTGTAAATTTTTTGAACTTTCATACAGTTCACCAGGATGGTCCATTTTTCTATGCACGAGTCATAGGTAGGTCTAATAGGTGAATCCTAGACTTAGAGAAATTTTAGGATCAAATCTTAGGACTCAAAGCTGAGATGTACGGTTCATAGGTGGACCCACAAACCATACATGGGTCTCATAGTTGGGGTCCAAACTTGGTGGTTTCGATCCCACCCATGGCCAACCAGTACGATCCATGGCATGACAAACGGATTGTACTTGTGTCCATTGGTGAGGTCTTCAGTTATTTTAATAAGGGTCTTTTGGATCTTTTCCTAATTATTCCAACCCTATACTATGTTGTTTTACCTTCTATTAAATATCCTATGTAAGCATTTAATCCAAAAATATCCCTAATTGAAATAACTCTACAGGATTTCCGAAGTTGATCAAAGTTCTTCCAGAAATATTCTCTCTTTAGAAGCTTGAAGAGGAAGACTATTGTTTCAAGGTCAAGTCTCCAAATTTACCATTGATTATATGGTCTTGGCATCAAGGTATGATAGTATTCACATATGGAGTCCTTTCCTCCATAGAGTTATTAAATTCTCAAATTTTTACAATGTAGAATCTCCAATAGAAGTAGGGGTTTTATTCAATTTCATGGTTTCTTTTCTGTTATGATTTAATAGATTGGTTTATAATTTTGTACATGAATTGAGATAATTGCATGATTTTGAGATAAATCCATGTTTTTCAAGAATTGATCATGTGAATAAAGCTTTTGAATCATGAAATATGAGTTCATAAAGATATGCATGTGTCCTATGAAATTGATGAAAATGATTTATGATTTTCTTTGAGATTGAAGCATCAATGTTGTTGTTGTGAAAGAATTTCTCACATAAAGTATGCATAAGGTTGAAAGTTTTTCTCACATAATATGAATAAAGATATAAGGATCTATTCTAATGAAACTTAGCTTGGATTAATTATTCAATATGCCCTTCCACGTATAATGAGGTAAGCTTCTATTAAGCTTGAATTTACCATGTTTTATGATATATGTTTTACAACCCCTTCATCTTATGATATAGCTAGGTCATTGCATGTCATGTGACGTAAAGTCGTTTTATCATGATTTCATACATTTTTTCATTGTTTCATACTTGGTACATTCCATTTACTAACGTATACTACCTACATTCTTTCATTAATGTAGGGTCTGAGCTCCTGATTCACATCCATGTCGCTAGGGGTAACTTTAGTAGATTGGAGATTTGTGAGTCCGCATATTCCAAGGACCGAGCATTTATTTCATATTGTCATCGCTTTTCAGTATTGTATGGCATTTACGTGTTAAGTCCCGATCCCTGTTGATGTACAAGATGGCTTAGAGACTATGTTAGAATGCCACTTCATTATATCAAATCTTATGTTTTGAAACTCTATATTTAAACTCTATTGAATTTTTATTACCTTGTATCGTGGCTTGTTTTGGGACTCTTAGATCCTATACGCCATGTTCGGGTATACTTTGGGTCGTGGGAGATTAATTCTAGTGAAATACCTCATTCTAGTTCCTTCATACACACATTTGGGTTCATGAAGACCACAACCTCATTATTGGACATAGCGGTAATAGCTTGAGCCAACACTTAAAATACAACTAAAATTTTGGCACGATTCACTTCCTCGATCAAAGGGCCGTCTGGAACTTGAGGAGCTTCTTGTTCCATATTTTCACCCGCATTTTCTCTAACTTATGGTCCTCAAGGGGCCATATCCTGAAAAGCATTGGAGAAGGATTGGTAGATAGCTATGGAGTTACACTCTATGTACGAATCTAGAATGATGAAAGAAGTGGAGTTTCCTAAACATCTTATACCCTACTATTCATAAATGTGGAGTGCTTCACATGCACTCATGAACAAACCTCTACTCTAATCCTTATGCTCTGAATACCAAGTTTATCACGATCCAAAATATACTCTGGGCGTAACAGGCGTAGAGAACCATGAAAGGCCCTACAAAAGTCACTTAGCATACATCATACAAGATAATAGAAATAAAAGAAGCAATATTTTATCATTAAAGAGTTGAAAAAGCAAAAATCTAATATAATCAGCAAGTAATATATTACCTCAAAAAGAAGTGGTTGGGACGTTACTCATACACCATATACAAATGTCTGAAAACTAAAATAAAGAAAAGCATGTAAAATGTGTCTCAGTGCTCGAAACATGAGGAATCACCAATCTTCGAGGTCCAAGAGATCAACAAACAATAAGTATGATAGAAGCATCATACCATTCATTAGTGAAACAATGTAGGCACAAGGATGCATTAGTACATGGAATGTACCAAGTATTATATCAATCAAAAGTGTTACGATATCATGCTAAAAACTATTCACAACATGATGACATAGATAAATCATAAGATGTTAGAAAAAAGTCATTATAATGGTTGCATGCTCAACGTATTTAAAATACTTTTTGAGATACTTTGAAAGTAACCTTAGTTCATTATTGTAGGAACTTTATCATTTAACCGACATATACCATGTGAGCTATAACATAGATATACTTACTTGCCAATGTAAGAACCATGAATCTGAGCTAAAGTGGATCAATTAGCTAGTGTTTACTGTAGACAAACCCTATAGCGATACATAGTTCTATGACTTTAGGATTTCTAATAAAAGGTCCACAGACACTCAGCAGAAACTTTCATCCCAAAAGTACTTTTTCGGTGCTAAAGTAAAATCCCATGGAATAGTCATTAATCATATTCATTTTATAATCAATGAAGAGGCACAATTAAGCCACCAATCCCAGCTAGAGTTTATTTAGAATAGCTCCTAAAATTTGGTTCAACTAAGGTGAGACAATCTTTCACAATCATGATCTTAGTAGTATGTGATAAAACCTTTCATAACAATAACATTGATACTTTCGTCTCAAAGCTTCCTTAAATCATTTATATTTCTTTCATTAACGCATGCATATCTTTATAAGAGTCATATTTCAAAAATCATAAGCTTCAGCATATGTTCATAGTCTAAAATCATGGATAATGCATGGGTTCATATGGATTCAACTCGAAATCATGTAATTACTTCAATTTAAGCATTTATATATAGAAAAAATCAATGTAATCGTGATTGAAAAGAACACATGTTGATTGAATAAACCCTAATATTGAATTGAGAGTCTAACTTGTTGAATCGAATGATCTTTGAGTAACCCAATGGAGGAAAGGACTCCATAAGTGAATAATAACATACCTTAGTTATAAAGTCCCAATAGATATGGTGAATTCAAAATTTTGAAGTTAAACACTAGCTTTTGCTTCCTTAACCTTAGAGAGGATTTTGGGGATGAACTTGGAGGGAAACTTACAATTTAGGTGAATGATTTATAATGAGTACTTTTAGGACTCAAAATCACTTACATATGGCTTAGAATAGGGATTGAAACGACATAGTTTAGGTATTAAGCACATAGTAAAAGACCTGAAATAGATTTAACATAAAAGTTGATGGGTGACAACTCTCAAACTACTCCTCAAAAACAACAAAAAGAGTAGGTGGTTTTCGTTAATAAAACCCCCGAGTAAAGAGTCAGGGTCGAATCCTATAGAGAATGATATAGCGCAGAGAATTCAATCAAGAAATTTGGATTATAAAGTCATTCATTTATAAGAGTAAAAATAAGCGGGTGAATAATTCCAAAAAATTTACGAAAAAGATTTTGTTATCAATAGTCCCAAAAAACAAGAATTTCATAAAATCAAACAAGTAACAACCAATCTAAGGATGTGGAGATTGGAAATCAATAGTGATGAATATTCACTGATAGGTTGGGTTATCTTCAATGACATTAATCTTCTTTCGATTTCATAGCAGCAGTCATAGAATCTCCTTCCTGTTTTATCTCTGTGAAATACTAGTTGACCCAATACCTTACTCTGTTCTCTCTTTCGATGCTCAAATAGGGAAAATAGATCCAACCCATAACCTTTTTTTCAATCAAGCTACAAACATCAAACCAATTACTAGTATTGAACTAACTACTCACTTCAATCAATCTCTTTCGAGCATCAATTAGAGACCAAAAATAGGAATTATGTTTGCAACCTTAATCCGTTATTTGACCCGATGCTAATTAGCCCAGATCCATGTATGAACAGCAACAAAAAAGAGCATAACACAATACCCATTATATTAAATCATCACACAACCCTATAAATGCACCTCTAGATCTTAGGGTTTTAGCCACTATCACAAAGTGTAAAGAAATTATACCTTGTACGAGAGCAGCCACATGTAACATGAAATTAAGTAAGCACAAGCAAACACACTTTCGATTCAACTTCATTTTATCAATTTCAAGAACAAAAGTTGAAAACCCCAAAAATTAAAAGTGTCCTTTACAAAGGAAAAGGTGCTTCACTCTCCAAAATGTTTTTAACTTTGGAACTCTGGAACTCTCTGTTAAAATCCGAATCCCTTTTTCCTCTCCTTTGGAATATTTATATTTTCCTAAAATACCTCCCAAAACTCAATGTGTGACTCATTGAGTGACGCTAGTCAGGCTCATCGATAACATTCGGCGAATTGTCAACTGCTCTTCAACTCGCCTTTCTCTTGGTTAAGGCTCCAGGTGTTTGAACCTTAGTCAAAGAGCTGTGAAAACTAAAAGTGGGGACAACTGAAGGAGACAGATGTATACCCAACGGCTCCATATTAGAAGCGGAGGAGTGGCTTCAGGAGCTAGTATAGAAGGATCAACCATGGGCATAGTGCTTGGTGGTGGAGGTTTCCTACGAGGTGCATTGTCCCGTAAATAGTCGGCCTCAATCCTATGGGTGTCACTGAGGGAGCCCGGTTTATATGATCCACACATCAACCTCCCCCAAAAGGAAACTCCAGCCTTTTCACTTAACTGTGTGATAAAGATCAGGTATGGAAATGATGTCTGCTCATGTCTGGCCATTAGAAGCATCTCCTCCACAATAATTGAAGTCACATTGATGTGCTCCCAATCAATGATTCTACCCACTAACACCGCCTTGGTAAAGAAAAGGATGTATTCATTCTGCAATGGCATGCTGCTAATGAACCTGAACCAGTATTGGCTTGCAATTAGAGCTTTCTTCTCAATTCTTGCACCATCAGCCATCCAAGGTAAAGAAATATCAGATATCATTAGTGCCAGCCAACCTTTTAGAGCGTCAAGTTCATGGTGCATCCTGATTTGATACATATCAGCTAGATTTGATAAAGTATCCAGGAATGAGTTGGTTTATCCTACGTGGCAGTGTACCATCTTACCACAAACCTCAACCTCATTCAAGGGCTTCCAAACTATGTCCTTCCTCCTCTTTTGTAAGGCCTAAGCATATGCCATGTAAAACTCTCACACCCAATAAGAAGGTATATATGGGTCACGAGGCGTTCTAAATCACTCAAATTTGTGTAACTGAATAGTCTCCTAGCATACCGGATAGTCACTGACCACCCCATACGTGGAGAGTCTATGCTCTTCCAAAATTGTTCGTTCTCCTACAACTTCAAGCCTATAGAGAGCTCTTGGAGCTATAATTGGGAACAATCTTTATGGTTGAACTGTAGCTAGAGTTGGTACATTCTAATGATGTTGTTGAATTTCTTCAGTTTAGTGATCTTGGAGAAGCAGCAAACAAAATTTTTACTAACACAAGATCATTAACTACAAATAAAGAGAAAAATGCCAATCTACTCACCAAGGAAGCCCTTAAGGGTTGTCAAGTGAAGAAAAATCTGTTGTTTCTTATTTCGGGAGAGGAGAAGCATTCACCTACATGGTATACCAGATGCATGGACTTCCTCTTTTCCTGGTATGGTGCACCTAGACAGCGTGAATTGCTTCAGGTTGGAGACCCGTCAGCTCCTGCTCAAGCTACTTCCAGTTCTGAAACTCCCAATTCTCCGCCACCTGTCCGTCCTCCTACAAAGCCATTTTTTCCTCAAGATTACAATGATTCTAGCAAAACTTCTGGTCCTAGTGATCAATCTTCTATTAGTCACAACTCTACATCGGATGGTCAATCAAATAAGAAAAAAGCAATACTAAAACAGTTTTGGTTGCAGTTCTTGTGACTGCTGCAGTTTTACATTTATTGTTGTTGCGCTCTTTTTTATATGCTATTGCAAAGTTGTGGGGTTGGATACAGAAAGGGGAAAAGGGATGAGAGGCCTCTTCTTAGCCTAAGCATAAGTGTCTATTCTGTTGGTATGAATATTTATTTTTGCTTTTGGTATACTGATGTTTCTGAGACGTCAATCTTTAAGCTTCAAGGCACAGTATGGCTGGTAATCCCTCAGTCAGTGATGATCCCCACAATAAAATTGGTAAAACTTTCTATTATCTTAAAAACGTCCTTTTAGAAGTACAAAAAATGTAGCACCACTTCAGGGCAGGCAACTGTTATCATGATCAGAATGATTATACTCTTGTAACAAGAATTTGTACTTCCCTCACAGTCATGTGACGAAACATTAGTATACTGGGTCGATTTCTTGGAAATGGAAATATCAGGTTGTTGTATATTTTGCATCTATGACAACAGTGACTAATATTATTATATTCCCACCCAACAAATGAACTTCCATCTGAACTCCTTCAAACTCTTCTTAAGATGGAACCAACTGCTGACGAAGAATTGCAGTTGAGCAGGCTCTACAATGGGGATCTCTCTCGGCATGGGCCTGCGGAACGATGCCTGAAAATTTTGGTTGATATTCCATTTGCCTTCAAGAGATGAGAATCCATGCTCTTTACGTGCAGTCTTGACGAGGAGGCATCAGTGGGCTAATGAATCATTTGCTACCTTGGAGGTGAGATAAATATTCCTGATTGTGATGAACTGTTGGATTTTCAGTAAATATTCCCAACTTATATGCCCTCTGTTTCATTTTTTTGTTTGTAAACTGTGAAGATCAACCAAATATTTTCTGGATTATACTACTGCACTTCGTAGCTTTCTAGAGCCTTTTACTAGTTCTAGCCTTTCTGTAAACTCCTCTTAATCTGTGTTGAATGCCTTGAATTGGACCCATTACAACAGAAAGGACGGGGGTCCGGGGGGGCGGAGACGCCCCCGGCCCGACGGTATACAATGTTGTTGTATTGGGCCCTTAATTATGTGTCAATTCTGTATTTTGGGCCCAAGCCTGTTAGGGCGTAGCTTAGCACTATATATAGACGCTATGGCAAACCCTATTCGGTAATTCTGTTCTTGCCTGTCCATAATAAAACTGCTCCCCCTCTTCCCCGTGGACGTAGCCAATTTATTGGTGAACCACGTAAATATGTTGTCTTGTTTTTCGCGTTTATATTTTCTCGTATTATATCGAATTCCGCATAACAAATTTGGTATCAGAGCCTCTCGGTTAATCGGTGTTCTTGGAGAATTCGAGATGTCTGCTTTGAACGTGAAAATCGACAAATTCACAGGGAGGAACAGTTTCAGTTTATGGCAGATCAAGATGCGGGCTTTGTTGAAACAACAAGGCTTCTGGGCGCCGTTGTCGAAAGATAAGAACGCCGTCGTTACTCCTGAGATGGCGATTCTGGAGGAAAAGGCGCACTCGACGATCATGCTGTGTCTCGCGGATGACGTCATCACGGAGGTCTCGGATGAAGAGACTGCTGCTGGTCTGTGGTTGAAGCTGGAGAGTTTGTACATGACAAAATCTCTAACCAACAAGCTGCTTCTGAAACAACGTCTATTCGGTTTACGAATGGCTGAAGGTACACAACTCAGGGAACATTTAGAGCAATTGAATACTTTGTTATTAGAATTGCGTAATATCGATGTGAAGATCGAGGATGAAGATGCTGCCCTGATTCTGTTAGTATCTCTCCCAATGTCGTTTGAGAATTTTGTTCAATCGTTCATTGTTGGGAAAGATACTGTGTCGCTGGAAGAAGTCAGATCGGCCCTTCATAGCAGGGAATTACGGCATAAGGCTAACGGCACAAGTACGGACATACAGCCTTCCGGTCTGTTCACCAGTAGCGGAAAGGGAAGGAAAAACGGCGGAAAGAAAAATAAGCCGATGTCGAAGGGTGCAAAGCCAGATGATGTTTGTAATTACTGCAAGGAGAAGGGACATTGGAAATTTGATTGTCCGAAGAAGAAGAAGCAATCGGAAAAACAATCAGTTTCTGCTGCTGTTGCTGAAGAAGACACCAATTCTGAAGAAGACATTGCCCTAGTTGCGGATGAGCACACTCATCATTCAGATGTGTGGGTTCTCGATTCTGGGGCATCCTATCACATCTGTCCTAGGAGAGAGTGGTTCACGACTTATGAGCAGATAGACGGAGGCAGCATCTCGATGGCCAACAGTTCTGTCTGCAAGGTGGTTGGGACAGGCTCGATCAAGATAAGGACACATGACGGTAGCTTCTGCACATTGAACGAGGTCAGGCACGTTCCATTGATGACGAAAAATCTGATATCTCTCAGTTCTTTGGACAGCAAGGGATTCAGCTGGTCGGGAAAAGATGGAGTCTTGCGGGTCTGGAAGGGTTCAAATCTGATTCTGAAAGGTGTCATGCGTGGTACTTTGTATTTTCTACAAGGTTCCACGGTTACAGGTTCAGCCCATGTTGCATCGTCAGAAGTTCACCAGGAGGATATGACTAAGTTATGGCACATGAGACTTGGTCATATGGGTGAAAGAGGGATGCAAATTCTGTCAAAGGAGGATCTTCTTGCTGGTCATAAGGTTAAAAGCCTAGAGTTTTGTGAACATTGTGTCTTTGGAAAACTACATCGCAACAAGTTTCCAAAAGCCATTCACAGAACAAAAGGCACTCTTGATTATATCCATTCTGATTGCTGGGGTCCATGCCGTGTTGAGTCTTTGGGAGGCTGCAGATTTTTTGTGTCCATGATTGATGACTACTCAAGGATGACTTGGGTGTACATGATGAAGCATAAAAGTGAAGCTTTCCAGAAGTTCAAGGAGTGGAAAATTTTGATGGAAAATCAAACAGGGAAGAAGATCAAGAGGTTGCGAACTGATAATGGGCTGGAATTCTGCTGGTCTGAATTTGATCAATTCTGTAAGGATGAAGGGATTGCTCGACATCGTACAGTCAGAAATACACCACAGCAGAACGGTGTAGCTGAGCGGATGAATCAAACACTTCTGGAGAGAGCAAGGTGCATGCTCTCTAATGCTGGGCTAGATAGAAGATTCTGGGCAGAAGCGGTTAGTACAGCTTGCTACTTGATTAACCGCGGACCACATACAGGCATACAGTGCAAAACACCTATGGAGATGTGGTCAGGAAAAGTTGCTGATTATTCAAATCTGAAAGCTTTTGGTTGTACGGCTTACTATCACGTCAGTGAAGGTAAGTTAGAACCAAGAGCTAAAAAGGGAGTATTTGTGGGCTACGGAGATGGAGTGAAAGGTTTCAGAATCTGGTCTCCAGCAGAAAAGAGGGTTATTATGAGCAGGAACGTTGTCTTTGATGAAAGTTCTCTGCTTAGAACCATTGTGAAGCCTACAACTACGTCAGAAACTGGGAGTCTTGATAAACAGGTGGAGTTTCAAGTCATTCAGAACGAGAGCGATTTGAAAGAACCTGAAGAGGAGGATCAAGAGCCACAGACAGAAACAGATATTCCAGAATCTATGCCATCAGATATCCATCGGAGTATAGCTCAAGATCGGCCAAGGAGGGTTGGAGTTCGGCCACCTACGAGGTATGGTTTTGAGGACATGGTGGGTTATGCACTGCAGGTTGCTGAAGAGGTAGATACATCTGAGCCGTCTACTTACAAAGAAGCCATTTTAAGTTCTGATTCTGAAAAATGGTTTGCCGCTATGGGAGATGAGATGGAGTCCCTACACAAGAATCAGACATGGGATCTGGTCATACAGCCTTCGGGGAGAAAGATTATTACTTGCAAATGGGTTTTCAAGAAGAAGGAAGGGATATCACCAGCAGAAGGAGTCAAGTATAAAGCCAGGGTTGTTGCCAGAGGTTTCAACCAAAGAGAGGGAGTGGACTACAATGAGATCTTCTCACCAGTGGTCAGACATACTTCCATCCGAGTGTTACTAGCGATAGTTACACATCAGAATCTGGAGCTTGAACAACATGATATGAAGACAGCATTTCTAATGGAGAGTTGGAGGAAGAGATATACATGACTCAGCCGGATGGTTTCAAAGTTCCAGGGAAGGAAAATCACGTCTGCAAGCTGAAGAAGTCCTTATATGGACTTAAGCAGTCTCCAAGGCAGTGGTACAAAAGGTTTGACAGCTATATGGGGAAGTTGGGATATACTCGGAGCTCATATGATTGTTGTGTCTACTACAATAGGCTCAAGGATGATTCATTCATCTATCTGGTGCTTTATGTAGATGATATGCTGATAGCTGCAAAGAAGAAGTATGACATTCAGAAGCTGAAGGGTTTACTTAGTGCTGAGTTTGAGATGAAGGATTTGGGAGCCGCTCGGAAGATTCTAGGGATGGAGATCATTAGAGACAGAGAGAGAAGGAAACTTTTCTTGTCACAGAGAAGCTACATTCAGAAGGTCTTGGCGAGGTTTGGCATGTCTTCATCTAAGCCTATTGATACCCCCAGTGCTGCCAATATCCATCTCACTGCCATGTTCGCTCCACAGTCAGAAGAAGAGAAGGAGTATATGTCACGAGTCCCTTATGCCAGTGCCGTAGGAAGTTTGATGTATGCTATGGTCTGTACAAGGCCAGATTTAGCACATGCAGTCAGTGTAGTGAGCAGATTCATGGGACAACCAGGGAGAGAACATTGGCAGGCTGTGAAGAGAATTTTCCGGTACCTTAGAGGTACATCTGACGTTGGTCTCATTTATGGAGGTGATACTCAGTGCTTGGTTACTGGCTATTCTGATTCTGACTATGCTGGAGATGTTGACACAAGAAGATCGATGACTGGCTATGTGTTTACCCTTGGAGGATCTGTCGTCAGTTGGAAGGCAACTTTGCAACCTACAGTGACTTTGTCTACTACGGAAGCGGAGTACATGGCCTTGACAGAGGCTGCAAAAGAAGGGATTTGGCTGAAAGGGCTGGTTAGTGATCTTGGTCTGCATCATGATCAGGCTACGGTGTATTGTGACAGTTTGAGCGCAATTTGTCTAGCCAAGGATCAAGTCCATCATGAGAGAACCAAGCATATTGACGTAAGGTATCATTTTCTGAGAAGTGAGAAGAGAATCAAGGTGAAGAAAGTAGGAACTGCTGATAATCCTGCTGATATGTTCACAAAGCCGGTTCCACAGAGCAAGTTTCAACACTGTTTGGACTTGCTCAACATCAGAAGCTGTTAATTGCCCTGCGGGGCAATTCTGAGGAAGAGGGGGAGGCCTGGCACTATCATAGTGCGTCTGAAGAATCTGTTCGGAGAATTCAAGTCAAGGTGGAGATTTGTTGAATGCCTTGAATTGGACCCATTACAACAGAAAGGACGGGGGTCCGGGGGGGCGGAGACGCCCCCGGCCCGACGGTATACAATGTTGTTGTATTGGGCCCTTAATTATGTGTCAATTCTGTATTTTGGGCCCAAGCCTGTTAGGGCGTAGCTTAGCACTATATATAGACGCTATGGCAAACCCTATTCTGTAATTCTGTTCTTGCCTCTCCATAATAAAACTGCTCCCCCTCTTCCCCGTGGACGTAGCCAATTTATTGGTGAACCACGTAAATCTGTTGTCTTGTTTTTCGCGTTTATATTTTCTCGTATTATATCGAATTCCGCATAACAATCTGTGTAACAGCTAACTTCGTATTTACATTTATTCCCTTGAAGTGTTTTGCCTTCCAGGTGTTGTAGATCCTTGCCCTCAGAATTGTTGTTACCGGTTCCTTTCTGAATAGTTGTCAGTGTCACTCTTTAGTTCCATCGTAAACATGGTAGCACCTTCTTCCTCTGAAATCTACCTTCTGGCCATCTTTCCAGCTCTTCTTGCACTGTCATTGTCCACCTACATTCAAAAAATAGGTGCAGCTAGGACTCCTCTTTGCTGTCATCACACAAACAGCATGAGTATCGTCCACTGGGATATGTAGTTTGTTTATTTTTCTCCTTTGTAAACAATCTATCTTAATTAGCCAGCCAGAGTATGTATCTGTGTGTCTAGGTAGTAGAATAAGCCCCATATCATATCAGCTTCCTGTACTCTCTCCAGGTTCCCCATTAGGTTTAGGTGGCTTCTACTTACTGAATATGTGTCATTCTCAGTTAAACAGTATGTACCATCTCTATACTAATCAATCATGCTTGCCAAATTGCCTAATTGTCTCCATCAATCTAGCTACTGATTTAATATCAAGCCTTCCAGAATAACATAAAGTCCTCACCAAACTCCAAGTGAGTCAGCTTGGTGTTTTTATACTTTGGGTGAAATTTAAAATTAGTAATGCAGACATATGTTCTCTGTATCATTTTGTTTGTCTGGTTTTGACAAGGCACGGAGTTCAAGAATCTCTGTTGCACCTTACATTTGTAGCCTTAACATTCCTTTGTTTTCTACAAATATCTTGACATTGGTGTTTGGTGCATCTTATTTTATGCTCAGGTGTTGCGGAAGCTGAATATATAGAGAGTGATGGAATCACAACTACTATATCTAAAGGTAGCTAATAAATAGTAAATGAGACAACAACAAAAAGAACACAAGGAAATTAACGAGGTTCGGTAAACTTTTGTTTTCTTTTGCCTACTCCTCGGACACAACCAATCAATATTTATTTCACTCCAAAAGAGTACAAGTGAAATAGTACAAGAGAGAAAGAAAAACAAATGCCTTAGGAGATGTTAAGGCAAGTTAGAGGTGTGTTACAAATGAATTAGGAGCTACCTATTTATAGGAGTGAATTCTTCCTATTGATGTCATCCATGATATCACAATATGTCAAAATGTCAACATTTACCTTGTGAAATCAATTTATGGTTCACCTAAATTTCACCTACAAAAGGTGCTATCTTGACTTTTCTACCAATGAAGAATTATCCTCCTAACTACCATATCTTCTCATTAATCCATTTTTGAATCTTGTCAAATTTAACAAATCTCCACCTTGGCAAGATTCTCCATTTTCAACATTTTCTCAACAACAATTTTGATTGTGTCTTCAACCCTAATCTTCAATGTTCAACAATGTTGATCAAGTTCAAACAATGTTGAAACTTGACCGCAGTCACCACTTTTGTCAACATATCGGCAGGATTATCTGTAGTATGAATTTTCTGCATTATGACTCCACCATCTTCTATGATTTCCTCGTTTGATCCCTGTGTTGGGAAAATTATCTTTCCCTCAAACTCCACCTGCTTTGAAGCACCATCAATTTGTTTGGCTTCTTCAAGTGTTACCTTATTTGTCAAGGCAGATTCATCAAAGGTAACATCCCTGCTGAAAATAACTTTTCTTGTCTCTAGGCACCATAAACGGTATCCATTGACTCCAGAAGTAATTCCCATAAATAAAGATCTCTTTGCTCTTGGGTCCAATTTTGACTCTCTTACATGATAAAATGCAATTGAGCCAAATACATATAAAGAACCACAATCTTCAGCAGGTTTTCCATACCATTTTTCAAATGGTGTCTTCCCACCAATAAAAGCAGATGGTAGATGATTAATGAGGTGGCACGCATATGTTATTGCCTTAGCCCAAAATTCTTTGCCCGAGACAGCATTGGACAACATACACCGAACTTTCTCCAGCAAAGTTCGGTTCATGCGTTCTGTCACTCCATTCTGTTGTGGTGTATTTTTAACGGTGAAATGTCTAACGATGCCATTTTTCTCACAATTTTTCTGAAAAAAATCATTTTTGTATTCGCCACCATTGTCTGTTCGAATACACTTGATCTTTCTGCCACTTTCAGTTTCTATCATCACCTTCCATTTGAGAAAAATTCTCAATACTTCATCTTTTGTTTTCATCGTATACACCCACAATCTTCGAGAAAAGTCATCAGCAAAGGTTACAAAATAGTGTTTCCCACCTAATGAAGGTGTTTTTGAAGCACCCCAAACATCCGAATGAACACAATCCAAAATACCTTTAGCATTGTGGATAGTTGTTCCAAATTTAACCCTTGTTTGCTTTCCCTTGATACAATGCTCACAAAACTCCAAGTTGCAAGTTTTTACTCCTTTTAGCAATCCTTGATCTGATAAAGTTTTCAAAGATTTCCCTCCAACATGTCCCAAGCGCATATGCCACAGCTTGGTCATTTCTGCCTCCTTCTCGTCATTGGATGTTGTTGCCGCTGTCCCAATAACTGTACTACCTTGATAGTGGGACATGTTATTATTTCTTCAAATTGCCTTCATTACCACCAGTTCACCAGAGCATATTCTCATCACGCCATTATCTGCAATGACTTTGAACCCATTTGATTCTAGGGCTCCTACAGAAATAAGATTTTTCTTCAAATCTGGTACATATCTAACATCTGTTAATGTTCTACTTAATCCATCATGGTTCCTTAATCGGATTGAACCAACACCATATGTGGTAAGAGGATTATTGTTTGCAGTGTGAATAACTCCACACTCCTTCTTGTAAATCAATAAACAGTCCCGATTGGGACACATATGATAACTACAAGCTGAATCCATCAACCATACATCAGATGATTTGGATGGATCTGTTTTAACTAGTGAGTAATCGGAATCATCACAATCAGCCACATTTGAATCCATGACAGCCTTCCCATTATTTGGTTTGGCTTTGCTATTCAAATTTGGGCAGTCTTTCTTCCAATGACCTTTTTCTCGGCAAAAGGCACATTAATCTTTGCTGAGTCTTGATCTTGACTTGGATCTCCCTTTCTTCGTTCTCATATGATTTTGAGAACGACCTCTCGCAACTAGTGCTTCTGCTTCTCCGCCTTTTTGTTTTTCTCTCTTTCTTTGTTCATAACTGTATAAGGCAGAACAAACTTCTTTGAGAGATACTTCATCATTCCCATGCAGTAGAGTCGTTTCAAGATGCTCAAACTCATCGGGAAGTGAACTTAACAACATTAAGGCCATATCTCCATCCGTAAAAGTCACGTCCATATTTCGCAAATCTGTCGCCAACTTATTAAAGCTGGTGATATGACCATTCATTGTGCTTCGGGGAACATAAGTGAAGCGTAACAGTCTTCTTTTCATGTAAAGTTTATTTTGACTGTTTTTCTTCAAGAATTTCTCCTCCAATGAATTCCATAATTTATTTACAGATGTTTTCTTCGTGTATGGATACTTTTGTTCTCTTGCAAGGTAAGATCGAATGGTACCGCAAGCAACACGGTTGATAATCTTCCAATCTTCTTCTCCTACACCATCTGGTTTCTCTTCTTCAATGGCAATATCTATCCCTTTTGAAAAAGAACATCAAGGACCTCGCCTTGCCACATTCCAAAATGTCCTGACCCGTCAAAAATTTCAACTGCAAATTTCGCATTAGACACAATTCTTGTTATAAGCGAAGATGCCAATGATGACGTATTATTGACACTTGATGTGGACTCATCATTTTTCTTGTCTTCCATTTTACTACAAATACTATTTACTAGCTAACAATGATAAGACCAAACTAAATCTCTTTCTGATGTGGAAGTTCAGACTATGTTGCAACCACAGAGCATACTCAGATAATACCTTGGCTCTGATACCAATTGTTGCGGAAGCCGAATATATAGAGAGTGATGGAATCACAACTACTATATCTAAAGGTAGCTAATAAATAGTAAATGAGACAACAACAAAAAGAACACTAGGAATTAACGAGGTTCGACAAACTTTTGTTTTCTTTTGCCTACTCCTCGGACACAACCAATCAATATTTATTTCACTCCAAAAGAGTACAAGTGAAATAGTACAAGAGAGAAAGAAGAACAAATGCCTTAGGAGATGTTAAGGCAAGTTAGAGGTGTGTTACAAATGAATTAGGAGCTACCTATTTATAGGAGTGAATTCTTCCTATTGATGTCATCCATGACATCACAATATGTCAAAATGTCAACATTTACCTTGTGAAATCAATTTATGGTTCACCTAAATTTCACCTACAAAAGTTGCTATCTTGACTTTTATACCAATGAAGAATTATCCTCCTAACTACCATATCTTCTCATTAATCCATTTTTGAATCTTGTCAAATTTAACATCAGGCTGCTTGCACAGAACTACGAAGGAGCAGGTTGTTTCACAAGTCCCATGTGGCTGTTTTGAAAACTGGCAATCGCATGAATGATGGAACATTTTGTGGTGGTGCTCAAGCATTAAAATATGACACACTTCTGAAACAATAAGATGTAAAAGGAATAGATGGAAAAACTACGTTGTTGCATTTGGTTGTTCAAGATATAATCCGTTCAGAAGGTATACGAGCTGCCCATGCCAGAGATCAAGGGAGAGTGTCTAGCATCAAGTCTAATGATCCACCCGAGGATCAGTCTCAAGACGCAGAGAGTATTATTGAAGTACTGGTCTACAGGTTGTTTCAAGATTGATTAGTGAACTTGAAAATGTGAAAAAAGCTGCAATTTTGGATGCACATGCACAACTTAACTGGCACCGTATCCAAGCTTGGTCGTGCACTAAAGGAATCAGGGGATTTTCTAAATTCAGAAATGAAGAATGTAGATGCCGAAATAGGTTTCACCAGACCCTGAGAGTTTTGTGCAGAATGCTAATCTTGACATCATGTGTTTGTTATCATTCGTGATTTTCTGGTAATATTAGATAAGGCATGCATAGAGGTGAAAAATGCTCAGACAAAAAAATGTTATACACCAAAGAAGGAGAATGTGGCTAGTAAAACTTTAGAGTCCACCAATCCACCGTCCCTTGATCACCGGCAGATGCTTTTTCCAGCTATCACAGATAGGAGAATTGATGATTCTCGTTCTGATGATGATGCTTCTTAAGATAAGGTAAACCTGGCATCTGTGTTTTTCTTCATTTATTTGAGACTATCCGCTGATCAAATTATCAATTGGGAAATTGAATTGGTGAAAACATCATAACCATAGCACGCAAGTACACACCTCAAAGGTGTGGCCTAGTAGTCAATGAAGTACTTGCAAATTTTCACATATGTTTAAGTGCTTGTGTTGGTAGGAGGTTACAAGGTAATGAATCGAATAATCGATGTGACTACGAGCTGACCTGAACAATACATCCTAGTAACTGAAATCTTTTGATTTTTTGTTGTACTTAGTCATTAGTACCACAATATGTTATATATGAAAATACTATATATGTCAAAGCCAAATGTTGTGTGTGTTCTTGTTAAATTTGTTTTTTCATATTGTTAGCGCAGGGATTTGAGTCATATTTTAGCTCAATATGGTAAATAGGGAAATGAGATTCAGTATTCGAAAGCTATGCTAACAGAGGTGTCTCAATTTGAGGCGGCAGAGGTGGTTGGAGTTGCTTAAAGACAACGATATGGCTAGTGCATGACTCTATTTTGATATTTTTCTTTACTGAAGTACCACTTGTACTTAAAAAGAGTAGTTAGGAAAATTCTAATTCATTTTTTCTCTAGTTTAGTTGATAATTCTTCGTTTTTCAAAAAAATGTACTTCAACAAAGTAAATATGTTTGATTATTATCTATGTTTTTCCCAAATTAAAATGGTAGCTTTCTTATTCATCATAATTCACCATTGCAAACGTTTTATTCAGTAACAAATCTTGCAAATGTTTTATCACTAACAAATCTTGTGATGCTGCTATTGTTCATTTATTCTTAATCAGAGATCGTTAAAGTCTTTCTATCATTGTCTTGACTACTACCATACAAGCCAAGCATGAGTCACAAAGGATGACTTTAGTTATAAGGCTACTAATAATAGTCGTACACACCACCAAGATGTTTGGAGATTTACTAATGTATATAGAGTAAAGTTCGGACTCGATAGGTAGATTTATCATAAATGACATGCGAAAAAATGAAACAGGTCAGATGTGATTCAACAAAATGATGTCGGGTCTTATTATTAAACCTTACTTACGAAAAATAAAGGGCCTTACTATTAGAAATCGGTACCACAATAATAGCTCATCCAGTTTAAGGGACATCTTTATATAAACATTTACATTAAGAATGTAGTAAAGCAAAATTCAAATCTACAAGTCTTTAGTTAATAAACAAAATTCATATTTGTAACTTTTAGTTAAATGATGACAATAAGATTTTATCCAATATTTTAGAACTTTTAAGTTAAACTACTTAATGTTTATTATATACCAACAACGTTTTGAGAACGACAATCAAGCCATTGTATTGCACAAATAACTAATATTTTATTAACTTGAAAAGATCTTTTGAAAAACCAACCAAACATTTTTAAAAAAAATAAAAAGAAAATTACAAAACGCTAGCAAAACTTCGTTATATTCACAAAAAAAAATATGGAACGACACAGCTAAGTCTAAGTATTAAGAAATCACTAAATGATATTCATGACATCTTTAATATTAATCATCATATCATATATTATTATAAGTGGAAACTGTTTAACCCAAAAAATTAAATTATCTTTTTTCTCCTATAATGTTGTTTAAATATTAATTAATTAAAAAAAGTTATTGATAATCACAACACTAATTTAATTCTCCAAAAATATTTGTTCAGTGTACAAAAGTTTCTGTTCAGCGTCCCTTGAAACAACCCCTTTTTCCCACGCTCAATTTATTGCTTAAATTATCAGCACATTCAATACATTTTTAGATTTTTGACTGATCTATATAAATGTATTCAGCAACATCTCATTGTTCATTAATCTGCTTCTCTTTTTTTGTGCAAAATTAAAATTCATCAGGTAAATTCTTTTTTCGCACTTTTTTTGGGTAGCTTATTTTGTTTTATTCTCTTTATCGAGTATCTTCTTCATATTGTTATTTAACAGTAGAAGCTATAGCTAGAGGTAAACTGCATTTATGGTTTTCTGAACTCTGCTTATTGCTTGAAACTTTTGTGTCTTGCTTCTCTGATTGACTACCCTCAATGGCATTTTCAAATGGGATGAGCAGAAGAATCATGCTCCTTTATCAACTCACTTGCAAACTCCTTTGCAGCCTATATTATTGGATATGTTAGGAATTATGTGATGCATTACCTTAACAAGATTGCCTACTATAGTCTTCAAGAAAGTTGAACCAAAAGTATGATGACGGAAAGTGTCTTGAATTATTCTGAATAAGAATACAAGTGGTAATTTGCTTATGTAAAGTCAATACAGATATCTTCCTATTTCAATGTAATGGCTGACTTATGATCTCTTTGTAGTTCTTATAGCTAGGCATATACCACGATGTAAAATTCAGATGGTAAGACATGTGAATGTTTAGTCTCCTAAGTAGATTAAGACAAATACATTTCATTCGTTATGTGGGAATGATGTTCTACTATCCTACTAGGAAATTATCATTTTGTAGTCGAGGAAAAAGCATGGGGATGTTGTTGTAGTGCACTCTGTATGTGTACAAAATATGCATTTAGATGTCGACATTTAAATTCTGTGTTGTGAAATGTTAAAAAAGAGCTTTTAACTACAAGTTGAATACTTGATATATTATAAAAATTGTATAATTGAAGTTGTTATAGTATATAGTTTTCAAATTCATTGTAACAATTTTTGGTATGATGTGTCTTGCAATGATCAAAATATCAATTAGATATGCTCATATTGTACATTTTATTTTAGAAACATTTATACTAATTAGCATGTATATATGTGCGTGCACGCGTTAGAAAATTAGTATTATTATGAGTGGAAGCTCAAAATATAAAGTTAAATTATCATTTTATCCCTGCACTAAATAAAAATTATACATCATTTCATTAATTTTATTAGATATTAAACTTGTTGAATATCATAAAAAACTGGAAAAAATATGAAAAGACACATTGCATTATTTATCATAGTCAACCATAAACATTGTTTAAAGACCTTTCCGAACTAAATCGTTATTTTAAAAAGTCCAAAAAATGTTTAATTACATTATCCAATTAAATGTGAAATTTAAGACATTAAAGAAGATAAAAAGATGTGTATCGTTTTTCGAAACCCTCTTTTTCATAAATTAATTTCTTAAAACTCTTACCTCTTCATTTGCCTATATTGAATGAAGATCATTTTTTCAAATTTATAATACAAATATTGAAAAATTATCATACAACCGTGGACGAAAGGTTAGTTGTACAATTGATAATCGCTGAATCCTTACTTTTATTTGATCTCTTTGTATTATTTTAATTTTAGATATGTATATCACATTTAACTATATTTATGTTTGTCATTTTTTCTTTCTCGGCTGCAGTGGCATCAAGATTACAAGCAACTATAATATATGATGATAACTTCCCTATTTTGTTATTTTCTCTGTGGTGATTTCTTAACAGAATTATCATTTTTGCAGAGCATCAATTTTTTGAACTTTCAGATCATTTTGTAACAAAAGTCTATAGTACTTCAAGATACTTCATTTCATGGTAAAATGAATTTGAAGTTATATTTTTCAAGTGACATAATAGTTTTTGCATCTACAAACTAGGTATACAATTATTTTTTATAAAAATAATATTTATATATATATATATATATATATATATATATTATTTTAATGTTGAAGTGTTGGTATTATATTACGTCTGCTGTGTCAACAAAATTGAGAAACTTGTGGATACATTTTTACAATCTCATATTTAGTAATGTCCAAATTCTTGCTTTATAAAATTATATTATTTAGGATTGTATGTATTATACTTTATGCATTACACACTATAATTGGATATAATTATACATTTAATTGTTTATGCATGTTGGTTATGAGAAAACACAACGTATGAAATTCTAATCATTTGAAGTTCACACATTAACTTTTGAGGTGAAGGACGTTTATTAATGTAAATAATATTTTATTTCTCACTTTATGTAAATATATTTATTTATTTTTTATTGTTTGAGTTGACTTTGGATATATTTGAGAATAGTATGTATATAAAATATATTACTAACTTTTTCTTTCTTCTGTTAACAGGGAATAAGGCTTTGCCTTTTGTTTGATTTTTTTATGTCCCGCATTTCTATCGTAATGAAGGTTGTTGAGGAGATCTTCGTGTTACTGAAGATTGCTTTCAATGGTCGCAAAATAAAAAATATAAAAATATATTGCAATACTATAATTTCTCTGCCGGAAGTCATCAAAGAAAGAATCGGTATAAATTGGTTCGATAAGCCAAAATAATAACCCCAACTTGCTTTTGTCACTCGAGAAATGCCAGTTTCAGTTGGATTTTTTCTTTAAATTTGTTATCCTTTCTTATTCTTCACTCTACCTCTCTTCTAATTTAAAATAAAGTACATACTCTTTATGTCCCCAAATTAAAGTACATACTCTTTATGTCCCCAAATAAAGTATTGAAGTTCAAAATATGATGGTTGGCATTTTTAAATAATGAGTAAGAAATACTTTTACTTTCACAATACATATAAATTCATTTTGAAGGCTTATGTCAAATGATTTTATTTATCCTAAATATAAGTGAGATCAAAAATTGAATATAATGTTACAATATCTTAATTGATAATTTTACTTCTTGTTGCACAGAACAGACTTTACAGAAAGAAACGAAGTCAAATTATAACTGCAACAATTAGTTTTAAACTAGAATTGTTGTCTTGTACATTCATTTCAAGTTCAATTACGATATCGCTTTAACATATATAAATATTAATTATCAGTTGTATTTTTTCTCTCTACTAATTCAATTCTACTAATTCAATTTTGAATCCCATACACATGGTTTAATAACATTTATGTTTTGAAAGTATGTATTAACTTACAGAAATATATGTGCAACGAACGTGTCCAGGACTAGTATTACTATAAGAGAGAACAAAACAAAAGTTAAAAGTTGAATTATAGTTTAATCCTTATTATAAATTAAAAGGTTATAAAAATATTTAATTTAAATATTAAATTAAATTATTTTAATAAAAATGTTAATGACTTTTTCACTTCTTTAAAATAATACTTAATAAATCTAATTAAATTTATTTTATTGAAATTGTCTAAAATATTATTTTTTTCATTTAATATTTTGGAATTCAATGAATTTTGACTGTTTGTATTATACATTATTAAATTGCAAGTTACTATTAGCAAGAATAAACCAACAATATTTACATCTTCCACATAGTAATATCATAGTTACTATGAGTTTTTTATTAATTAGTCAAAATGATTTTCCATTAAACATTTAAAATATTTGAATTATTTTTCATATTTTATCCTTAGATTATATTTTCTTTCTATATTATATTGAATGTTATTATTTAATAAATTAAATAGCAAATCATCATATTAGTATATATTAATTACCACTAACTTTTGTAAATGTATATAACTCCTATTAATTATATTTATAACTTTCATGTCTCATCCATAATCCCAAATGGATTAGAATCAGATCTACGACAACTATTTATGTTCCTCAATGCTATCCTTCTTATAAATAGTGACATTTGACACAATAATATACGCACTTAAATCAATTGAAAAAAAAATATGAAAAATCTCTATGCTATGTTCTCTTCTCTCTTTTTATCTGTTTAGTTTAAAGTTTATGTTTCTTGTTTGTAGTTGTTATTGTACATCTGTTGTTATGTTGTTATTATTGAAAATTTAGCATGGTTTGTTGCTTCGTATACATTAGCCTAGCATGTAGTATTTTAATATCCTCATTCAAATATTGAATTTGTGCAATAGTTAGTTACTTTTAGTCAATTTTATAGTTAAAGGTATATTCTTTTTATTAGGAAGATATATGTAGTTTATATTGAAACAATGATGGATTTTTTTTGTAAATACCAAAGATTTTAAGGGGATAAAATATGTCATTTGCAATACAAATTTATATAAAGTATTATGGATAAACGTGTAATGCACGTTCCCAGATCTAGTATTATTATGAGTGAGAAGCTCTAAAGTGAAAAGTTGAATTGTCATTTTCCCCCTCTACTCAATTGAAATTTGATTAAATATAAACACTTTAATTACATAATGGTGGAATTTGGAAGTCCTTAAGCCCTTAATGACTCAATTATCATTTTCTTGATAAATGTGTACATTAATATTGTTTTTATATCGTAATCATAAATCTGATAATGGAAGAATTTGAAAAGTTATGATATCAAAAGTCATTCATTACTTTAATGTAGAAATAAATTTAAGAATCAAAATTTGAATTTAAAGGTCATTTCTTAATGCTATTTAAGAACCAACCTACAAAGATAGAAGCTCACAATAAGAAATCGAATTGAAAAAATTGCACATGAATTCAACACGAAAAGATAATAGAGTTAAAAGTTTCAAGTGAAGATAACAAAAAATATGCTAAAAGTACAAAAAGAAAATAGGTTTCCAAGAAATCCATGAAGAAGAATACAAAGATGCTTCGAAGCACTCGACTAAGGATTGAGGAAGGAAGATATGGGATACCTTGAAGAAATCACATCTCATTAAGGAAAAAATCACTGAGCCTAAATGACCATACCTTTGCACTCAACCCTATTACAAGCCTTAGAAAGATCTTTTTGATTTTGTGTAACTGGATCAAAGATCAACTGGAAAATAAGGGCAAACCTATGAGTGAAAACATGCATTGTGTTCCTCTTTGTGAGTGTGAGTGTTGCATCTAATTTTAATCTTAAATTGATTAATCTTTGTGCGTGAATATAAAATCATTCTTTGTGTGAGGACATTTAGATACTTTTGTTGAGCTTGAGCTTGCATGAGTAGCAAGTATTGTCAGCACGGGAATCTTTGGTAATGGTGTGTCACTACTTGAATCTTTGAGTATATATTAGGTTATGCATGATTAATTTGAGTCTTTGTGTATGTTCATGATTGAGTGTTGTGTAGAACTATTTGAGACATCCTATTTGAACTGTAAAAACTTGAGTTTTACTTGAGGACAAGCAAAAAGTTTATGATGATGGTGTTGATGAGTCCTCAGATTGGACTCATTTCGGGCCTTGTTTTATTGGAAATAGTGTCCTCAAATGTTCATTCTATCTCAATATATGATGAAAACTCTTAAGTTTCATATATTTGGAGTTTTAGTGTAAGCATGGACACTTAGGCGCAAAATGGGAACAAAAAGGATGAACAAGAGCTGAAGTTGAAGCTGAGCATCGCCAAGCACACTTGGCGATCCGTCGAATAGAGACACTTCGCCCTTTGTTCCAGCAAGCGAAGCCCTGAAGGAAGTGAATTCAAAAGGAGATGAAATGGAGCAGTTGATACGCTCAAACTTACTTCTCAAATGAGAAGTAAAGCGGTCGCGTCAAGTAAATAACCCAACTAGTGAGGTTGGGATCGTTCCCACGAGGAAAATAGTCTAGACTTAACTTCAACTTGTTTATTACTATTGTTCGGTTGATGACTTCCTTGGAAAGTAAAAAAACATAAAAAGGGGGGTTTGTATTTCCTAATAAGTAAAAATAACTAGCAAAATTGAAAGAGACACTTAATGAGTTTGAAAGTTGGGTTTTAATCAGTTAATCAAAGTAACTAGGGTTTACGTGTTCCCCACAGGTTCATAACTTGATAAATCTAACTATA